>NW_022436947.1:40469565-40670340 GCF_009761245.1 Sapajus apella
ATATATATTTACTATAAATGTCAATTTGTAAATGTAGATATATAATGATACTTTTCTTACATGTTTTGCTTTCTATTATAATTAATAAGCTTTAACAATAAGCTTGTAGCATTTTATTTTTGTAACATTTTTATTTTTGGAAAATACATTTCTTCTTAATTGGGAAATATATTATTTCATATATATGAAACTATATATGTAGGAAGCACTATATATGTGTGAAGCACTATAGCTGTATATATTGTTTCATATTTGTGTGTGTGTATATGTGTGTGTGTGTGTGTGTGTGTGTGTATATATATATATATATATATAGTGCTTCCAGTATAACAATATATTCTTCTTGACTGTTTTTTTCTAATTATTGGAGATGTTATATATTATGTAATAACTATATGTGTAACTATATATATATCGTTATTTATAATATATATTACATATGTATAAGATTTTATAAGCCATACCAAACTTTGCTGTACCTAAGGTAATACTCAGCCTTGGATGTTCTCAGGAATTTGTCAAATTTAATCCAGCAAGTTAGGCTGAATTCATTCAGAATTCTGGTCTCAGTTTTCTGACACTCTCCACCCTTCTCAACCCACACTGCTCTTTCTTCAGTCTTCTTGTGCTGTATAATCAGTGAGCTATAAATTAACATGAGTGGGCATAGTTTTACATTGTAAATAAAATTGACTGGTACTCTGAGTCATATTTACTTGTGTATGACTCATATATACAATAACAATTTTAATCATATATAATTACATATAACATATATATTTTATAAATTATGAGTTATAAGGCTCTTTCCTTGGGCCATGCCCTGAGTTCAGACCATTTTTACCTTCCCCCAGCAGGTGTGTGTACCAAAACTTTCTGCCTTTGACAAATGCACTCGGGATGACAGGCTGCTCCAATGCTCCGCTTGTTTCTCATGCCTGCCTTCACCTTGTCTCTGCTGAACTAGTGTTATGCTTTTGATGGCTTAACAATGCTTTTTAGAAGTTTTTGTTTAATTGCTTTTACTTTTTCCTAGTCAGTCTAAATAACCAACCACATTACTAGGAAGAGATGCTTATTTCATTGAAAATGTTAAGTTTCAGGAACTTGTAGAATAAGCAGAAGTTAGTAATCAGCAAACAGCTGAAAATACAAAACAAGAAAATGTGCAACTGGAGGTGAAGAAAAATTTTAGGAATGGCAATATAAAATGTAAGCAGATTTTAGAAGTATACAGACAGCTAGGAAATGAAATGATAAAATATAAATATTTGGTTCAAGAAAAAAGAGTATTTAGGGAAAAAATGCCAAGCAATGGGAAGGACCAATATTTATGATGCAGACAATGAAAGTCAGAGAGTTTAAAGGAAGACAAAAAATGGAGCAAAAAAATATAATTGATAGAATTCACAGAAATGCCTCAAATAATAATCTGAGCTGTTCTGAAGTTATGGAGATTTTCAGTTCCATATAGGAAAATTATTTTTAAAGAAAAGTTAAATGTATCCTCCATCCATATGTGAAAGAGTAGATCAATAATTAGAATAGTTGATGGAATATTTAAAACTAGTTTCACAAGCATCTGGACTCAGTAGTAAACTATTAAGATGGCATTATAAAGGGATTAGTTTATAATTGTGGAAATATAATCTATGAAATACACAGCATGACATCATAGAGACACTTAACAGTATGATGCTGCATTGATTTTCTCACGTTGTTAGAGCACCAGGTAAGAAAATGGGCTTGATTTCTATAATATCATGTCTAGTTTTGAAATTAATCTCTCTGTTTATATAGAATACAACTATTCATGAATTTCATATAAACATCCAAAACAATCTTATCTTTTGAGCATACATAAAAAGAAACCATAGAAAAAGTAAAGGTACTTTGAAACAGGATTTTCCCTTTTTAAAATAATTATCCTTTACTTGCTGAAGTCTAATTCACATGTAGCCAAACCCATGTTTTGGCTTGATTTTTGTATTGAAAGGCAGTTTTCAATATTTCAGTGTGTATTCACCTGTTTACTTGGGATTTAGGGGTCATGGAAGACATGAAACATGGGTACCACCATATTTTGTATTGTTGTCGGCTTTTTTTTCTTTGCTTTTTCTTGCTTTGGGTGCACAGAGGCTATGATAAGAATACGTCTAGGTCGATGTGCTGGATATTGGCCTTTAACTTGTGCCAGCTTTTTGTCTGTCCTCATGACTTTCAGTTACACTGACTGTACAATTTGGACTTGCATTCTCATAATTGATTTGAGGATGAAATTAATTTTTATGAAACTTTTGGCTTGAGTACTGCCATACTAAACTAAATGCATTTTACTGATCACAATTCGTCATCTAACACACTCCTTGTGTTTTAAGTGAGGTACAGCCATTTTATTTTTCCCATCATAAATGACTGTGATATAAAGTGTATTCTACTTTGGAGAGAATGATTGAAGCTATCTCCATACATAAAGCACTTTGGCTGAAAGGTGCTATATTCCTGAAATAAGCTTTCGTTATTTATTGAGTCACTATCCTGTAATAATTTTTCTGAAGCACTTTTGATCTGTTTTATAAATATTCTGTTTTCATTTTGAAAGTATTTAGCATGCTGGGAAACTTTCCACTTAAAAAATTATCATAATGGTCCTTCAAAAGTGGTTTTGTTTAAGTAGCCAGTAGTGAACTTTCTTCTCTGGAGTCAGGCAAGCATTTGAAAACAAGTCATAGCTGTGAGCATTGTCAAAATGGTTAATAATGCTAACATCATATATGCTAAGGGGAATGAGTGGTGACAAATTTGGGAGAAAAAAAAGGCAAGAGCATTATCATTCTGAAATGTAACCTTTTGCTTTAAAATGTCAAGGAGGATGTCAAAAACAGTTTTTTACATCATCAGGAAGAGTAGGGTAATTTAAAAATCCTGTTAATGCTAGCTAAGTACATGAAGTTCAATGAATCTCTGCTGAATACATCAGCTTATGAACAATTTAGTTTGTGATATCTTAAACCAGTCCTGGGTTTGCTAAGACTTATCTAATAATAAAAATTGCCTAGAACAGTATTTTGCATATAATAGGCACTACTAAATATTTGTGTTATAATTTAAGAAATTAAAAAAATAATAATCTATCTCATAGCCACCATTTTCAGGGTTGAACTTCCTGGATTATGTGTAAGTCCTTGAGGCCTTTGTTCTGACCTTCAATCCTTATCTAGTTCAGAGCCCTGCTAACTGGAAAGCACCTACATTTTAAGAAGGTGGAGATTTTAAGAATAGTTCAGAGGTGGCTATTCAGTTTGTTCCTGCCATTCAGTTTTTTTTCTTATTTAGTTTTACATTTATTTATTTCAAATGTCAACTTATTTGAGCTGACTTCCCTGACTGTTCCATCTGTGGTAACCGTGATATTTCAGCACTTTATCTTACATATTTTTATTTATTTAGGGTTTAGTGTCATCTAAAATTGTCACGTTCATTTATTTGTTTGCTTTTGTATGATCTTTCTCCCTCCATTAGCGTGTAAGTTTGCCTACCTTATTATTAGCCCCCTAGAAATGTATTAGTATATTGTAGGCACTGAATCAGTATTTATTAAATGTATGCCTAAGTCTTTAAAAGGTGTGATCACCTCTGAAGTTGCTGGGAAAATGTAAGTCCTTTCTCCAGGGAAGGCACCCATTGGTATTCCTTTTTCTTCTATACAATTTGTTACTCTTGTGAGGGAGGTTCTGACAACAAAAGGAATGACATTTGTTTATGTGTTTGAGTATTCCTTATTTTAATTCTAGCAATTTACTGTAGGGAGATACTACGTTTGGACTCTATTTAAAGTGCCTTTGAGGAATATCTAAGATTCCATCAGTTAGTGATGAGGTGGGGTGGCCCTCCCAGATCAGAGACATGAAATGCAATTTAAATGTGGCAAGTATTTTGGGGGTTAATAATAATTGGTTCATTAATATGGTAGTAGCAAGGAGTTTAGAAATTGGGGAAACTATTTTGACAACTATAAATTGTGACTTAGAAAACCAGAAGCAGACTACTCAATAGAAAGTGAAGCTGAATAATTAAGGCTGAATACAGTTGGACATTTAATAATTATTTGTCAGAATGAAAGGACACTGAAGTGTTTCTTTTAAAAATAACATTTCTGTGATATTCCATGTTCAAGGCACTTCCCACATGAACATAGCATCACCAAGACAAATTTACTGTTATAATTCACTCATCAAAAAATAATTTATACAAAATTCTATGTGATTTGTAAGAAGTATTTATCAGATTTCTGCTACTGCAGAGAATTATTAAATAATGGTTGATCTTAAGTGAAATACTGAAAGGCCAATATTCCAAGTGTTATTACCTTTGCTAATAATAAATGGGTCTGGAGAAGACAAACTGATTAGATGAGAGTTTACTGACATTTTTAAAAATCATTTAAATTATGTGGTAATAATAGACCTTTATTTTATGCTTGCTAATGGCACATACAATGAACTTCCTAAGATGATTTGGGGCTGGCTGTAATGTAGGGTGAGTGAGATTAATGTTTTAAAATGACAAGTCATATGTCATAAAAATCCTCTTGAGTTTTAACAGATTTGTTTCTTGTTAATAAACTCATATAATTGCATTTAAAAGGTTAATGGGGAGAATAATCACACACGAGGGAGAAATTGTTAGGCTCCTAGAATCTTTTCTTTGGGATGATAGTAAGTGACCTTTTTCTGAAGGTTCCACCAAAACTATTAAAAATGAGTCAATTGTAGAGAGTGATTATCTTTTGAATTAGTCACTGATTACTAGCTAGTTTCAGGAAATGTCAGTGTTAGGACAATAAATAGTAATTTGTTTCTATGTCTCCTGCATTTTTAGGTATGTAAATGGTCTAGGGCTGTGAATATTGGCAATGTAGAACTTCTTACATACTCTACTTATTCCTCAAGAGACTGGACTCAGTTTGGAAATAAGATTATTTTTGAAACGTCATCTCTGAACAAATAGCTTATGGTGAATACTTACAATTATGATTACTGTACTTTTTGCCCTTTTAGTCATATGTGAAGAAAGAAAATTGAAATCTTAAAAGTATTTTTGTTGATAGAAATGTGAAGGCTATAAAATAGTATAACAATATTTATAGTGGTAAACAATAGTTATGTAAATAGTAAAGCAGTACAAATTGTTTCCAACATGTTTAATGCTTCTGTTGGCCAGGTTCATCCATAGGTAATCTCTTAATAATAATCCTGTAAGATAATTACCCCAATTATTGGAGCAAGAATTCTAAAGACAAAGATATGTAATAGGTTGTCTTTTGTTTCAGAGTTCAAGTGTAGCGGAACTAGATTTTTGACCCAGGTCTCTATGCTGAGAATCATGTTTATAAAGACTGTAGCACATTCATGGACCATGAAGCTTAGTTTGTCATCTATAAAATGTTGACAATATCCACTTCCTAAAATATTTACACTAATGAAATAAGACAATAAGTGTTAAATAAATATTATCTTTTTTATTACAATTATGACAAATTTCTAAGATTTTATTTTGAAATGATCAGCTAGTTAGGTTTCAAAGCTATCTCTATTTAACTTTTGTACCACTCTTTTTGAGAGGCAACTCACTGTCATTTATTTGAAAATAATAATTTGCATAGGTACACACATGGCAGTGTGATTTGCTGCCTTCCTCCTTTTCACCTACCTATGCAACAGTCTTGCATGTTCTTCACATGCACCCCAAAACCTAAAATGCAATAAAAAAAAGAAATTAAAAAAAAAAAGAAAATAATAATTTGCCTAAATAAAGAAAAAAACATTAGAGCTTTAGTACTGTATGTTTGTTTCTGAGAAGTTTATATTTTCATGAAGTATATTGTAACTTAATATAACTTTCTTGGTTTCACATTAAATATGGATTATAATTAGAGATTACTATAGGCCCATGTTTGCCATAAGAATAGATGACATTTAGCCACAGGAAGTAATAACCATTTCAGGTGCTAAACAGAAACTAGGAAGAGATGACACTCATCATTTTAAACAATTTCACTGTCTCAGTAGCATTTGGTTGTTACTGACAAAATCTGTTCCACATGATTTCTTTTTCTTTACTTTTCCCTCACTCTTTAAATATGTATTTTCTGTTTAGCTACAGGTACACTTATTAATTTACATAATTGGCCTCTGCTTATATAAAACAAGTCAGAGCTTATAACATAGGGAAATTATTGTATGATTTTTATGTAGTCAATAAAGTTATTTGATTCACAGAGATTAATTTAAGATATTTTGGAAACTGTGAGCTCCACTAGTTTGTTTAAACAATTCAACTCATACAGTATTTTAATTACTAATGAACTACCAATCAAACCAAGGCATGGTTATATATAATCAAAATGGAAAATAAAAGAAAAATTGTTTAATAGATTTTCTAGGAAAGTTCAGGGTACCGTGAATAATACAAATGGCACATAATTGTACTCAAGTTAATTAAAACATCAGCTCTGCTACTAATTAACTGTTCTACTTAGGGAAATCATTTAACTTCAACTTTCTCACCTACACCATGAAGTAGTTGAATTAAATGTGTGGTTTCCACACTGTGAAGAAGCCCTAATATGGCTCTCGAGAATTATTCAAGCATCTTCCAAAGGTGCTGAGTGATGTCAAATTTGAGGATTTCCGAACATTCTTTTAAATTCATTTAATGCAGTTCTGCTCTCATCTGATTTACTGATGCTTTCAGAACATTTTCATTTGTTAAGAAAGGCTTACATTGCTAGTAAGATTTGAAAAACAACTTGATTTCTAAGGTCATTTCTAACACCAAGTTTTATTTTCTATTATTCCAAATTGGAGAACTGAATCTAAAGTGCATATTAACTTTGGAAAAGTGCTTTTGGCTTTCAGAAAAGGAATATATTAAGAACATAAAATTTATGTAACTATTTTGCAAAGTAGTTGTGAACTGTTAAGGATTTTGAGGGTCAGAAAAAAATGTGCCTTTTTGCAATTTTTCCTTCATACACATAGTATGCTTTTTCTTGGCCCTGCTTCTGCCATTTGTCAATCACTGTATCAACTTATTTTAGCTTACATTAGTTCTCCAATATTTAACAGTTGAAAATAAAAAGAAAAGGAAATTAGGAAGTGACAGTAAGGTACTAATTTTGAAAGTCACAGAAATGTACTGAGTTGCGTTGTATAAAACTTTGAAGTTAATTATAATATTTAGTTAATATTTCTTTGGAGTCTGGTTAAAGATACTTTTAGATGTATCATTAATGAAAGATGTTAATTTTATATGATTTCAATGCACAATAATGCTAAACTGAGGAATGAACATAATGCACATACTGGGAGACTTAAGAAAATCACTTAGGCATAAGTTGGAGTTTTAGAGTTCTTAGATTCCTAATGATTCCTAGACATATGTGGAGAAATAGATATTACTTTAAATCAGATAATGATAAAAGGGGGTCAAAGGAGATTTTAAAAAGTTAGCATCTAATTTAAATATTTCTTAGGGCACAGAGTATCAATAAATAAAATCAAAGAAAAAGAGGGAGTAAGGGTAGCACTTCAAGGCGTTGTATGTAGGTAAAAATTAGTATAGAATATATAAATAGCACTTTTAAAATAATATATGTTGTTATATTTTAAAATTTGAAAGATAGGCTTTTTTTTTTCAAAACGTGACTAAGGATTTAACTTATTTAAGGTGTAAATAAGCTAGAGGGAACACCATTTGAATCTAGACTTCTTTGAAGATACTCTGGTAGATCTTAATTTGGAACCATGAAAATTATAAAAGTATAAAATAACATTATTAAAAATGTCTCCCCAAAATTGAAAGTAAAATGAAACAGATTAGTCTAAATATGTATAGTTTCATTTCTATACAGAATGGAACTAATCTAAGGATATTAAAATGTCCTTAGATGTGTCCCACTAGACGTCCCTTCTGGGAAATATATAAAGGAAAAAAATAAGAATTAAACTCTTCATAAGGATGTTAATAGTGATAGGGCTAGTAGTATTCTGAGACTCTTTTGTATGCAGTTTAGAAGATAAAGCAAGTTAGTAAATTTTGGTGTCATTAAACTATAGAATATTTGGCCTGGAGAAAAACAGATACAGATATAAGATCAATGAAGTTAAATAAAACTCTGTTGACTTGGATTTGAATTATAAGTATCAGTATAAACTCATGTACTTTATAAATAACATGATATACATATTCTAGCTTTCTTCACTTCAGAGGCAAGGGAATAATGAGGAACCCCATAGCAGTGGGCACTTTTGTCACTCAGACTGTGGTCTCTATATACATTTTCACACAAATTTTAAAATAATTTAAAAAATTATTTTAAAAATAGTTGATCCAGGTCAAAGCAGGAAAGATACTAGACAAGCTTGGAGTATACCATTAAGCTATCAAGAAATGCATCTATCAAAGGCTATTGGTGCCATGCTAAAAGGGCACAGAAGCCAAAGTTGTTCCCAATGGTCAAAAATGGGGTCATTGATTGTCAACACAAAGAGTACTGCAGTGGATTAAAAAACATCAAACGTATTTAAATCCATGCATGCATAATGAAACCTTTATTATTAAAAAAATCCTTATTTTTGAATGATGAGAAGTTCACTTGTTATTTAAAAAAAAACAATAAACAGAGAAAAAACACGATTCATTGTGTTTTCTATGCCATTTGCCCTGCAGTTAACCAGTTGATTAAAAAAAATTTTTTTAATAGAAGCATCCAAATTAAAATTAAGAAGAAATAATAGAATTACATCATTATTTTGCAATACCTCATTAATTAGTGGACCTAGGAAATGATCATCAATGACTGATAATAGCACAAAAACAGAGTAAAGCAGACAATATATCCCTTCTAATGAGAATGACCATGACCAACTATGAATAGCCTTGCAAAACAAATAACACAGAAAAATCTAAACCTTATCCTGCTTTCGTAACAATTACAGAAAATATGGGAGGCAGAAGAATGTATTAAGTAGCACTACAGTAATGTAATGAGCAAAATCTAGGGCTAACTACAGTATTTCTTCAATAAAAGATTGCCAGAAAAATAATATAATGGAAGATAAAAACTCTAGTAAAAAGAAACTTGTGAGATATAGTAACTAAGTATAATCTACATATCTTTTTAGATTGCAAATGGCAGACAAACAAAAGTTATGAAAGTTAGGAAATATAAACCCTGGATATTTGACAATAACGTAAACTTACTGTTAATTTTCAGGTGTCATGTTGGTATTGCTATATTTAGAAAAAAAGATATTCTGTTTTAGAAATTTACACTGAAATATTTATGAAAAGGTGTAATATTTTCCATTTGTTTAAAAATAATCAGGGGTATGAGAGTGAGTTGTGTACAGATAAAACCAGATGGCTCAGAAGTTGATAATTGCTGACAAAAGTGGACAAATATGTAGGGAATCCATGAGCCCCACATATTAGGTGCCAGAATGTAGGGGTCCATGAGCCCCACACTGGGCACCAGAAGGCAGGGAGCCAGCCCTACATCACCTGTGGGTACCCTGTGTTTAGTGGCAACAAAGGAATGAGAAAAAGATTAAGAGAGAGAGTGGGACCAGGGGAATGTCACTCATTACTTTGGAGGAGACAGTGAAGGCCCCAAGCTCTGATCATCCACTGTGTTTATTGGTTAGAATCACTTTGATCTACAGGGTAGGGGTGGAGTTATGGTGGAGAGAGGGTTATGGTGGAGTGAATCAGTGAGCTGGAGGTGAATTGGTGACCGGAACTGATGTGTCATTCTAAGGATTGATAACAGTGGCAGTTTGGGAGTTTCACACAAGAAGAACATGTGGTTATCTTTAACTTATTATCTAGTACATCTGATGGGGGCCTTATAAGAAGCCTACAAGTCTGGCTACATCATAGTGCTATGAAGGGATTTTATATCCTTGAGCACAATGTTTACGGTAACAGAGCTGAGGTCACCCTCAGCTGAGCACTGGAACATGAGGCATGAAGAGGCCTTCCTTCTCAGAGGCCTCCTGCAGCCTTCTGCAGTTTGTTGTTCCTTGTTTATATGTTACTCATAACCAATTTATGTAGGCACTCTGTAAATCCTTTCTCGTTTATTGTTTTTCTCAACACAAATAGAACTTCGCTTTACTACTATTGCTACATTTGTATATTTGAGGTTTTCTATAACAATATTTTTTAAAGATCCTGTATGGAAAGATTTAGTTAATTTATTTCAAAAATTTTCATTATATAGCCAAGAGCAATTACTGATCCACTTAGGCTTCAGTGAGCAGACTTGTTCCACAAAGTATTATTATATCTTATGTGGTATTTTGTTTTCAGCTAAGTTATATTGTTTCTTGTGCTTCTACTGTCAACTCACAGATATGTACACAAAAAGATTTTAGGTAAAAGTTACCAAAATTACTGATTGTTATCACTGCTACCCATTTCCCACCCAGACACATAGGCTATAAATAATTTAACAATTGGCTTATCAGTTTTGTTATGGCTTACCTGTACATTAAAAAAAAAAAATCAGTGTTGATAGTGTAAAACAACTCCTGGCACACTGTTAGACTGTGCTGTATTCTTAGGCACTTAGAATTACTGTATAGTATACCTTTCACTTCTGCCACTGAAACATGGATTTAAGGCTTATTATGGCTCTGGTATAGAATAAGATGCTCCTACTTGTACAGATACTGTATCAGTCTTATATCAATTCAGAAATCTTGGGAAATTGAAACAATTTTGCCTTTACTGGTTAACATTGCTTTACTTCCTTTTCATTTTGCAACTGCTGTATTATATATCACTGTCTAATACATGACCAGATGGTGCTATTTGAAAGCTTCAACTTGTCCTAAAATCAAATTCATTCCAATGAAAAGAACATCAGGAAAATTCACATTAGTAAAAGTTATATTTTAAAAACTTGCTGCTGCTATATTTAATTCATGATTATTTATAAATTGTCTTTATTCCTTTGAAAGGAGTTGAGAGAAACCTTCTTCACTGAATGCATTTTCCCTGTAAATTGAAGCTAACGTGCAATAATATATTCCTATTCATTAAATGTGAGTGATGCATTTGTCATTAATGATAAATTAAGTTATTTTTAGATATTGATGCTATGTAATTTGTAGGTTAAAATAATCATTAGTATAGAATTTAGGCTATTTAAAAGTATCTGCACTGAGTTGAAGATACATTATACTTGAATACTGGGCACATGAAAACAGACTCCCATGTCATCTACTACTGTTACACTAACTCATCTTTCTTAGCTCATATCTGGGATTTTCTCTATCTCTCTCTCTCTAGACTTGCTGGTTGAAAAGGAGAAATGCTGTACTTGGTTTGTGGATAGGTCATTTTGGTATGCAGACTGAAGTCCTAAGTGGTCTGCTACTACTATTGCAGGATTAGTGCTGAAAGACGGTGAGGAGGGAAAATTATCCCAATTAATAGAGGTTACAAGTTGTATATGGTCATACACTTTATTAGAAAAGTGGCTTGAGGTTAGAATTTAAAACATCTCATGAGAAATGTGTAAGGGCTTAGTTGATTGTTCATGGTCCTGAAAAGAGAAAGTTTGAAAGATTAGAAACAAGAAATTCTTGGTAATAGGCTGTGAAGGAACTGATAAGACTGGATAAGGAATCTGAGGCTCTGTGTACTGTATATTAGGGTTGAATTGTCTATGTAAGAAGAACTCAACAATCAAATAGAAAGTGATTTGGCTGTTAGCTCTTAGCCTGCCTCAGCCATCAACCACTCAAATTCTGGCATGATGGACTTGTGACCAGAATAGTCATAGCAGCAGCAATTGGCCCAACATAATGGGTTTCACTTATCAATCCTAATTTAACTACTTTTGCTACCAAATTTCCAATATGCCAGCAACAGAGATCAAAGCTAAGAACATAATTCAGCACTGCCTCCCAAGAAGACTCAAGAGCCATTTTGTGGCAAATTGGTCTCATTAAACCTCTTCCACTCTGGAGGGGGCAGCAGTTCAGTTTGACTTGAATCAAAACACATTACCATTATGAATGTATCTTTCCTGTCTACAGAGAAGATAAGTTCATAATGGTAATGTGTTTTGATTCATGCCAAATCACTATTCCAGGGCTAATAGAGTATTTGAGTCATTAGTATAGAATCCTATCTAATATCATATTACACAGAGAAGCCGGTTTACAGCAAAAGACAAGAAACTCTGGGCATTTGACTCTTGGCTACACTCATCCTATTTTATATATCAGGCAACAAAGGGTAGAAGTTGGGGTAGCCCCTCTTAGCTTTATTTGCAATGACCCATGTGACTTCCATCACCACAACTCTGACCTCCAATATTTGTATACATACAGAATACCAGGAAGATAATATTTCTACCAGGGGACATGGCAAGAATCTCACTAAAGTTTAAGCTATAGTTGCCATTTTGTCAACAAGAAACTAGTGGGGAGTGGACTAATTATTCTGGCCAAGGCAAATAACACTAACCATCAGGAGGAAACAGGGGCAGGATGAAATGTTCATAATATGCAGTTAAGCTACTGGCACATCACTTGGTATTGTCCTGGCCAATTTAGATATTCATTAATGAATGCAGCAGCCACAGCCTGAGAAGGACAAAGTACCAAGACTCACAGCCCTCAGGAATAAGGACATGGATTACCCACCATGTAAGAAACCTAGGCCAACATAGGTGCTAATAGAGAAGAGAATCTTCTACAGCCATACTACCCTGAACATGCCAAATCTCATTTGATCTCAGAAACTAAGTAGGGTTGGGCCTGGTTGGTATTGGATGGGAGAAGAGAATCTTGACTGGGCAGAATAAGAGAGATGATGAGCATGTAAGGTGCAAGAGTCGTTCTGTGTTGGATGCTGTGGTGTCTGGCTCAGATCTTCATTCAGGATTGAGACACTCTTTATCACATTCTCTGGGAGTACTGGGAGTTGATGTAACAGCTATATCCTTCTCAGAGTAATTGCCCTCAAACAAGGAGCATGAAACAATAGTATACTCTCTTTTTTCAATCTAGAACATCTCTGACCGGCCAGATTCAGAGCTATCATTGAGGCTCTGCAAAAGCCTCTTTCGTAACTGTAGCGTAGTTCATCTTCTCTCTTTCCCAACTCTCCTTCTTTCAATTCTTTGTGGATGTCCTCCTCCTGCCTCACTAGGAATATTTTTCAATAAAAAACTTGCATGTAAATTTTAAGCTTGGAGTCTGTTTTTTTGAAAATAAATGTACTACATCAGGCTTAAACTGTAAATGGTTTTGATTTATTAGTTTAAAACAACTTAAAAATATTACTCTATTTCTAGTCTTATTTTACACAGAGAACTTCACAGTATATAAGGGGAAGATACTATATTTTGTTACTTAATCTGTTTAACATTGACCTTTGAATGCAAGTGTGTGTGTGTGTGTGTGTGTGTATGTGTGTATGTGTGTGTGTGTATCGTTAAGTTAGCTTCACCTGCTCAGTAACTCACCTAAGAAATTACAGGGAAATTGCAGTAGGTGTTTGTATGAATTCCTGAGGATTATATATTTTGCCTCAGAAGATGACTAAAGGACACTGAAGATAATTGCAAAGCACCAAACGGCCATAAATCAGACACAAAAGTAACATGGTATAAAAAATTACTTTATTTACAGTGGGTCACCCAGATGTTAAAGAAAAGCTATTTTATGTGCCATATCATCAACTGCATTATTCACTTTTCTATCTTTAAGATACTTGACATTTTACTTTAAAAAAGCCAAATTCTGATTATGCTCCATTCTGTTATCACTTGATTCATTCATCCAATACTCATTACATGGTGAATATTCTTTGTGATTTAAGGCATGAAGCCTCGTGTTAATCTCCAAAATGTAAATCTTCCTGTAAAATACACGAGAACTTATAACTCAAAGTGTAGTCTGTGCATCTGCATTAACAGCAGCCGTAGTAGCTTGCAGACATGCAAAATTCTCACTTGAGACCTCTGAAAACAAAATCTGCATTTTAGCAAGACTTCCCCAAAAGATTATATACACATTAAAGTTTGAGAAGTACTACATTAGAGAAGAATTAATTATAGAGCTTTGTGAGAACAAAGTTTTCTAATTTCACTTGAAAAACAAATTTCACTTGAATGAAATCAGAGATTCTTCTGTGAAAATCCAGACTGATCACCAGCTAGGACATCTGCATCACTACTTATTCTTGAAGGATTAGGGGAAATATTACTTCAACTGGGAGGTGTGTACTTTTTCCTAAACAAAAATAATGCCTCTTTCCTCTCTCTGCAGTGGATACTTCTAATGACTCCATATTTTCCTTATCACAGAAAATAACCCACATAAAAATAGCTGTCTGTCTTTCCAGTGTAATGGTTAGGTTTTGAATTGTGGTCCCAAGGATTATCTGATAAGTTCCCTATTTTATTTCCATCTGCATGTCTGCCACAATTGCCGCGGTGATACTAATTTGTTCCTTTTTCTCTGGCCATAGAGAATTGGTCGAATGGCAAACATCTTACTCAGACAGAGGCATAAGGTCTCTTCTATTGGAATTTTATCCCCTGGAAATAATGTGGGTACCTGGTCTAACACATATAAGCTGGGGAGCTGTCTGTATGTGGTAGCCATTTTCTGCTATGAGGTGTAAGAAACAGAAGTTAGTTTGCAATAGAAGATTAAGAATACAACAAATACTCACAAAAAGGAGAAGAAATGAGGAAAATGGAAAAGAATTTGAGTTTTCTAATATCAGTTTATGCCTTGGTTTCATTCTGAGGTTGCATCCTTCTCCTGAAACCTGTAAAAAATCCCATTTTATTACCAAATTTTTCTTTTTCTCTTGAATAGAAATTGGGTTTCTACCACTTGCAACCAAAACATTATTCATATACCTTGGAACACTGTCAGCTTTGTGAAAATAAAATATTTTATATGATTTGCGTGCAATGACCCTTCTCTTTCTGTCAGACATTATTGGACACATCACCCAAGGCTTGGATAGAGTATTCATTTTATACTAGACACAGCAGTACATTCAAGAGAAAAGCACCACTGCCATTTCAAAAGATATCAGAAAGGTATTTTTTAAATTTACATCTTGTTCCTGATACAAATTTTTGACATATAAGAAATATATGAAATAATACCTGATTTAGTGATTATATCTAAAACCTGCAGCAGGCAAAATAAATTGTTATGAAGCATTAGAAATATTTCCAATAAATTCCGGGCCATTTAAGAAAGCAACACAAAATAGAATGATATAAGATTCAATATATAAAAACCCCAAATTCTCCTATAAAAATCAATAAATAATTATAAAAATGCAAAAAACCAAAAATCCCTTTAAAATAGCAACAAAAATCAATAAAGTATGCATGAACTAAAAAATGCACAAGGCATATGTTGAGAAAACTATAAAAGATACAATAAAGAAATAGATCTAGCCTATATTCATAAATAATAAACAAGGTACATATTTAGTTTTCAAATTAACCTATATATTTACAATTTCAATCAAAGTTGTTCTGAAGATCTTTTATGGGACTTACCAAGTTGATTCTATAATTAGTATGTCAGCTTAGCAAGACCAGCTTTGGAAATGAAGAAAGATGGGGACTTACTCTATCAAATGCCAAATATTTTATAAATTTAGGTAATTTAAAAAGTCAAGTTTGAATGTTTCAAATACTAAAACCAGATCTCTGTCTCTTATCTTTCAAAATAATAACTTTCACATTTACTGAACATTAAATAAAAATTTGGCAGAGTACAATAAAAAATGTTTATGATTTTAAGTCAGGGAAGGCCATCTTATGTTCCAAGAATGAAGCAAGATCTCTGAAATATAATATTTTAATTGAAAAAGTAAACTTCTATATGGTAAATAACATAATCAGCAAGTTTAACAACACACAATCCCTTAAAATAATTACCACAAGCTCTCCTGGATAATATCCTGAAGAGTGTTTTCCAGCTTGGATTCATTCTCTCCATCACATTATGATCTTTGACAAACCTGACAAAAACAAGCAATGGGGAGAGCATTTCCTGTTTAATAAATGGTGTTGGGAAAACTGGCTAACCATGTGCAGAGAGCTGAAACTGGACCCATTCCTTATACCTTGTACAAAAATTAAGATGGATTAAATATTTAAACATAAGATCTAACACCATAAAAACCCTAGAAGACATAGGCAATACTATTCAGGACATAGGCATAGACAAGGACGTCATGACTAAAACACAAAAAGCAATGGCAACAAAAGCCAAAATAGACAAATGAGATCTAATTAAAATTAAAAACTTCTGCACAGCAAAAGAAACAATCGTTAGAGTGAACCAGCAATCAACAGAATGGTAAAAAATTTTTGCAATCTACCCATCTGACAAAGGGCTAATATCCAGAATCTACAAAGAACTAAAACAAATTTATTAAAAAAAAGCAAATAACCCCATCAAAAAGTGGGCAAAGGATATGAACAGAAACTTTTCAAAAGAAGACATTTATGTGGCCAACCAACATATGAATAAATACTAATCATCACTGGTCATTAGAGAAATGCAAATCAAAACCACATTGAGATACCATCTTACGCCAGTTAGAATGGTGATCATTAAGAAATCTCAAGACAAGATACTGAGAGGTTGTGGAAAATAGGAACGCTTTTACACTGTTGGTAGGAGTGTAAATTAGTGCAACCATTGTGGAAGACATTGTGGCAATTCCTGAAGGATCTGGAACTAGAAATACAATTTGACCCAGCAATCCCATTACTGGGTATATCCCCAGAGGATAATAAATTGTTCTATTGTAAAAACACATGCACACATATGTTCATTGCAGCACTGTTTACAATAGCAAAGACTTGGATCCACCCCAGATGTCCATCAGTGATAGACTGGATAAAGAAAATGTGGCACATATACACAATGGAATACTATGCAGCCATAAAAAAGAATGAGTTCCTGTCCTTTTCAGGGACATGGATGAATCTGGAAACCATCATTCTCAGCAAACCGACACAGGAGCAGCAAACCAAACACCACGTTTTCACTTATAGGCAGATGACGGACAATGAGAACACATGGACACAGAGGGGAACATCACACACTGGGGTCTGTTGGGGGTGGGGGGCTAGGGGGGAAATAGCAGGGGGTGGAAGGTTGGGGAGGGATAATATTAGGAGAAATACCTAATGTAGGTGAAGGTGGGGTGGAGGCAGCAAACCACCATGGCATGTGTATGCCTATATAACAATCCTGCACAATCTGCACATGTACCTCAGAATTTTAATAAAAAAAATAATTACCAAAGGCCCCCAAAACCCACAAAAAGAAAAATTCCAAAAAGCTCCACTCCCAAAACATGAGGTACAAACTGGAAATGCAAGTTTTATTAATCTTCCTGATATAGGCAAACAAAAACAAGAAGCACAAATTTTATGATAACTAGCATATGTAAAGGTCTGGTGAAATTGATACCTTCTATATATTCCTATGGGTGTGCAAAAGGCATTTCAGAGGAAAATGAGGCAGAATATAATTACGTTTTGTTTCCAAAAGCCCAATGGAAAAATAAAAACAGACATTGGGCTTCTATTAATAAGGAAAGTGGGCAACTGCTAAAGGTAATTCACTCAAGCCAATTATGACAAACTAATTCACCGCATAGCCAAATTATAAAAGTTATTTCATAGAAAACTCAATTTGCCAAATTTAAATTTAAAAATATAATTTCTAAAGTTTACGTAAATTAAATTACATGAAAAATTTTAAACATTTTGTTTTGGATAATTGACACGTTTTTATTTACTTGACAGAATTATAAGGAATGTCCATTTGTGTTTTAGCAACTTGAAGCTTCAGTGGAAAGAATCAGAACACAGATAAAACTTGCTGCTAGGACAAAAATGAAGGAAAGAATCAGCCCAGGATGGTGATACCAGGGTTACAGGTGAGTGAGGGGCACAAAGAAGTGAAGCCAGAACGGCATATATTTAGAACTTGATCACCACCTTCGGAAAAGTTAAGTATTTTTGATTTCTAAATGAGTCAACTTAAATGTTGCAGAAATCTGCAAGAGCTGACAAAACTACCTTATGTCCTCAAATTTTTGTAAGTACTATAAGTAATTTTTAAATTACTAAATTTTATTTCATTGCAAATTGACAAATTATAACTGCATAAAGAATTATTGTATGATCCAGCAATTCTACCGTTGGGTGTACATTCAAAGGACGTGAAATCATTAGGTAAAGAGATATCTGCACCCTCATGTTCATTGCAGCATTGTTCAAAATACCCAAGTGATTGAATCAGTCTGTATCTGTCAACAGATGAATGGAGAAAGAAAACATGCTATCTATACACAGTGGAATACTATTTAGCCTTAAAAAAGTAGGAAATTATGTCATTGTGACAACATAAATTGTTAAAATGTAAAAAGTAAACGTTGCAAAATGTTTGACAAATTGAGTATTTGGCAAAATGCCTTTTGGTGAACTGGCTTTGATAAAATGGCTAAACAGATTTGGCATAATCGATGAAATGATGCATTATAGTTTAAAAGAATGAGGTAGATCACACAATGTGATATGATACATTACTTACTAAGTAAAAACCACAGAAAACAAAATGACACATTTCTTTAGGTACAAAGAGCTAGGATATACTTTCAAATAATAATAGGCTGTCTTTGGGAAAGGAGAGACTTTTGCCCCAAATCTTATAAGGGAAATTTTATGTATTATTCAGATGATTAAGATTAAATTTACATTTATATGTAGCAGGACATTTAATCTATATCGTCCCCTAATTTTGGGATTTTTGCCAAAGGTCCCATGCTGAGGACCAAGACTGCTGAGGCCGAAAACATTCTAGATCAAGGTGATAGACCACAACACTTATTCAGTGGAAACATAACAGAACTTATGGCCTTTGGCTCATACTCAGATGCAAGCTATGCAGAGTTGAAAAAAATCAAGGAAGCATTCAGGAGGGCAAGGTTAATAAGTAGACATTGACTTTTTGGGCCAAATCTGGGCCAAAAGAGTGTTAAACATGCTCCCACTTCTTCTCTGGGAAATGGGCAAGTGCTTTCCCTGCATATAAATTAAGCCAGGTAGGGGTGACGTGCCTTGAAACCTTCTGCTGCCTCAGGAGTATGATGGTCCACAGAATTCGAGAATGTGAACAATGTAGTTTGGTATTGCAGAAGTACCAATTACCACTGGGCTTATTGGAAGAATCAATAAAAGTTTTTGAGGCGTGCTACTGTGATAAGCAGGATAATGCCCTCCTCCCTGAAAAATGTCTATGTCCTAATCCCCAGACCTTAAATGACAAAGGAAATATAAAGATATGATTAAGTTAAAATTTTTGAATGGTTAGATTGTCTTGGATGTAGATTTTCACAAGGGTCTTTATAAGAGAGAGGCAGGAGTGTCAGGATGAGTGAAGGAAATATGACAATGAAAAAATCAAGGAAATTTTCCATCCAAAATTTTAGATTGAAAAGGGGTGTGTGTGTGTGTGTGTGTGTGTGTGTGTGTGTGCAAAGTCATTTTATCCTCTTCCTCTCACTCTCCGTTGGACTTCTTTAGAATGTGCCAGATGTCCACAGATTATTCAGTTGTCTTAATGATTAAATTATATAGTGTGGACTACCAGAGAATAAGACAATTGGAGTAAATCATTGATTCTGTGATGTCAACAGTAATTGCAGAAGAAGGAGACAGTGGAAGTTCACAGAGGCTGCATATATGAAGGAAACTTCTGGGGACAGGGGAATAGTATATGCAAAGACATGGAGGTGTAATGATACAGCTGATAATGTGATGTGTGCTTATTCTAAAGTGAGGAGAGCAGCTGGGCTGGCTCCTTAATGCTACCCTCCACATCAGAGGATAAATGTTCTCTTCCAGATAAGTCATTGAGTTATCATGGAGAGAACAAATACTTTTTATCCATTTTTGCATTCACATTCACGTTTATAGACTTCACACTTGGTTTGTTTGCTTTCACGAAAGATAAATTTTTCTCATGTTTGAAAAGTTCTAAGTTACTGGGTTGAGACCACTCATATCTTCATAATGTTAATTGTTCTAGAAATTATTATTTGTGGTCACTACCTGATTTCTGTCTCTTGGCTGTTACAGAGAGGCTGAAATTTCAACCATCATTCTGTAACAACTGCTTAGTAATGCTTGGGTTGAATTGGTTACATAGGAAGCTTAGCTCAATGCTTGTGTGCTGGTGTGAAATGTGTTGCATCTGTACTATGTCTGGTATCTGCCAGCTAAAAGAACAGAAGACCTTCCGGAAACTAGAGTTTCTGAGAGCAAGGTGAGAGGATTATGCATGAAGACACTGGGCTGTCATCCATGCTGCGGGTGGGTGAGAATTCTATGTTATTATAAAATGTAGCAATGGTAAATATAGAACAAGTTGTCATCTTACAAAATAAGTTTTTGCTACAAATTTTCCCCCAAGTTTTTCACTATTTGAAGACCTTGCATGACTTGTTTCTCTTATAGCTGCTTTGGGCCCTAGACTCCACATTTCATCTTCAGTGTCATGATCTCTGCCACTTAATGGCATTTCATTTTCACAACTTAGTGACATGTCTGTCAAAAGTAATGGACTAAATTTCTCAGCAGTTAATTTATATTAATTTTGAGAAATGACTTTCAGTTTTTTGTTATGTTAATAAGACTTTTACTTTGAGGGTAGAATATACTAGCAAATGAAAGAGATGTTACAATATTTAGCCAAAAAGAAACCACATATTTTGCAAAGGAACAGAAAGGATTTTGAAAGAGCCCCAGTGGCTAAAAATCTTTTTAACTGAAATTCTCTTAAATGTGGCTCATAGTTTAATGGGCATTCTGTGGCAACATTGCTCCCAGATAATGGCCATTCCTAAATATCATGACATTAAAGCATAGAATAAAGAATGTTCTATGACAACTTTACAATGTATTGCATACACAAATTGAGGCAATGATAGCTAGGTGTTTTGTGCTAATGGACTCATTATATTGATGCATGGTAAGGTAAGACACGGATACCAGCTCTCCCTTTTCTAAGCTCTATAAACTACAACTATAATTGTTAACAAAACAATATACGGAAAGAGTAAGTTGGTGAGAACCTTATTTACTTCCTACTTTAATATTTTCATTCCAGTTTACTCAACTGTGTCATAAAAATTCAACATCAGAATGGATGTGTTTTTGTGATTTTAAATGTGAGAGACTCAGAGTTCAAATTCTGCCTTGCCTTATAAATTTTCAGACCCTCATTTTCTCACTGACACAAATGAAGATTACAGTACCCGTCTTTCTGTTCCTATCATTCTGCATTATTATTTATATGACTTTGAAATGACATCAACAAGGTGGCACAGTAGGAAATAGCAGTCTCCAGCTTCCCAACTCCCACAAAAAAAAATTAAAACAAAACAAAACAACAACAAATGGAGAATATTCACACAGAAAGAAATACTGGTGAGGTTGGCGTGCTTGAAATGCCAGTAAATGTCTAAGAACAAAGAAGAAAGGCAGAGGCTATTGGTATCAGCCATGTGGCAGGAACCACAGTGGTTTCTAGTGGCCAGTTCTGTTGAGAACACTGGTTTCTTTTGTAACTGAGGTAACAAACATTCTTTTCCACTAGGGAACTCTAGAAAGGCAGACTTGAGTACACAACACTAACCCCACAAAGAGCAGCCATTGTTGAGGTGCTTTGGGAAAAGAAATTCCACCTCCCCAAATCTTCTGCATTCCCTAAATCCAAAGCTGTGGCCATACACATAATGCGCATACTCCAGCTTTGGGCTCTGTAGTTGCACTGTAACTGCTTACATCTCAGAAGCTGGAACACTGCCATAGAAAACTAGTTTGCACTTCAAGCTCCAGAGCCAAATTCTCTTTGAGCATGCCTACATTCTGGACACCAGCTCAGTTGCCATAGAGAGCTTGGGCTGAGGCCAGGCTCAGAGGCCAAGCCCAGGGCCACTGTAACTTTGCACACAACCATATTTCTATAATAGGCTCCCGGAATACTTCACAAGCATTTGTACCTTGCATACTGCTAACAATGCAGCAGAAGGGTGCTAGTACTCCAGACACCAGTAACATTACTGTTTGAGATCCCAGAACTATCATCTCGTCACGTGTGCCCATGTTTTAGGCTTCAGCTCGGTGACACCAGCGTCACTACTATTGTGAACAAGCTCAGAAGCTGGACCTACTGCCAAGATGGACCCCCTCAGGCACAAGTTTCCCTTTGGAAGAAAAAGATACCATAGTTGCCATCACTAGAGACCTCAACAATAGTCATCGCCACTGTGGATATCCACAGCATTAGCTACTGAGGATCCCTGTAATTTTTGTCAATGTTGACTTCAGCTGACAGAGCTGCGCCACCAAGCTATACCTGCACTGGTGCCAGAACTTCTACACCTCACGCAGCAAGCACTCTCCCACTCCTCCATAAAAGAAGTCTTTTCACACTAAAACTAGTTAGTAAAGTTTGGAAAAGGTAACAGCTCTACCAAATATATAGACATTTATATAAGGCAACAAGAAACATGAAAAACTAAGGAGACACATTACTACCAAAATAAAATAATTTTTCAAAATCCAAAGATAGGAATATATGCAAACTACCTGAAAAAGAATGCAAAATAATTATTTTAAGCACAATCAATAAAGCATAGAGAAACAATTCAGTGATATTAGGAATGCAATACCTGAACAAAATGAAAAATTTAAGAGAGAGATTAAGATTATTTTTAAAACACCACAACTTTAGGAGCTGAAAAATAAAATGAATAAAATGAAAGCACAATAAAGTGTGTCCACAGCATAACTGTTAAAATAGAAAAAATAATCTGTGAACGTAAGACAGGTTGTTTGAAAATTTATAGTCAGAGGAGAAAAAAAAAACATTAAAAAGAAATGAAGAAAGCTTGTATAATTTATAAGACAGCACCAAAAAATAAAGATTCTAATTTTAGCGATTAAGGAGAAGACAGAGACAAAAAGGTAGAAAACTTATTTAAACAAATAAGAGCAGGAAACTTCAAATCTGGGAAAAGATAACTATCCAGGTACCAGAAGGTCAAAATTCTCCAATCAGAGATTCAATATGGGCAACACTCCCCAAGACATATTATAACCTGGCTGCAAAAAATCAAAGACAAACAGAAGATCCTGAAAGCAACAGGAGAAAAGAAGCCAATAATATGTAGAACTTTTAATAACGCCAGCAGTGGATCTCTCAGCTGAAAGCTTACTGATCAAGAGAGAGTGGAATAATATATTGAAAGGGCTGAAGGAAAAATCTTGCCAATCAAGATTACTATGTCCAGCAAAGGTGTCCTGGAGTTATGAAAGGGAGATAAAGTCTTTGACAGATGAACATAAGCTGAGAAAGTTCATCACCACCAGATCTGTCTTAAAAGAAATTGCTAAAATTTCTTCAAGCTTGAAAGAAAAGGACACTAGTGAGTAACCCAAAAACACATGAAAGTTAAACTCACTGGTAAAAGTCAGTACACAGTCAAATTCATAATACTGTAATACTGTAATGGTGGTGTGTACACCACTTATATTTTTAGTATGAAGGTTAAAAAACAAAACTCTTACAAACAATAGTAGCTATGATAATTTGTTAAGGATATGTAACCTAAAAGGATATAGATTGTGACCTCAGAAGCACAAATGCCTGGCATGGATAAGTTACAGTATAGTGATTTTTATGTGATTATATTTAAATTATTAGCAGATTGTTATAACAATAGGATATTTTATGTAAGCTTCCTGGTAACCACAAAACAAAGCCTATAATAGATTCAAAAAAGATAAAAAGTAATGAATCAAAGTGTATCTGTAGATAAAATCATCTATTTCAAAAGAAGACAGCATGAGTAGAAGAAGGAACAAAGGATCAACAAAACAACCAGAAAACAATCTAATGGAACTGTTCAGTTCTTACTTGTTAATAATTATCTTAAATATAAATGAACTTAAATTCTCCAGTCAAAATATTGAGTGACAGAAGAGATTTTTTAAAATAAATCCAACTATATAATGCCTCAAATATATTACTTATTAATACTTAAGCAATATTTATATTGCCTAAAACAGGCAATATATAGTTGGATTTATTTTTTAAAAATTTATTCTGCCACTCATTCCTTCTATTGAATAATTTAAGTCCAATTATATTTAAGATAATAATAGGTAAGGACTGAATAATTTGATTACATTCATTGTTTTCTGGTTCTTACACACACACACACACACACACACACACACACTTATGTATTATACTTCATAATAAAATATTAAAACTTTGAAAAACAAATTCATTATATTTGCAGGAAACAAAAATCAGCATATGAAAACCAGTAATTTTTATATGGTAACAATGATCTATCTGAAAACAGAAGTCAAGAAAACAATCCCACTTATCACAACTCTTTTAAATAACTGCTTAGAAACAAATTTAACCTAGAAGGTGATAGATCTGTATGCTGAAGGAGGTGATAAATCTGCACACTGGAAGCTATTAAATAATTAATGAAAGAATTTGAAGACACAAATAAATGGAAAGATATCCTGTCTTCATGAATTGGAAGAATTATTGTTGCTAAAATGTCAGTACTATCCAAATCAGTCTTCAGATTCAGTGCAATCTTTATGATAATTCCAATGAATTTTTTTCACAGAATAGAAAAAAATTCTAAAAATAATATGGAACCACGAAAGACCTCTGAATTACCAAATCAATCTTCAGCCAAACGGGTAAAGCCGGAGTGATCACACCATAGGATTTGAAATCTACTACAAGTCCATACTAATCAAAACAGCATGGTACCAGCATAAAAATAGACACATAGACCAACAGAACAGAATAGAGAACCAAGAAATAAATACACTAATTTATAGTCAACTGATTTTCAACAAATATAGGAAAAACACACAATGGGGATGAGTCCCTTTTAGAAATGGTGCTGAGAAAACTGTATATCCAGATCCAGAAGAATGAAATTATATCCTTGTCTTATATACAAAAAAAAAACTCAAAATGGATTAAAGACTTAAATGTAAGGTATTAAATTATAAAACTACTAGAAGAAAACCTAGAAGGAAATCTTCATGGTATTGGCCTGGGCAAAGATTTTTTTGGATATGACTCTAAAATATAGGCAACAGAGGCAAAAACAAACAACTAGGATCACAACAAATTTACAAAGCTTCTGAACAAAGGAAGCAATAAACAGAGTGGAAAGACAACCTATGGAATGGGAGAATATATTTGAAAACCATACATCTAACGTAGGCTGTTATTATGCATAGCATATAAGGTACTCAAAACAATTCAGTAACAATAAACAAGCTGATTAAAAAATGGGCAAAAAACCTGAATAGACATTTCTTGAAAAAAGACATACAAATGGCCAACAGGTATATGAAAAAATGCTTATCACTAATCGGGGAAATGCAAAATAAAACAATTAAAGCCACAATAAAATATCTTACACCTCTTAGAATGTTAAAAGAGGAAAGATAGCCAGTGTTGGCCAGAACATGGAGAAAAGGGAATCCTTATATACTCTTGCAGGGAATGTTAATTAGTATAACTATTATGAAAAACAGTATGAAGTTTCCTAAAATATTGAAAATAGAACTATTATATGATTCACCATTCCCAATCCTGGTTATATATTCTGAAGACAGAAGTCAGTATCTCAAAGAGATATCTGCATTCTCATGTTCATTGTAGCATTATTCACAAGAGCCAAGATATGGAATCAACCTAAGTGTCCACAGTGGAATACTATTCAGCCATAAAAAAGAAAGAAATCCTGTTATTTGTGACAACATGGGTCCTGGAGGATATTCTGTTAACTGAAATAAGTCAGACTCTGAAAGACAAATACTACGTAATGTCACTTATATATGGAATCTTAAAAAGTAGAGGTCCTAGAAACAGAGAGTAAAATGGTAGTTAACAGAGACTATGAGTTTGGAGCCTGGATCATAGTTTGGAGATTGGAGAGGTTTTGGTCAAAGGACACAAAATTTAGACAATAATTTCAAGAGATCTATTATACATTACAGTGACTATAGTTAATAACAACATATTATATACTTAAAATTGCCAAGAAAGTAGATTTTAAATGATCTCACCACAAAAAAATAAGTATGAGAGGTAATATATATTTTAAATAGCTTTATTTAGCCATTTTTCAATATATACCTGTATCAAAACCTCATATTGTATACCACAAATACATGTATAATTTTTGTCATTAAGAGAAACTAATAAATAAAAAGTGAAGAATTGAGCATAGTGTTGGGAATATAATCAGTATTCAGTACTGATTGTTATTAGTCATATTATCATTATTGTTATCAACATACCAGTGGGGTTCAGACATTGCTGTTGTATGTTATTTTTTAACTGAAGCTTTTCCATGTATAGGTTACTGTTGCTTCATAACAAATCATTCCAAAGCTGAGCAGGTTAAAAATCAGTTATTTCTTATTGATCATACACTGCATATAGGCTAAGATTTGACTGATTTAGTCTGGCCTTGTCTGGCGACTTTGTTTCTTATTGCTTATCTTCAGCTCCCCATAGCATTCCTCCTCCTTAGACTAGTGGGCTCTGCAGAGCAGATTGTTCTCATGCTGAAGGCAGACCTGCAAAAAGGGCATTGAAGTCACATGATGCCTTCTGAAGCCCAGATTCAGAATTGGCACATTGTCATTTTTGCTATTGGTCAAAATAAGTGACATGACAAACCCAACATCAAGGAGCAATGAAGACTACACACAAACAAGGCCTTGTCAGGGTCACGGGAGGGAAGATGGTAAGAATTGGGGCCAAAAATACAATTTACCAACAAAGCAAACAACTAGGATGAAAGTGCTTTTTCTGTAAGTCATATTGAACTTTCCAAGGAGTCCAGTGGATTCAGGCCCAGAGTCATGTAGGGCTGTCTCCCTTTGCCTAAAAGGAAGGACTTAAGCTGTGGTGTTTACCCACATTCTTTACCTATAGACTTTGTTAATCCAGTTGTGATATATAAGAGGAAATACGTCAGCATTTATTCAGATTACTAAGCCTCCAGAAATAAAAGAGCCCTCTTCTAAAACCATTTCTTGCCATTTTGTTCATAGGTGTTAGTTCCTGCCTCTTTCTTCATGCCACTATTCATCCACTTATCACAACCTTCTAACTTTTTGTGCCTGTTTCACTCTGTATTTACTGGTTATTGATTATTTCATTAAGCAACTATTTATTGGATGTCTGTTCCATAAGAACTTGTCTTATGCATAGCAAATATTGTGGTTGAATGAGTCACACCAGACCCTAGTTCTCTTAAAGCTTGTGTTTTAGCAGGGAGTATAGTCATTAAAAAAAATTAAACCTTACACAAACAAGTACTGAACTATGTTTGAGATAAATGCTGTAACTAAAACTGGAAGAGCACAATGACAGTGTCTAGCAGAAGGAAAAGAACTAGCCTGGGAATTTGCAAAACAACATGGCAGGACTGATATTTGAATGAAGCTTTAAAACACTGTTCTCCTGTAATCCCAGCACTTTGGGAGGCCGAGGCAGGTGGATCACCAGGTCAAGAGATCGAGACCATCCTGGTCAACATGGTGACACCCCGTCTCTACTAAAAATACAAAAAATCAGCTGGGCATGGTGGCACGTGCCTGTAGTCCCAGTTACTCGGGAGGCTGAGGCAGGAGAATTGCCTGAACCCAGGAGGTGGAGGTTGCGGTGAGCCGAGATCGCGCCATTGCACTCCAGCCTGGGTAACAAGAGCGAAACTCCGTCTCAAAAACAAAAACCAACAAACAAACAAAAAACCAAAAAACACTGTTCTCTCTAACAGTAATATAATTTAAACCACAAATACAATTTTAAGTCTTTAGTAGCTACATTAAATAAAGAAAGAAGAAGCAGATGAAATTGATATTAGCAATATAATGTAATATATATATATATCAATATAATGTAATATATCAAAAGTATTATCGTTTCAATATGCAATTGTTATCAGATGGAAAGTCTTGACTATAACTTGTTCAGGTTCTTGGTGTGTTGAAAAGAGAACTGAACAGAACACACAAACAAAGCAAGAAAACAAGAAAAAAGCAACAGAAGTGCAGTTTTATAGAAGCTAAAGTACTCTCCACAGAGTTGGAGAGAGCTTCAGCAAGCAGCTCAAGAGCCCTGACTGCAATGTTCTTTGGGGTTTTTATTAACGTAAAAAAATTTGGTAACACCCCTAAGTCTCCTTGAGGCCTCCAATTGGTTATACCATATGAAAGATTGGCCCACAACTAATTAGAGGCTGAAGTGGAGGCTTAGCCTGCAGTCTATCAGAGGCTGAAGTGGAAACTTGTTATCACAGGAGTAAGGATGTGGCCTGTATGCTCCTTAATCTTGCCTAGAACTGACCACATCTGTTTTTTCTTTTTATGTTTTAACCCTTGGCTACTCTAATTTCCTATTCTCCTGCCTCACAAAAATTAGTGATGAACTATTTTACATTCTTTATGCTTGTGTGTGTATATATTTTGACCATGTCACTGGGGTGTGATTGGCATACAAAAAGCCGTACATGTTTAATGTACACAACTTAATGTGTTTGGAGATAACTATACATATATGAACCATCACCATCAATTCTGTAAATGTATCCATTACCTCCAAAAGGTTTCTCCCATCCCCCTCCCCCCTTTTTTTTCTGTTATCATTCTGTTTTGGCTTTTCCTTTTGTAGTAAGAGCACTTAACAGAAGATCTACCATTTTACAATTTTACTACTAAGTATTTGACATCCAGTGTATAGTTTAGTATATCTACGTAACAGATCTCAATTCTAACCAGCCACATATCAAGTGCCCAGTAGCCATATGGCTGCTGGCTTCCATAACAGCCAGTGTAGCTTTAAAGAACTAACCAGGCAAACTAGAGAAGAGAAATTTTACAGACAGAGACAAGATCCCAGTAAGAGCAAAGTAGCAAGGAGAAGTAGAGAAAATAAAACAGCTTGTCTTGCAGAGAGCACAGGTTTCAAGTAAAGTAGCATAAAACAGAGCTAAATTACATGGATTTTTAGAGTTCTTGTTAATGCCATATGTTGTATTCATTATTCTATGTGTTATGAGAGGTAACTGAAAATTTTAAGTAGGGTATACAGGTATTGATTAGGATTTCAAAAGATTGCCTTTGCTGCCATGGGAAGAATGGATTGAAGGGGCAAGAGTGGATATGAAGGAGAGTATCCAGGAATTACAATTAGCACTTGCCATAGTCTGGGCAAGAGCAGGTAATAACAAAGACTGGGGAATGTAGTGAAGAGATTCAAGATGTTTAGGAGGTAAAATCAAATAGACGTTTTTTTTTTGCCCTTTAGAAACAAGGTCTGGCTCAATTGCCTGGCTGGAATGCACGGTTGATCACGGTCCACAGTACCTCGAACTCCTGCTCAAGCAATCCTTTCACCTCAGCTTTCCAAACTGCTGGGATTGTAGATGTGAGCCATCGCACCTATCCAGGCTTTTCTTTTTCTTTTTTTCTATTTGAGAAGTGAATTACCTAGAAGAGGAGTAAAAACTATTTGCTTTGTTTCTAGCTTTCCCGGAGAGGTAAATGTTATGCAAAATTTGAGGGATGAAATTGGTTAGCTCCGAGTTAGACATATAAAGTTTCAAGAACCAATTAAATTATTTAGTTAGATAACTGGAGATATTTTGAGGACTGGATATATAGGAGTTGAACTAAAATTAGTGATCTGATCTGGTATTTGAATTTGAGAATGGACAGCATTGATCCTTGCAGATCGTCAGGTCTCAGGGATGGCTCAGCTTTGTAGCTTCAGGGTTTAGTTGCCCGACATATAACTGGCACTAAATAAATGTTTCTTGAAAATGCTTTGTTATGACCCCCTTTCTTCCCATGATGAGGTGGTAGGTAAGACTGACAAGCCAGGCAAATAGACCTTCAGCAGTATTCAATTTGTGCACTTGTAATTTCCCCCCGCATTTTCACACTAATCCTAATTAATGATTGCAAGGCCTGGGTGTGGCCCATGTACTAGTGTCCTTGAGTCCAAACATGGGTTAATGAATTTATATGGTTATTTCTCATTATTAAAGTCATAAGCACGTTTAACAAATCACTTTGAACCTAAAAGGTAAAACATTTTGAAGACTATTAGTAAAATGTAGTTATAAAATTGTATTATGTAAATAAGAGAACAAAATCCATCCCAATTAATTCCGTCAGTAAAATTAAATCAATACAAGGTTTTCATATAATGCGTCCATGGCTTTTATCGTCTTGACACACTTACATCTAGGATTTTTCAAAGAAAAAAGTCTGTTTAGACTTGACTTTTCCATCCTTTTGAAGTTTTTTAATGCTGGTCACAGCCACAGTTCCTTTCTTTTGCACATAACAATAAAATATGACATCTTAATTATTCAGGAAAACCTGCAAAGTTTCAAGCTTTGAAAGCTGTCTAGAGCACCTGTACATCCCAGTGATATGAAAATCATCACCCCTCAACTGTAATTGTATTTAATGTAAAATAATATCAGTGACTTACATATGCCTAAATTTAGGAACTAATAAACCAACATTAGTTTAAAATGTCTATCATGCTGCACCTTGTACAATTCTAGAAGTGTTAAGAAATTAAATTCCTACCCTCAGTAAACTGACACTATGGTTGAGAAAGCAAAGTGAATTAAAGAGAGAAACTTTCATGACAAAATATGTGTTATTAGACAGGGAAATTGAGTAGCTTTGTATTTACTAGATAGAGAAAAGGTTTAATAGGGATGCTTGTCGTGTTTTCTTTTGGCTGAAATGAGGATTAAGTTAGGTAAGTGAAAAAGGGCTGAATTTTCCTCTGTGAGTCTTTTTACCATAAATATGGTGGAAACAAGAATAAAGAGCATTCTCAGGCCGGGCGCGGTGGCTCAAGCCTGTAATCCCAGCACTTTGGGAGGCTGAGGCGGGTGGATCACCAGGTCAAGAGATCGAGACCATCCTGGTCAACATGGTGAAACCCCGTCTCTACTAAAAATACAAAAAATTAGCTGGGCATGGTGGTGCGTGCCTGTAATCCCAGCTACTCAGGAGGCTGAGGCAGGAGAATTGCCTGAACCCAGGAGGCGGAGGTTGCGGTGAGCCGAGATCGCGCCATTGGACTCCAGCCTGGGTAACATGAGTGAAACTCCATCTCAAAAAAAAAAAAAAAAAAATACAAAAAAAAGAATAAAGAGCATTCTCTAGAGAGGTGGTTAATAATAAGTCTGTTAACAGGTTGGTTATAACAATGCTCTCAGAGACTATGCTGGTCCATTTTGCATTGCTATAAAAAATGCCTGAGGTTGAGTAACTTATGAAGAATAGAGGCTTACTTGGTTCGTGTTGCTGCGGGCTATCCAGCAAGCATGGTACCACCATCTGCTCAGTTTCTGGTGAGAGTCTCAGGAAGCTTATAATCATGGTGGATGGTAAAGGGGGAAGCCCACATATCACATGGAGAGAGGAGGAGAAAGAGTGAGAAGGAAGAAGTTCCAGACTGTTTTAACCAACCAGATCTCTCATGAAATGAGCAAGAAATCACTCATCACCAAAGGGATGGCACTAAGCCATTCATTAGAGATCCGCTGCCATGATCCAATGCCTCCCACTGTGGTCTACTTCCAACATTAGGGATCACATTTCAACATGAGATGAAGAAGGGACACACATCTAAACCATATCAGAGACATTTAATAACATTGTGTTAAATGAATAAATAAACTATAAAATGTAACAGTAATTTACATTTTTGTCACATTTTGATGCTAGTTACTTTTTCTTAACTATAGAGTCATTTTGAAATTAAGGAGAGATATGTGATAAGCACTCTGCTAACTGTTGTGGTCAAAAGAAATGGATAAGAAATAATTCCTGTCCTCAGATCATTTCCTTCCAGTATCATTTTCTTATTTGGGACCATCATCATTTTTCATTTGGACTTTTAAACTAAAAGCCTTAATTTCTCTCCCCATTCAGTCATCCACATGCTGTCAAGAACATTTTTCTTAAGTACAAATCTAATCAAGTTACTGTTCTGCTTAAAATTCTTCATAAATTTGTGGTGTATGTTGCATAAAATCTTGTTTCTTTAATATAACATAGACATTTCTTAATACTTTGCATTTTTTGTGGCCACCTTGTTTATATTGAAGTTGCACAAAACTGTTTACGGTTTCCCAAATGTACCTTGTTCTTTTGTGGCTCTGGTTCAAGGATAGTGCTTTGAACATATTTTCATTGATATATATACTATTTTGATATTGTTTGGCTCTGTGTCCCCACCCAAATCTCATCTTGAATTGTGGTCCTTTAATTCCCATTTATTGTGGGAGATAATTGAATCATGAGGTTAATTTCTCCCATACTATTCTTATGGTAGTGAATAAGTCTCACGAAATCTGATGATTTTATCTGGGGAAACCCCTTTCACTTGGCTCTCATTCTCTTTCTTGCCACCACCGTGTAAGAAGTCCCTTTCACCTTCTGCCATGATTATGAGGTTTCCCTAGCCATGTGGAACTTTAAGTCCATTAAACCTCTTTCTTTTGTAAATTGCCTAGTCTTGAGTGTGTCTTTATCAGAAGGATGAAAATGGATTATTACATATTTTAAAATAATAAATTTAACTCACCTCCTTATTCTCTTTTGTTTTGGAGATGATGCTTGGACTGAGGCATCATAGGGTTAGATTTCAGACTGTGATTGCTAGTCTGGACTTGCAGGGTGTAATATATGATGGTATAGGACTTTGACTATTGAACTGAGAATTTGGTAGCAATGTGGAGCTAATGAAGGTTACATTCTCATTTTACCTTGTTTGTTTGTAGTAATTTGCTTAAATGTGTGTCTTAAGGCCATAGTATCAATTGCACCAATGTTAGATTGCTGGTGCCTCCTACAACGTTTAGGAGTGTATTGTGGTAATACAGATATAATGGGATTATATTCTGTTTTGAGGTGGGCTTAGAAATAAAAGGGGAAAATCACATTTATGGTAATTTACCTTGAAATCTAAACATAGAAAGTACACGAATAAAATTATTCAAGTTTTTAAAAAATAAGCAACAGTTATAATAAAAATACAGTAATATATGATTGTCTTATGGTGATAGTGTTATCTAAATGCTTCTGCAAAAATTGATTAAACTTCCAGAGTTGACTGACTCCTGAAGTATAGAACACAGATCCAAAACATAATAAACAAATATTTCTCTGTGAGATTCTCTCTTGTTGTGAAAATCTAATAAATATAAATAGAACAAAGTTGTTTACTACTGAGCATGAGTTACATAGTATTTCCATTCTTCAAGAAACTAAAAATTCAGAAAGAACACACATCTAAAGGACATTTTCTCTATCTGTTTGTCATTTTATTAATTAGTGGCCAGAGCACTATGGGACACTTTAGAAAGATGTGGTTATTTATGTTATGTTGTTCTGGTATAGTTTTGCTAATAGCTAGGTAACTACATAAAATGGAAGTAGAGAAATGAGAATACTTTTCACTAATTTTTAAGGATTGGGGCTTCATAATAGTTCAACTAAGTAAAAATTTAAAGAGGATTAAGTAAGATTTTGATACAACAGGTAACAGGTAGATTTTCCTTTTCTTGATAGTATCATTGTAGTTATCTGTAGCTTAAATTTGAAGGTAAGCCAATCACTATATGTTCCTAATCTTCTGGTTTCGATTCCTCCCCCGCTGCCCCTAGTTTCCGGTATTTCTCAAATACATAATGCTATCTCCTAGTTTAGCATCAGTCTTTCCAATTTTATTTGTGAGTCTCTGGGAGCCAGTAAAGCTTCAGGTGAGGAGATAGATTTATAAAGCAGGAGATGATTTGAGGGTATAAAGATAAAGATGTGAAGAAAGAAATGGTAGATATGAGGAAGTATTAATAAAATATTTTACACATGAAATGTCAAGGGGACTATGACGTGTTTATCTGTAGTTGGCTTAGAGGCATCTCTTGGAAGTTTTTATTTTCTTAATGACCTTTATTTCCTTTGACAAAAGTCCTATTATTATATTATATAATCCTGGTACTCTGTCATATAAATGATGAACAGACAAAGTGGAAGGCAAATTTTTAGGAATGACTCAGTGTTCCATCAATCTTTATTAATATAGTGTCTACTACATGAATAGATAGCAATGTCAAACCTGTCCTTGTTATCACAAGTTTGTTATGATGTCAGGCACTTTGTAAATCATGAGCACAGGGTCATCAAATGAAGGCTAATGTCCTCTGGCTGAAGAGTTGTGTAGTCATACTATTTGTCATAAATATCCATTTATTATTTTACTTTCAAAAAATATAATCTAAAAATCTGATTTTTCATGTAGCCTATATCAAAAGAAAAAGGCCTGAAATAATAGAAATTTCTTGATTGTTAAGAATTTATATGAAATTATTTATCTCATAAATTTTATCCATATACATTTGATTTAACTTGCATTTATATTTTAATTCAGTGAAGTGAATAGTTTACATACACAATTTCCCACCTCTATTATATGAGTCTTTTATTAACTACTATGTAAAACAATTCTTAGTGCTTAGTATGTGCTGCACTGTGCAAAAAATAACTGTAATTATTGCACTACATTTTACTATTTCAGTAGGAACAGATTTCCATTTCAAATAGTCAGCATTCACACACAGGTGAATAGATGGCATATAGCAGATTTCACTACTCATGAAAACTTGATAATCTTGTCAGCTGTAAGATCTTTTTGTATTGACATTTTGTTTCTTTCCTGAATGGGAGTGAATTTCTATTTTATGTTTGGGGGTAACTCACTACTTATGGTGGTTGGAAGCTCAAAATTGATAATAAGAATTCTACTACAGAAATCAGATGATAATATAAATGTCTTGTTTAATGTTCTGAATGTTTGCAATAAAAACTTTATATTATTTTTATCTGAACAGCTATAGGGGGAAGCAGGAAAACTCAATTATATGTGTAAAATAGTATAAAATGGAGCTGTGTATAGGAAGGATTGCTAGATGCATTAACAAAAGCAAGTATTTCCATCTTCTATAGGAATAGGAATTTTAGCTAGTCATGTGGACATCAAGTTGAAGATTACTTTCTTGGACACCCTCCTAGTTAGATGTGGCCATGAGATTAGCTTCTGGCCAATCAGATGTGAAAGGAAGCAATATATGCTATTTCAGAGTTATGTGGTTTAAAAGAAAAGGGGTACCCTCTTCCTGTTTTTTCCCTATTGTAATTTTGTTGGAATGTGGATGTAATGGTGGGAGTTAGAACAGCCATCTTAGACATGAGATAAGACCTGCATGAGGAAGCTGACAAGGCCACAAACTGGCAGGACCTGGATTATTTGATGTCATGAAACAGATTGCTTCCACTTGGAAAGGGTTATATATTTACCTTTTACCTGAGCCACTGCTATGCTTTTCATTTTTTATAACAACCACACCACATCCTAAATAATGCAACATCTAAATCATTTCAAGAAAATATACAGATCTTAGTGAAAGAAAGATTTTTGTGGGGACCAAATTAGCCAAAGGAACTGTCTGACTTGAACATATTAATAGTAGATCAACACTACCTAACAGAATGTACTGAGATGATATAAATGTTTTCCATTGTCCAATTCAATAGCTATTAGCCATATTAGATATTGGGCATGTGTATATGATATACTATATTAGATTCTGCTATTGCATTTTCCAAACCGTGCAATTTTATGTTCCCATTTGCAGTTTATGAAATTTCCACAGTTCCTCCTACACTCTAATTCTTAGTACTTTTAATTTTAGCCATTGTAGTATGTTGTTTTATTTTAGTTTTAGCTTGTGAATTTCCCTCATCACTAATAATATGAGTATCTTTTCTTATGTTTAATTGGCTGTTTGGGTGTCCTTTTTTTTTTAGTTGCTATTAACACCTCTTGTTCATTTTTCTATTGTTTTTCTTTTTTTCATTCCTTTATGGAATTAAAAAATGAATTCTGAACCTAATTACTTTTGTCATTTATATGTGTTACAAACTTACTGATCTAGTCCAAGATTTTTCTGTTTGGTCTCTTGATGATGTCTTAATAATCAGAAATTCTTGATTTTATTGTAATCTAATTTATAAATTTTCCATTTATTCATGCATTTTGCATCCTATTTAAGAGGGCTGATCCTAACTCCAGCTCATAAAGTCCCTTGTATTATCTTCTAGTAAATTTTGTTTTGACTATCATAATTAGATTGAAATAACCCAGTTGTTACTTTTTTTCTGTGTATAGTTAAAGATAGTATTCAAATTTTTTTTTCATATGTATATCTATCCAGTTAACCCTAATGCCGGGTGTTAAAAAGACTGCTTCCCAGGGTGAGAGCCACCAAGGGAGGGTGAACCGAGACAGGGCAGAGTGTGTCCCCACCTGGAATGTGTAGCTGGCTTAGAGGGTTGGGGATTTCACCCAGTTGGTGCTCCAGTTTGGATCCTGTGCTTACCTCCTCCCTCCTGCAACCCATGATCCACGAGAGCCCTGCTATACTGAGGGGCACCATGGGTTGTTGATGCAAATCTGAGTGACGGCTCCCGCCTGGTGCTGCAAGTTTTCACATGGATCTGGGCAGAAGTTTGGACTAACGCCAGCAGGATGGACCCATCCCACAGAAAGACAGAGTTGAAAGCAGGGAAATAGGACATAAGGCCTGGAAGACACCACCCCCACAGAACTCAAACTGAAGCTTGTACTCTAGAGAGCTTGGCAGTGAATACACCAGTTTGGCTCTAACCATGAAGATTGAGCTGGAGGAAGGAGAGACGCCATTGGGAAGGCGAGGCTAATCTCACCTGCCAACAAACTCCAGGGGAGGACAGCCCCCCCCAGCAGCCTGACTGATTCCAAGGCAGCCCAGCAGCACCTCTACAGTCCAAAAAATATATAGCTCCAACCTAAACAGAAAGGACGTCCACTCAGAGATTCCTCCTGAAATCGCCAACATCAGAGATCAAAGGGAGATAAATCCATGAAGATGGGAAGAAACCAGTGCAAAAAGGATGAAACCATCAAAGACCAGAACACCTCTTCTCCTCCCAAGGATCACAACTCCTCACCATCAAGGGAACAAAACAAGACAGAGAATGAGTTTGACTAATTGACAGATCAGCAAGACAGAAAGTCAACAAGGATATCCAGGACTTGAACACAGATCTGGACCAAGCAGACCTAACAGACATTTACAGAACACTCCATCCCAAATCCACAGAATACACATTCTTCTCAGCACCACATCACACTCTAAAATTGACCACATAATTGGAAGTAAATCACTCCTCAGCAAATGCAAAAGAATGGAAATCATAACAAACAGTCGCTCAGACTACAGCACAATCAAGTTAGAACTCAGGATTAAGAAAAGCACTCAAAACTGCACAATCACATGGAAACTGAACAACTTACTCCTGAATGAGGAAGGGATAAACAATGAAATGAAGACAGAAATAAAAGTGTTCTTTGAAACCAACAAGAATGAAGACACAATGTACCAGATCCTATAGGACACATTTAAAGCAGTGTCTAGAGGGACATTTATAGCAATAAATGCCCACATGAGAAACAAGGAAACATATAAAATCAATGCCCTATCGTCAAAATTGAAAGAGGAAGAGGAGCAAGATCAAAAAAAAAAAAAAAGCAATTAGAAAACAAAAAATAAGAGCAGAGCAGAACTGAAGGTGATAGACACAAAAACCCTGAAAAAAAAATCAGTAAATCTAGGAGCTGGTTTTTTGAAAAGATCAACAAAATAGACCACTAGCCAGATTAATAAAAAAGAAAAGAGAGAAGAATCAAATACATGCAATAAAAAACAATAAAGGGGATATCATCACAGATTCCACAGAAATACAAACTACCATCAGAGATTACTGCAAACAGCTCTATGCACATAAACCGGAAACCTGGAAGAAATAGATAAATTCCTGGACACTTTCACACTCCTAAGCCTAAGCCAGGAAGAAGTCGAAACCCTGAATAGACCAATATCAAGGTCTGAAGTTGAGGCAGCAATTAATAGCCTACCAACCAAAAAAAAAAAAAAAAACCCAGGTCCAGATGTGTTCACAGCTGAATTCTACCAGACATACAAAGAGGGGCTGGCACCATTCCTGTTGAAACTATTCCAACAATACAAAAAGAGGGAATCCTCCCTAACTCTTTCTATGAGACCAATATCATCCTGATAACAAAACCTGGCAGAGACACAACAAAGAAAGAAAATTTCAGGCCAATATACATGGTGAACATTGATGCAAAAATCTTCAATAAAATACAGGCAAACCAAATCCAACAGCACATCAAAAAGCTTATCCACCACAAGCATGTAGGCTTCATCCTGGGGATGCAAGGCTGGTTCAATATACCCAAATCTATAAATGTAATCCACCACATAAACAGAACCAAACAAAAACCAATGATTGTCTCAATTGATGCAGAGAAGGCCTTTGACAAAATTCAACAACGCTTTATGCTAAAAACTCTTAATAAATAAGAATCAGAATTGTGAAAATGGCCATACTGCCCAAAGTAATTTATAGATTCAATGCTATCCCCATCAAGCTACCAATGACCTTCTTCACAGACCTGGAAAAAACCACCTTAATCTTCATATGGAACCAAAAGAGAGCCCACATAGCCAAGACAATCCTAAACAAAAAGAACAAAGCTGGAGGCATCATGCTACCTGACTTCAAACTATACTACAGGGCTAGTATAATAAAAACAGCATGGTACTGGTACCAAAACAGAGATGTAGACCAATGGAAAAGAACAGAGGCCTCAGAAGCAACACCACACATCTACAACCATCTGATCTTTGATAATCCAGAGAAAAGCAATGGGGGAAGGATTCCCTGTTTAATAAATGGTTTTGGGAAAACTGGCTAGCCATATGCAGGAAGCTGAAACAGGACTCTTTCCTTACACCTTACACAAAAATAAACTCCAGATGGATTAAAGATGTAACACAATGACTAACACCATAAACATCCTAGAAGAAAACCTAGGCAAAACCATTCAGGACATAGGCACAGGCAAGGACTTCATGACCAAAACACCAAAAGCATTGACAACAAAAGCCAAAATACACAAATGGGACCTAATCAAACTCCACAGCTTCTGCACAGCAAATGAAACAGTCATTAGAGCGCATCAGCAACCAACAGAATGGGAAAAAATGTTTGCAATCTACCCATCTGACAAAGGGCTAATATCCAGCATCTACAAAAAATAACGCAGATTTACAAGAAAAAAACAAACCCATTCAAAAGTGGGCGAAGGATATGAACAGACACTTTACAAAAGAAGACATATATGCAGCCAACAAACGTATGAAAAAAGGCTCATCATCATTGGTTATTAGAGAAATGCAAATCAAAACCACATTGAGATACCATCTCACGCCAGTTAGAATGGTGATCATTAAAAAAGCTGGAGACTACAGATGCTGGAGAGGATGTGGAGAAAAGGGAGCACTTTTACACTGTTGATAGGAGTGTAAATTAGTTCAACCATTACGGAAGATAGTGTGGCGATTCCTCAAGGATCTAGAAATAGAAATCCCATTTGACCCAGCAATCCCATTACTGGATATATATCCAAAGGATTATAAATCGTTCTATTATAAGGACATAGCACAGTAATGTTCATTGCAGCACTGTTTACAATAGCAAAGACTTGGAACCAACCCAAATGCGCATTGATGATAGACTGGACAGGGAAAATTTGGCACATATACACCGTGGAATACTATGCAGCCATAAAAAACTGAGTTCATGTCCTTTGTAGAGACATGGATGAATCTAGAAACCATCATTGTCAGCAAACTCACACAAGAACAGAAAACCAAACAGCATATGTTTTTACTCATAGGCAGGTAACAAACAATGAGAACACTTGGGAATGGAACAACACTCACTGGGCTAGATGGATGGGTGGAGGAGAGTGGAAGGGAGGGACAGTGAGGGGGGTGCAGGGTGGGGAGGATGGGGAGGGTTAACACTGGGAGAAATGCCTGATGTAGGCGATGCAGTGGGAGGGATGGAGACAGCAAACCAACATGGCATGTATGTACCTATGCAGCAGTCCTGCAGGATGCAGGATGTGCACATGTATCCCAGAGCCCAAAGTACAATAAAAAAAAAAGAGGAAGAAAAAAAAAAAAAAGACTGCTTCTACAAATTTGCTTTGCAGTGCCATCTTCGTGAAACTCAAGAATTCTTGATATGCCTGGGTCTAGACTTACGGTCAATTTTTACTGTGTTTTGTCTGCATGTTCTATCAGTAATTAAGAGCAATACTAAAATCTCTCACTACCTTTATAGACTTGCCTGTTTTGTCTTACATTTTTGCTAATTTTTGGAATTCTCACATTTCCTATATATGTCTACCTTATATCATTATCTTTTGTAATTGTTTCTTTGACACAGCTACTATATCATAGACCAACTTCTTTACAGCTAGATTTGTGTGTCATATGTTTATTTACTCATGTATCTGGTGTATTTTTTAACATTTAAAATTTCAGCTTTGTTATTGTTCATAAACTAAAAACCTTTTATCATATTATTATAACATTTAGCCCACTTCCATTTAATAAATAATTTATATTTAATTTATAACTGTCACATTACAAAGGGCTATTTGACTCACCTGCCTATGATCCTTTACTTTCTATTTTCTTGTCTTATTTTTATTTAAGTGTTTTAAAAATTGCTGTCATGACCTCAATTAATTTGGAAGTTATGCATTCTTTTTCTATTCATTATTTACTGTAGTGATTACTGCATGTCTCCTTAAATTATCAAATATAATGCTGAGTTCTGATTTTGACATCTGTCCAGACCTTACATCATTTCAATTCTGTCTTCTCTTTTTCCAACTTACATGCCATTGTTGTTGTATATACTGGTTTTCTCTTTTAAATATCTGAATCTTTTTTTTTTTTTGCAGTAAACAGCCACTATTCTTTTAGATTTACTAAGATATTTATTCTTTTCTTTAGTATTTAATTTCTTTTTTCCCCCAGAGATTTGACTTGGAATCATTTTTCTTTCATACTAGAACATATATTAGCCTATATTTCTATATATATATATATATATATATATATATATATATATATATATATAATAAAATACACACACACATAGAACTTTTAATCTTACATAAAGTTGAGGCACCATCTAGGCACTAGAAATACAACAGTGAATAAAACAAACAAAATCGCTATCTACATAAAGCTTACATTCTAATCAAGGGAGACATGTATATAGGTAAAATATAAAGTATATTTTGTAAAATATATCAGGTAAGGCAGTAGAGAGTGTTCTTGAGGAGGGGATGGGTATTCTGGCCTATAGATTTTGAAAGTATAACATAGCCTAAGCATCACAAATACCAGGAAATCCATACCTAGATATGTCATTGTGAACCCAGATTATCTATAGTAAAGAGAAGTACTTACAAACACATAGAGTAAAAAGCAAATAATTTGCAAAGGAATGGCTGTAAGCCTGACAAACTTTTTATGAGAAAAATGGAAACCAGAACACCTCAGAATAATAGCTTTAAACTATTGTGGGGAAAAAATTCTGTATACTTAAAATTATGTTCTCATGATTGTATATAGTATTTTAAGAAGGGTGAAATGAGGGCTTCTATAAATGCTAAAATCTGAGAGAGTTTACCACTAATAAATCTTCATTGACAAGATTTTAAGAAATATACTTCAGGAATCAAGAAATGCAAAACAAAATGGTAAACAAAGAAATATGTAAGCATTTTAGTTAAATATAAATAAGAGTGGTCTATCAAAAACAATTTTAAAAATCTACTTTGTGGAGTTAGAATGGCCAACCCTAAAAAACGGAAAAACAGTATTCATATTTTAAGGCAGTGGTGCTGGCTTAAAATCTTATAAGACTATAACATTCTTATTTGGAAGAAGATACACATTATTAACTTTACACTTTGTAAAATTCCATGGGAAATTATGAAGGACAACAGAAGAATAGAAAATAGAATTTATAATTTTCAAACGTGTTTTGAAAATGTGTGATAACATAACAAAAAACATTGACAAGAATAAGTGGAAAAAGAAGGGCAGAATTATAGAAAGTGAAAGCTAAAAATTCATGATACAATTTTAAATAAATTAAAAAGCAGCAAATTAAGATTATATTGATTATAGGTTTGGGAGTAGACAATGGGTGAAATTTTGGGGGCAGGAATATACAGATAATTACAACAATATGGGTAATGTTCTATTTCTTGTATTTCATGGTGATTAATGGAAGGTTATTTTGTTATTTTTTATATATTTCCATATGTATACACCAAAATATAATATTTTAGAAATTTAAAAATTATATGCAGTGGCAATATTCAAATTAGAGAAAAATACAACTTGCGTGTTTCCTCCTTTTTTCCTTCTCACTTACATGTATTTAACATGAAAATTCCACTCACTGATGTTTTAAGTTACTGTACCTGTATATATTTTGAAAGTACAGATCTTTTCCTTGTGCTTTCTTTCTTATTTTGTCTGTCTCTTCATGAAATGAAGTCCCAGCATTTAAATTGATGGCAAATGTGCTTCATTCTACAAAGGCAAAAGCCATCAGTCTTCGTGTTATCCGATAGCCTCTACTGTCCTGTCATCTGTCTTTTCCAAGTGGACTTTGTTAAACAAGACACAGATATACAGTAATGTCATTGATAATGTTTGTCATCAACTCAATTTGTAATTTCAAATAAATGGAGTGTATCTTGAAAACTAAGCATCAATTTAAATAAATCAGATTTGCCTGTGAGCTTATAAAAATGAAGCAAAGATTCACACATTAAATTCTGCACTACTGAGCTATTACAGTGCTGTCCAGATGTACTATTCTTCTAAATTGAACAACTCAGCCCATACACTTTAGCCCTGTGAATTCCTTTTTAAAGATACTTCACTTTTAGTTCAAAAACCTGAAAATGGAAGCATTTCTTTTTTTGCCTGAGGAAGACTTAATATTTAAACAGGTTCAGCTTGAGCAATATCCACATGCTGCTGAGGGTTTACTCTTTAAAATGTCATAGGCTTCCACGTAGAATATTGGTAAGATACTGTGGTTAGCAAACTTTTTCTTTTCTTTTCTTTTCTTTTTTTTTTTCTTGAGACAGACTTACTCTGTTGCCCAGGCTGAAGTGCAAATCTTGGCTCTGCAACCTCCATCTCCCGGTTCAAGCAATTCTCCTGCTTCAGCCTCCCAAGTAGCTGGGATTACGGACACGCACCACCATGCCTGGCTAATTTTGTATTGTTAGTAGAGAGAGGGTTTTACCATGTTGACCAGGCTGGTCTGAAATTCCTGATCTCAGGTGATCCACCCACCTCGGCCTTCCAAAGTGCTGGGATTACAGGCATTAACCACCGTGTCTGACCAGCAAACTTTTTTTATGTCTGAAAAAAAGCTACCAATTCACTTCTAGGCTTTCAGTGACAAGGAAAACTGAACAGTTTAAGATAGCTTAATAAAGGTTCAAAACCAGATGCAAATATGATGAATTCACTTAGTGAGCTTTTTGGAAATATGCCAGATCTTAACTCCAAGAGGGCACCAAGCTTGAATTAATTGCACTATTTCTCAATTTCTCTCCTTTACTCCCTAGAAGTATATATCACAAATTTCATAATTATCATTTTAGTGCCTATCGTATATTTTTATTAATATGTTTACACCTCAAAATAATTTCATTTTGTGTGTTTTTAGATTTTATGTGAATGTATGATTATGTGGTTTTTATCTTAATGTGTTTTTAATATTTATTTATGTTGATGTATGTAATTTTCTCTTTCATTAATTTTCACTATATGTTCATTCTTTACTTGATAGCTATTTTGTATTTTCTCAGTTACAAAAAATAAATAATAAACATGCTTTTGCATGTCTTTTTAATATTTAAAAATTGAAACAGAATGGAATGGAATAAGAGAAAATAAAATGTCTGAATGTATCACACATAGTAACGGTATTGTTTCATGTACCTTTTTTTTCTTAAAAAAGTATGTTTGTATGGGATTGTACTATAAAAAATATTTTTTTACTAGGAATGGTGGTCAATATTTTTTAAGTATTGCTTTAAAATATATAACTAGGAATTGAATTCCTTGAAAGTAGGGTACAAGCATCTTCAATGGATATTTCAAATTTCCTCTCCAGAATGTTGGTACCCACTAAATCTCAAGAGCAGTGAGGATGAAATCTTGTTTCTGTATAGCTTCACCAATGCTTCTGAGATACTGATTGTTTCTCATAGTTTTAAATTGCATTGCCTTCACTGGCAATGAAGTAGGTTGTCTGTTTTTCTTATTAGTCATTTTCTTTCCCTTTTCAGTGAACCTGCCTGTTTATAGTCTTTGCCACCATCTCTTATTTTCTTTTTACTATTGGCAGTCTGTCTTATTTTTGTATTGTGAGAGGTCTTTATCATCTCAGATCTATGTCTCTTTCATGGCCACCTTGTTCAAACTTTTTTTTTAGTAGTCCGTGGTTTACAGTTAACTGTACAGTTTTCAGTTAAATTATCTTGTCATATTCTATATTCCATTTTAGGTTATCCCCATATCCTAAGTGCTTGTTTAAAATACTGCATGAATTAAAGTTCACTCTTTGTTATGTGAAATGTTTTGGGTTTTGGCAAATGCAAAATGTCATTTAGCATTACTTTTTAGTGTCATAGATACCATAGCATTTCTGTCATTACAATATTATACAGAAGTTTCACCACTTTAATAATTCTCCCATATTTCACCAATTCAACCAGAAAACCACAAACATGTAAACACACACACACACACACACACACACACACACACACACACCCACCCACCCCAGTTAAACAGTGGTATCATTACTTTTCATCATTGAATTGTATCCTATTGTATGAATGTAAAACATTTTGTTTGTATATTCTAGTATTTAAAGGACATATTGGCTGCTCCATATTTTCATGATTAGAAATAAAGCTTCTTTAAAAACTCATATGCAGATTTTACATGGAGATTTTTTCAAATCAGTTGGGTAAACATCTAGGAGTGCAATTGCTGAATTGCATATTAATACTCTGTTTAGCTTTGTAAGAAAGTGCTCTACTCTCTTCCAAAGTGTCTGTACCATTTTGCATTCTCATCAGCAAAAACGAGTGTTCCTGTTGCTATGAATCCTTACTAGCAATTGATATTGTCAGGTTTCTGTGGAATTATGTCATTCTAATAGGTGTGAAGTGGTATCACTTTGCTGTTTTGATTTGTATTTCCCTAATTACAAATGATGTTGAGTACATTTTATATGCTTATTTGTCTATTGTATATCTTTTTTGGTGAGGTGAGATATCCTTTCAGATCTTTTGCTTATTTTTCAGTTGGTTTGTTGTTTTCTTACTGTTGAGTTCCAAGATCCTTTGTGTGTTGTGTATACACGACCTTTATAAAAGATACGTGGTTTGCAAATATTTTCCTCCTAGTCTGTAATTGGACCTTTTAGTCTTAAGTAGTTCATTTTAATTTTAAAATTCATTTTAAGGTATTAAGATAAATGTGATATCTACTTCTTATGCTATTGACTATTCTATTCTTCATTTTAGCCAAGTGATACTATTATTATTGGCAATGCATGTAATACAGTGACAGTTGCTGTACTCTTTAAATATCTTCCAGGTCTCTGGAAGACCTTTAATCAACTTAGTCTAGTATAATAGTGGCTAGCTTCAGAAAACCTTAATAACAACCACAAGTTCAAGCAATGTTTTCAGCACATTTTTGTGTGTGCTAAACACTAAGGATATATCAATGACCAAAATAACATGGATCTCATTCTCACAAAGTAACAATGGAATAGGGAGAAGAGATAGTGAATAAGCAGTCACAGTGTGAACTAATGCAGATGCTCAGAGAAGATGAGAGAAAGCTTTTACTTACCCCACGCTATAGCTGTCGGCATCCAATGAAGTAAATAGAAACAAGAGGTAAAGAAAGAGCTGTGAAGCAAAATGGAAAAATAAGTCCACCTGGAGCTTAGGAATACCAAAAGGGTTAAAAGGGCAAGGGAAGAAGTAGTACTATATGCATCCAAGGTTTTAGTCAGCTGGGGGAAGCGTGATCTGTAGAGGAACAGTTTGGTGGTAGGTGGAACCATAGAAGAGATGCAGGTGTACACCAGTGATGTCACTGGAGACAGGGAGAGAGGGAAGGAGAAATACTCTAGCTTCTCTCTTCTTCCAGGATCTAGACTTCTGTAAGAGCTTTCTGTTGGCTGACCCCAGCCAAAGCCAGCAGACACAGGAGCTTAAGAATCAGTAGCAGCGAGCCTCCCTGAAATGCAAAGTGGAGCAGAAGCAGGGAGAATGAATGCACCAAGGGTTTGCCCCATACTTAGTATGGCACAACTTAGTTTTTAAAGAAGTATAATTTTTAGTGATAATTAGTAGAAAAAATTCTATAAAATTGCCCTTCTAATTTTATCCCTCCTCCATTATTTTCTCCTACATTCCCAAACTCTACTGGCCATCTAAACTTTTTTCTAGCGTAATGGCAAGAGAGAATGACCAGTGGTTATTTAACAGTTACTATTTGTCAGGCACTGGATAAGATGCTTTATATGAACCAATACAGTTACTCTAAGGAGTAATCTTAGATCTGAGTAAGTTGGTTTAGTTACATGCCAAGATTCCATAGATGCTAAGTGAAAAAGTTGAAAGTAAACTGGATGTGTCCAATTTCAGAGCCTAGGCTTTACATGATACAAGCAGACCCTGTATGATTCAGGAAGTGTGACATTTAACCATTACTTCAAAGTCATACAAGATACACTCAAATTCCAATGTTCTTTAAAAAAAGAAGCAAGAGAAAGTAAAATGTAGAACATCTGATTAAAATAAGTACATTCAAAAACTCAAACTATATTTTTGGAAGTATTTATGTTACTGTAGCCAGGACCATTTTTGTTACCAGTACAGAAATCCTCATAGACTTGCTTAGGACATAAAATATCCTTTAACCACAGACACCATAGGAGTGACATTTCTCTTTGTCTTTTTCCTGGGCAACATGGTTTCACTTTCATTGTGTTCTGGCTTGGGTGTATATCCTCAATTGCCTTCTTCTGCTGCCTCATAATTCCCACACCTTATAAATGTGCTGTGGCATCTCTTGCTAAGTGATGTTTTTTTCTTCTCTGGTAAGTACTAGAGAAGGAAAAAAAAAACACCTTATTTTCTGGCAAACTCTGCACATGTTCCTGAGATAGATATATTGTAATATCTTCACAGCTTTTCCAGGCCCTGGGTGCCTGATCACCTAGACATTGACTTCATTTGTTTCATTTGCCCATTTCTGATCTCTATGGAAAGATTTAGGGAGAAGTTAGAGATCTAAGAATCTGTGACAGAAAATATTTCTGCTGCCTCTTCATCAGTAATGGTAGAACAGAGCCTATTAAAAGTAGGGCAGTTGTTGAGACAACTTTAAGTAATACAGGTTCAACTTTTGCCAAGAAATTATTCTATTCCCTAAATGTAATGGTATTTGAAATTGGAAACAATGTCAAATATATACCATATTTTGTATTATTGTATTTCAAATGTATACCATATTGTATACATTTTGTATTATTGTATATACAAATATATATAATTTATACAAATAATACAAATATGTATCTTTGTATTATTGTATTTCAAATATATACCCTATATTGTATATACAAATATATAAAATACGAATAATTCAAATATATACCATATTTTATATTATTTTATTTCAAATACATACCATTTATTTTACATATATTTTATATATTTTATATTATTCCCAATGATACTCTTCATTGGGAACACATCTCCCTGACATTTTCAGCATCTAGGGCTATGCTCCTTGCATTCCTTGGTTCATGGCTCCCTTGTCCATCTTCGGAGCCAGGAGCATGGCATCTTCAAGTTTCTCTTTGCTTCTGTTACCATGTGGTCTACTCTCCATTCTGTCGTCCAATTTACCTTTGCCTCCCTCTTCTAAGGACACTTCTGATTACATTGAGGGACCACTTATATTATTCAGGATAATCTCACCATCTCAATATCCTTATTTTGATCAAATCTGCAAAGGCTTTTTTTTTTTTTTAAACCATAGAAGTTAACATTCACATATCTAGGGATTAGGACCTTGATATCCTTGGGAGCCATTATACAACCCACCATGAGTAATTTACCTCTGTGTGTGTGTGAGAGAGAGAGACTGTGGACTGTGAACTATGTAGGAAATGCAATGACAATAATACAAACTATGGCATATATTAAAGAGACTGAGACTGGGCTTGGTGGCTCATGGCTGTAATCCCAGCACTTTGGGAGGCTGAGGTGGATGGATCACCTGAGGTCAGGAGTTTGAGACCAGCCTGGTCAATGTGGTGAAACTGCGTCAATACTAAAAATTAACCGGGCATGATAGCGCATGTCTGTAATCGCAGCTACTCAGGAGGCTGAGGCAGGAGAATCGCTTGAACCTGAGAGGCGGAAGTTGGAGTAAGTCGAGATTGCACCACTGCATTCCAGCCTGGGCGCAAGACTCCATCTCAAAAATAAATGAAGAGAGAAGGAGCTAGAGAGAGAACATCTTTAGTTTTTGGAAAATATCCAAAGTTTGTTGTTTTCTTTCAAATTGGATTAAGGTTCTATAAAAGCTTCATATTGAACAAAATTCCCTGATGTATAATTAAGGGTTGTCTTAGTCCATTTTATGTTACTATTACAGAATAGCACAGACTGGGTAATTGAGAAAGTAAAAAGAAATTATTTCTTCCAGTTCTAGAAGCTAGAAAGTCCAAGGTCAGGAAGTCGGCACCAGGTGAAGGTCTTGCAAGCCGGATGAATATTCATTCCAAGTTCTGAACTCGAATTAAGTTGATAAAATTCTAAGTTTGGTTTAGCCTTTGAGCTAAGGGATTTTGATGACCATTGCATTGCTTTGGATGCACAATGGAGTTCTTCCTTCTACACTCTTTGCTTCTTCTTCTCCAGAATTCAAAATCTTTTGCCCATTCCAGGAAGGCTGTCTACAGCCTGGAAAACATTTGCTGTGGAATAAAATGTCTATTACATTTTCATTTCTATTTCCATCAAATTATTTTTCCATCAGCAACTGGGCAACATCCTCAGCATGTGTGACCACTGGTTTAAGACAAATTGCAGCAAATGGTCACCTACTGGAAAACCAGAGGTTGCCATAAAAGATCAGTCGGAAAGCTTGTATATGGCATAATGTTAATTTATTTTATACATCACAGGATTCAGCTTCTGAGAAGTAATAAATTTTATTACTCTTATTTTAATGCATATTTAGAAGCTAAATGATAAAAGCCGATGGTGCCTACTAGTATTTTGTACTTTTTAAATATGTTCTAAAAGCTATGAATCTAAATTACATATAATGATGCTAAAATGTGTTGTCCATCATGAATATAGTTATACACCTGACTTTCAAAGTTGTTTCAGTAATCTAGATGGTGACTTTGCACTAACTTTGTACTATCTCTGGTCATATAACTAATTCCCTTTGTGACCAATGGAGCATAGTTGTGACATGGTGATTTAAGATTTTGCTACAGCCTGTCACTGATGCAAGAGCAAAGTTAGAGGTCACAAATGGAAATTGATAAAAAGATATTATTTTAATAACACAAAATTACAACAAATGAAACAAATTAATCACAGATGCAGAGGCAAAATCGAGATACAGTGATTCCCATTATTCCTAGAGGATATTCAGAAATAATGGAATTATTGTTTTTCTTTTTTTGATAGATGTTAATAATAGTTATCACTGCAATTTTTAAACTTTTTCGAGTGTAAGAGCAAGGATTAACCCTGAGATGTTAAAATATAGGGATATTCAAGGCATAAAGTTTAAAAATAGAAATACTTTTATGAAAAAGTTGCTCAATTTGACAATTTTGACTATATAAACTAGAGCATTACATACTAAATTGGACTACATAAACTAGAGTAATACATGGAATTTTTTAAAATAGTAAATGAAGCAAAATAAAATACTCCATATGAAAGCCTTGCTGGAAAAAAAAGTGGTGTTTGACTTGAATTTCAACTTTTTTCTACTGGAATAAAATAGATTGTTCAGGAGGTTTTTTATTTTTAATGGAAATGATAATTACATCTTAAAAGTAAGAGAATGTTGTTTGCAACTCAAAAGACCTAAGGCAGTTGAAAAAGTAAATTTAAATCTGACAAAATGGTAGATTAAGTAGAAGTTTAGAATGAAAGACATACCTCTCTTTTCATTACCATTATTTTTCTTACTTTTTAGTACCCAGACTTAATTGATAGAAATGCCAGGTTTTGTTTGTTTGTTTTCCCTTCAACATATGTAATATATGGCTATCACTGGTTGAAGAGTTTTATTGTTCTGTTTGTTCTATCATACCCAGCGTAGCTTTACTTCACTCAGAGAAACCTCAACTGATTTTTCAGGAATGCTTAGTCAGTGATAATACCCACACAAAATTTTAATTCACTTTTGAAAACTTTCTCAAATGATCTTAGGACTTGTTCCCAGTCATTTCTGGTAATTGTAGAAGAATGCACCACAATTCAATTCTTACAGTAGTGCCCATTAACATCTTCTGCTTTTGTGGATCTCAGCATTTCTGTGACAAACTATGTTATTACAGATTTGTAACATGACTGTCTTTTAGTAAGTCATAGGGAGGAAACTTAAAATACATTTTTATAAAATATTTTGAACTAAATTTTATTGGTTGACATTAGACATAGGGTAATAGCACAAATTTTTAGTGGTAAAATAGTCATACAGGTATCACTTTTGCAATTACTAGTGTGTCAGTTTTCTTCATAAGAGACAGAAAATTGCAAAAATGAACTAGAAGGCTTGACTTCATAACATCTTCATTGTTTGGGCTTTATATTTAACTATTCAAGAGACATCTTGAATTAGTCAATCGTATATTATTCCAGAGTAAAAGTCCTCATTCTTTAAGATAATTTTGTATATTCACTTTTTTGTTGCATCAACACTGATTTGTAAAAAATACGGAAATACAGTAGTTCTATGTATCTACGGGATGTTTCAGAAGATGTAGAGACCACATATGTTCTGTGAAAGAAACATGCAGGATTCCCACCCAGTCATCCTTAGAAGGCTGGTTATACTCAGCCTCTGTAGTATAGGATTACTGAGACATCCTGCCCCACAAAGCTCTTTAGGCCATACTTGCAAGTATACAAATGCCTAGAAACCACATACAAAAAACCTTTTTATGTAATTGATTCACAAATACCATGTAATTTTATTTTTTTCTCACTTGACCTGTATGCATGTACAATTTTGAAGCAAATTGGCTATTAACATATTGGAGTAATAAATATTGTATAGTCAATAATGTAAGGTTGGGATGCTTCTAGACACCTGTGAGTGTGTAAGATTATTTCTTCAGGTATTTTACATTGGTGATATCAGTAACAATAACGGTAATGTTTATACTTTTGTTGAGTGTTCTCTGCATTGGACAGCGTGATGTGTTACACATTCCCAAGAATTATCTCATTTAATCACCATAGCAGTAGGAGACAGGTACTATTTTCTCTATTCTACAAATAGAAAATGAAAATGAAACACAGACAGCTTAAGTGAATGTCCCCATGCTACCCAGCCAGAAGGTTGCACAGGTGGTAGACCTTGAATCCTGAATCTGGAGTCAGACAATGAACTGCAACTGGAGTATACGGAATGACAGTACTGTCATTTGTTTTCAGGTTACCCTGCCATGCTTTCAAAGAATTGCTAATGTATTTTAGATAATTTTTAAAGTGAAAAATACAAAATATGTCATATTTGCTGTCTTAGTGAACTGTCAGTCATAGGTGGACTTTGCAAGTACTGATAAAGAATGAGATTGCAGGGTCAATAAATGTAAATCCCATGGACATCACACAAGATAGAGTATGCAGTTGCATTTCCTTCTGCTTCTTTTTAAAGATTATATTATGGTACCAAATACTGCAGAGATCATGAAGGTAAGATATGAAGACTGGCTGACTTCCTGGCAGATTTATCCTAAAGAAAAATTGAAACTGAGATCACAGTTGAGGAAATATGCAATGTGTAATACATCAGTCTTCCTCTAAATTCTAGAATTATTTTTTTCATTCATTTTTGTCAGCATTCAGAGCTCTCAGGGAAGTCAAAACTTAACCCAGGACTCTTAAAAAATAGCAGAGATGAAATATAAGAGTACCCACACGTGTTGTAATGGGAGCATCACAGCAAAGGTTGCTGTGTAGACATTAGAAATGGAACACCACACCCAAAAGGCTCAAGACGATAGAGATAACATTTTAGAGGCTTCTCTCTTATTTAACAGACTGGGCTTCCAGCTTGTCCCTTCGTTTTCTTTAATTCAACTTATATGGTTTGGCTGTGTCTCCACCCAAATCTCACCTTGAACTGTGATAATCCCCGTGTGTCAAGGGCAGGACCAGGTAGACATAATTGAATTGTGGAGGCAGTTTTCTCCATACTGTTCTCATGATAGTGAATAAGTCTCACGAAATCTAATGGTTTCATAAATGGACATTCCCCTGCACAAGCTTTTTTGCCTGCCATCATGTAAGATATGACTTTGTTCCTTATTTGCCTTCCACCAATATTGTGAGACCTCCTCAGCCATGTGGAACTGTGAGTCAATTCAACCTCTTTCCTTTATAAGTTACCAGGTCTCGGGTATGTCTTTATTAGCAGTGTAAGAACCCTGACTAATACATGGACCATCCAGGCATTTGCCTGAGAGCTTAAAGTGACCTACACCCTATTCTCTTACATATACTACTAGTTGCTAAACTTGCACACACACACACACACACACACACACACACTCTCTCTCTCTCTTTCTCTGCCTGACTCTTCATTCTTGCCTCACGTGACCTGAGGACAGCAGGTTGCCCTTCCAGCTCATTGCTCTCTGCCTAGAATCTGTAAGTAAAAATCTTTGAACATATTTCCTATTGTGGTGCTGTAATCAGTTTCTGTCTTCCCTCTGAAGAATCCCAGGCCAAGTTTTCCCCAGAATGCCAGAGAGAACACAAGGTTCACGGACAAGGTGATGGTTATGGCATAAAGTGGGCATAGGTTTAACAAAATAAAAAATTTTCCTATATGAGAGAGCCACCTGGTCATGGGTGAGACAATTAGGTATTAGTCTGACCAGCAGGTAAAAGAAGTATCCTGCAAAAGGCATACTTTATCCACCTATGTTCTACTCTTCTTGCTAACCACACCAGTGCTAGAACTCAGGTTTAGCTGGCGGCTCTGGAAACACATTATCAGTACATTTCTCAAGCACAGTAGCTAAAATGTAAGGAACTGGGGCTGTGCTTCTATTTTCTCATCTACTTTCTCTTCCTCTACATCTTTTTATCTTTTTTCAACTATACTATTCTATTTGTCTTTATTCCTCTTCTTACCTTCCTTTCCTTTCCTGCTAGACCATAGAATGTGGATACTGATAATTATATTTTGATGCATTTGAGAGAGATACAGGGGCAACTGAAATAGCTCCAGCTGGAGTTTAAATCAGAAAGAAAGAAGGTGTCTTAATAGTTTTGAAGGATCCTTTGTGGTTCTTTGAACTTGAGAAAGACCCTTCTAGTTAATAGAATGCAGGAAGGGAGATTCAGAATTGTAATCTTGGATATTCCATTTAATAGCCATGCATCGTTCTCATAGACTCTTTCCTCATCTGTAATTAATACTCCATAGCAATGCCATAATTACTAAATTGAGTGATGTGTATCAATTGTCTGATTCAGTTCATGCTTCTTTAAAAGCAAATCATATTTTCCCTTTCTTTACTATTAAAACAAATCTAGAAGTTAGCAAGTTGAGAGTTTAAATTTAAGTAGGTCTAGTCATCTGTAATTGTTGTTATGAGAAAAAAAAGTATGTTTCTCTTATCTTAAAAAAATCACCTATACATATTTTAATAATTAGATTAATACATCCCTCTATTGATTTTTGTTATTTTGTTTTATAAGGAAGAGAGTTTTTTAAAAGGAGTTTCAAAATCTAGTTTCATTGCAGAATGGGGCAATTTCCATAACTTGATGGAACCCATGCAATCCTGTGGCTTGAGTTATATTAATCCTTCCTTACCATCAGGGATTTTCCCAACAGAACATATATTTTTTTCCAGTGTAAGGACTGGTTGATTATGATTCTAGCTGCAACCGAAGCTGGAAATTTGGGTAACAAAGTGTTTTATACAATTAGCCTGTCCCAATAAAGCAAGTATGGCCACTTAGTTATTGTTCTATATCTGAAGTATCTTCTACTAAACTAAAGCTCACCTTAGTTCAAAATATTCTACAAATATGACTAATATGTCTTGCATATTGCATACTTTTCAGACTTAGCAAACTGCAGATACATATAAAATTAAAACTTTGAATAACTCTAGGCATACAGTATTACAATAAATCATCCAATAGCTATTGAAGAACATTGCATTGTTATGGCCTCTCCAACCGTGCAGAACTCTGAATCAATTAAACCTCTTTTTAAAATAAATTTCCCAGTCTCAGGCAGTTATTTATAGCAGTATGAGAACCAAATAATACACATATCAACTTTAAATAATCATTCTCCTCATCCCTAAAAGCTGCAGTTCCATCGGCCATTATTTGTTGCTCTCTACTTATTTTAATTTATAGTTTTAATGGAATGAAATAAAAAAGTAGAATATTATGCAGACATTAAAATTGTTGTAATGGCCAATAAGTAAAGGCATGGAAAATATCTTTGATATAATATAAAGTGATAAAGTAGAAAAAAATACATTTTTACAAATGTACAGCATTTACTATCAAAGATGTATACACAGGTTAAAAACTCAGAATTTAAAAATGCTAAGTTTTTAATGCATTGCAATTTGACCTCTTGGTAACTTTCAAAATATATTTAGCATTTTCTTTAATGTGTTTACATTGCTTCAAAAATAAAATATATTAAATTTGAGGACTTTCTTATGTTTCTGTGTATTTGAGCTGAAGATAGTGAATTTTGCTTGTAGACTTGTTTATAAATTAAGAGGGCATAGGCTTTGAATGAGAGCCCAAAGGATTTCAATTGAGATAGGTGCATAGATTAAAGGTAATGTATTTAAGTCCATAATTTTTGTTGTCAGAACTTTTTAAACATATCTGGTTACTAAGCTGAAGTCTGGATAACTGAGCTTTTAGGCACATTGCATTCAATTTCTATTCTTAGATGTTTCTTGCCATGATAATTAGAAAAGCAGTAATATAAAAATAAGACATTAGGAAGTAATGACACAAATTCACTTGGGCTTATTAGGATGGTCTCTCAGGATGATGATTTTCCACATTATGTTTTTAAATAAAATCACATTCTGAGGCACTGTGGTCAGGATTTCAGTATATCTTTTTTGGGGGACACAATTTATAATACTTTAGAAAGTCACACATAATAAAAAGAAATTTAAAAATATTTATATTTGGTTTACATCAAAATTGAGGTGAACCAAAATTGAAGTGAGAGTTTGAGCATCTATGGTTTAGATTACAGGAGACAACACTCCCACCACCTTCATAAAGAAGTACCTTTCTGTGCTAAAAATATTATGATCGTGGAAAAAAAAAAAGAACTATGTTTAAGGAAAAACAATGCATTGTAGAAAGATCTGAGACAAGTGTAAAATGGTAGGTCATAGGCCAAGAATGAAGACAGGAGGGGAAGAACTTTGGATGCCCCAAAGTTCTTGTGGGTGTAAGATCTTCCAGCCCACTGTTGTCGTAGTACTATTCTCTGTGATTTTGGATTTTTCTAGCTTTGTCAGTATTGTTTCCAGGAGACAGAAAAGTGGCCAAAACTCATTTTTCTGATGCTGGTGTAAGTTGTCTTGGAATCATTGTGGTTGTAAAACTTTGACTTGGATTGGTCTCCCTGGCATTAATATTCCTGGTTTGCCAGGGTTTGCTAGGCCTATCCAAAGGACATTAAGAATATTCAGTAGACCTATGATCCAGTAAACATAGTTCAGTGGAACTTCCATTGGTGTATCAGCTAAAAATAAATTAGGATTTTTAAGGATGTAAATACTTTTAACATTTTCCACATAACGTCTTATATTTCAACACTGGAGACACTGATTATGTTCATAAAAACTTTAATATGACTAAGAAGCATAAAAGATCTGGTAGAATAATTGAATGTCACAGAGTAAATAAAAAGATGCAAATACATCAGTAGGAAACTTCTTATAAATTTGACTTAATGTTTTATAGATGGTCAACTTGTAAGCTCTAATATTTTTGTCTATATTATTAAAAAGTAAAGAAAATGGTAGTCTGCCATTCTAGAAAGAGTTTTAACATATAATATGTGAATAATGTGGGGATTATTAAACATAGAATTTTATAAGAAAATATTTATTTTCCAAACTTAAAAGGTTATAGCATTTTCAACTTAAAATGGTTGTCAATTCTTTTTGTAAATCTTTTCTTTCTCTTATATCATCCCATCAACATATATTCTTTGTATTAACAGTTAAAGACAATGAATCAAAAAATTTTATTTTTTCCAGCTTTTTTTTTTTTTTTTTTTTTTGAGAAAGAATTGCTCTGTCTCTCAGGGTAGAGTCCAGCTCACCATAACCCTAAACTCTTGGACTCAAGTGATCCTCCTGCCTCTGCCCCCTGAGTAGATAGGTCTACAAGAGTGTGCCACCATGCGTTACTAATTTTAAAATGTTTTGTAGAGACAGGGTCTTACTGTTTGCCCAAGCTGTTCTCAAACTCCTTCGCTCAAGCAATTTCCCACCTCAGCCTCCTGAAGTACTGGAATTACAAATGCAAGCCACTGCAGCTGGTCTTTTCCAGCTTTATTGAGGCATAATTGGTATATGAAAAATTGCATATAACTAATGAATACAATTTGGTGAATTTGGACACACACACACACACACACATATATATATACAGATTCATATTTCAGTCACAATAGTTGAGATAATAAACATATATATTACCTCCGAAAGTTTCGTTTTCTTTTTCTTTCTTTCTTTCTTTCTTTTTTTTTTTTTTTTTTTTTTTTTTTTTTGGTGACAGAGTCTCACTCTGTTGCCAGGCTCAAGTGCAGTGGCAAGATCTTGGCTCACGACAAGATCTTGGCTCACTGCAATCTCCGCTTTATGCTTCCTGGTTTTAAGTGATTCTCCTGTCTCAGCCTCCCGAGTAGCTGGGACTACGGGTGTGTGCCACCACATCCAGCTAAGTTTTGTATTTTTAGTAGAGATGGGGTTTTCACCTTGTTGGCCAGGATGGTCTCGATCTCTTGACCTTGTGATCCGCCCACTTCAGCCTCCCAAAGTGCTGTGATTACAGGTATGAGTCACCGCACCCAGCCTCCTTTTCTTTTTTGTGCTTTTTGGTTGTTTTTGTTTTGTTTTGTGGCAAAAACATTTAGCATGAGATCTACCCTTAATAAAAAGAGAACACTTTTTTTCAGTACTAGTTCAATTTATACAATATCTTATTGTTAACTGTGGGCACTGTGTGATCCAGTAGATCTCTGGAATTTTATCCTGTGTAGTGTGTCATTACACCAACTGAACGATTCCCCATACTCTGCCTAACCCCATCTCCTAGTGATCACCATTCTGTTGACTATTTCTATATATTTGGCTAAATGCCTTATATAAGAGCAGTCATGCAAAAACAATCACAGAAAAAGAAACTTAATATATGGAATTACTGCCAAAATTATTTTAAAATCACCTTTTCCAGAGGCAAAGCTTGTTCAGGATCATCCAATGGAGAATATTTTCCTACAAAATATAACTTGGAAAAATCCAGTCTAAAATAACTCTATTTTAAACACTATTTCACCCTATTTTAATGATGCCCTATGAATTATGAAAGTAGCCTTCCAATAATACTAATAATATGCCTGAATAAGGCATTGTAATTTGTTGCTTCCTAAACAACTTGTTTTCAGTTAGCTCCACAATTGACATTTGATATAGGAAATAGCACTGAGCAGTAATGCCCTGAAACATAACATTTGTTGTCTCCAAGCCACTGTTAAGGTCAGGAATGGAATAAAGAAAATCACCATATGTCATGAAATCTCAGGTTTGGTTTTACTTAATTTTCAGCCTGCTTTTGAATTTTTTAATTTCAGCTAAGCTTTGTGACCCCTAGATCTGCACCTGACCTTTACCACCTCCAGGAGTCACAGAAAAAAACATAAACTCTTCTTCCATTCTTTAGATATTGTAAGCTTTGTTCTTTCAACAAGTTATATTACTAAAAATCGACAAGCTGAACTCTCTATGAATGTGTACTTACAGAGTTGTGGCTCCTTCTTCTGTATAAGGTATTTGAAAGTGAAAGCAGTTAGAAAATGGGATTTTTTTTCCCTTGACTATGCTAAAGAAATATTGGTGAGGAATGTTTTGGCTCATTTTTGTTCTTTCTACATTTTATTTTATAAAAGTTTAAATATTTTTTCATGCTTTTCAGTCCTATTTTAAGTCTTTTAGTAAGCTCTTGTAACTTTAAACATAGAGATACTGCATATTATATATGAGGCTTATTTTAACTTTTAACAGAGATTTGTGACTATTATGAGTATGAATATGTAATAAATTATTACAAGTTCTAATCAGTTACACTAATGTAAAATAAAGTTATTTTCAAGTGTTGATCTTGTACCTAGTTATCCAATAATCTAGACTTTCAGTGAGCTCTAGTTTCTTTCTTTTAAGATAATATTATAAAGTGACAACTTTGTAACCCTTCCAGTCACTGATTTCCAATATTTATATCTTCTATTTTTTAAAAATTTTCTTTAAAATTAACTGTCTTGCTCCAACATATTGCTATTATTACTTTTTCAACACATATCGAGTAAATAAAATAGCAGTAGAGATTGTGGATGACATTTTAAAAAGGCAAAGGAAAACTTACTAATTAACAATAATTATCATAATTATTAGAGTCAACAACTACCTTTCATATTTTCTTTGAAAAAGTGACATGCAAAAGTGTTCTTACAGAATCAAGCAGATAAGAAAAGCATTGTTGGAGTGGACATTTGGGAGTGCACAGGATAGCTTAAGAAAACTTGAAAAATGTGAAAAACATAAGTATAGCAGGAAATATGGGCCCCTAAACTCACTTATCCCTGTGGAATAAAATGCTCGCCCTAACTTTTTTCTTAAACAATCCTCAAATAGACTTCCTCTAAAACCATCTTTCTCCAGGATCACTATGTACCTACCCTTTCTGTGACTAACTGGGAGGATTGCTTATTTCCCCTGTCCCTACTACTCAGCATGAAAGAATAAGAGTACACACAGACCATTCAACCAGAAACCATAAGCTCATAAATAATGTAAGGATGTAGCTACACATTAATAAGATTGATTTTCCCAAGGGACATTAAGAAAACAGCTTATTAGTAAGTAGTCCCAACTCATGGATATGTATTTATTTATCTCCATTTTTATCATAAGAGTAAAAAATCTTAAAGGTGAACAAAGTCAACCAGTACAAATATATCATAGAGAGAGTGATCATTAATATTGATCATGATCTCTGAAGATTGCTTCCTGTGTTGTCTTAGTGATAACTCAGAATCTTTGAGAAACGTTTACAACATGCTACTGTGTAATAAGGCAGAGAAACATACAGCAAATATATGCTCTCTAATAGCTATGTCCTGATACCTAGGAAAGTGTGTGTGTGTGTGTGTGTGTGCATGTGTGTGTAAATTTGTTTCCTGAAATTGCCAGATAAATGAGTCATTCATCAAGCAGGAAATAATAGTCAAATAATCAAGAATGTGTATTTTTACATGAATTTACCATATGAAGATAATACCCAATCTTGGTGAGGATAATATGAAATAGGCATATTCACACTTTTTAAAAATGAGAATATGTAAGGGTAACCCAGAAATTGTAGTATAGAAATTAATTCTAAGAAACTAATTTATCTTAACAAATTTATCCCAAGAAAATTCTCACTTATGTATAACCATTTTATTTAGTATTATTTTTACTAGCAAAAATTTGAAACTTGTTAAACTTCAAAAATGGGGCTGATCAAAAAACTATAGCTAATTCATTTAATAAAGAACTAGAGATTCATTAAAATTATAATGCCATAACTTTATAATAATGGAAAATATGAAATTAAACACAACTACTTTTGTAGTTTTTTTGTTTCTTTATTTTTCTGCATTTGCTAATTTGTATTTACAAATCATATATAAAAATGAGTCATTATGAATCAAAAGTGTTGATAATGTTTTTTGCACATACAGTTTCTCGACATCTTGTCCATTCCCTTGAGTACTATATTGACCTTACGTTGCAATGGCAGAGAGAAACAGAAATATAGGAGATTTTCGTAACTTGTAATCAAGGTTTAGTAGATTGGGCTCACAGAGGGAAGAAATCTAAGAGGCCATATTCCTATTGTAGTCAATGTGAAAAATTCACATTGAGTTTACACAGTGCACAATCTGCATGGCTAGATGAGGAAGCCTTGGTAGGAGGCCAAAACATGATGAAAAAGAGATGGATCTGGGGAATTTCTTACTATTAGTATCAGAAGGGATGGGTGTTATTCAAAGTCAGAGTTCAGCAAACTATGACCTAGAGGCCATAAAAAAAGGTTGTTCTGGAATACAGCCATGCTCACTTGTTTACCTGTTATCTATCGCCGATTTTACGCTAACAAAAGAGCTATTTGTGAGGATCTAGCCCACAAAGATGAAAATCTTTACTATGCAACTCTATATAGGAAAGATTTTCCAAAACCTGCCTGAAATACACTGCAATTATGAAAACAAATAATAAAATCAAAGAAGTAAATAAAAAACCTCAGAGGATATAGTGGATACTACTGTTGTCCATAAATATTTCCAATTCCCTTTTCCTTTCAGGCGTTTTGGAGGATTGCTTTTTTTGACTCCTTGAACTTCAAGCAATCGCATAGGTCTTGCTTTGGCAATAAAATGTGAGCAGAGGTTCCATGAATCACTTCCTGGTTGAAGTGTTAAAGTGAATATGTGTGACTTTTCATGCTGTCCCTTATCTTGCTATTATGGTTATTGAAGCCCTGATGATATGGAAGTGGGACACTGGGACACTGACCTCCACCATGTAGGCCAGTTGTCCTGGAGAACTGCCTAAACCCAGCAGAAATTATGTGAAAGAGAAATAAATCTTAAATGCATTAAGTACTAAGATTTGGGGCCTGTTTATCACCACAATATTTACCCACCCTATCATGACTGACAAAGAGAAGAACTTTTTTTAGAATGTGCTAATAGCTAGTAGATTCACAGAAAAAAAAAAAGCATAATAAATTAAAAAATTAACAGTAAACATGATAGCTATAGAATTCCTCAAAAGAACTATGTATGACTGCTATCTTAAATAGAATTTTAATAACTAGGAAAACATATCTATTCTTACTAATATGCCCATATCTACATATTTTAAGTGGTAAATCACTGTATAATTTCAACAGTTTGTCAAAGAATCATAGTTATAAGAAGAAAAATTTAGTTAATAGAATCTGAAATAAAAATTTGATATAATGCAGTTTAAATTATCAGCAATATATTACTACCTCAGTTTTAAAAAATGTGTTTCATAAATCTACAATTTTATTTTTTTTTAAGCATTATCATCTGTGATACAATGAAATAGCAAATTGACTGGAGCCAGTAAAATAATAGTCCATTATTTTAACATTGGTACAGATACAAACATAACACAATATGTTTCCCTCTTTTGTTTGTTTGCCTTTTTAAGTTGTAGCACAACAGAATATGAGCTTTAAAACTGAAGCCTGGATTTGATGGAACATTTTGTTTTCAAAAGAAAATTAAAAACTAAAATACCTAGATTTTGTTTCCCTCCTGAATTTGCTGATGTCAGAGCTGGGTTAAATAAAGCTCACAAGCTTGGTCTTTACATGGCAGTCATTAATTTTTCATGAGGTTGAAATTGAGATAGCATGGAAGATTTCCCCATTGTGTCACACTGAATGTTTGAATTTGGTTTGGCCAACTTTCTCCAGAACATAACCTTTTTTTTTTCCTCCCCTAAACCCTAAAGCACCATTTGTGAACCTGGCAAATTTCTCAACCACTTAAATTCAAGATTCATAGTTTATGATATCAACTAAGCTTCTAGACTTTCTTGGATAAATCAAAGTAGTAAGCTTTGACAAATTGGAAAAAGCTATCTAACACTTGATAACCTTGAGGAAATTCTGCTATTCTATTTATTCCTGTTAAAAAAGAAAAGAACAGTATGCTTTCCATTTAGAAATTATTGAAACTATACCTATGTTTTTAAAAAATCATAAAGAAGAAACCGTTACATATGCATACCTATATAAACAGATACACATAATCTACAGATGATAATTGGGCATTATTTTATAATGAGTTTATACCAATTATATCTTAAATTTAAAAAATAGATAAGGAAAATAAATTTGGGCAGAACACACTTCAAAAGAAATAACTTCATCATAAAATTTCAATTATATCTTCATTATTATTCTCCCTGTACTGTTGTAGCACATATTTTTTAAATTGAGTCACAAAGGATTTTTTTTTTCAGACTTAAATTGCTAAAACTATTTGGAGCATGGAAGAAAAGATCAAAAGGGCCAACTGGGAACAAAACATAGTGATCAGAATTCAAGATAAGCCACAACACATAATAATCCTAATTACCAATCTTTAATTAAACTACAGGGAGAATTTATGTCCCACATAAACTTTCTCACAGCTTTTTCTGACTTCAAGATTGAACATTTCGACGTGTATAAATAACAACAGCCAAAGAGGAAGCTTATTATTTAGTTTCTTATGATATACAGAAATCTAAAGTCAGGAATAGCATATGTTAAATGCAAAGTACAAAACAAAATATGATCTTCAAGGGTGTTGTTGCAAAATATTTGAAATTAACAAGCTAATTAATTCTGACAAAATTGACATTTATGAATGCCCAACTGATGAATTAAAGAACAGAATATATTGGCAATGCTTTCAATGAATTCATTTAGAAATAATCTACTGCTGCAGAGTAGATTTCTCTGGAGAAAAACCAGCAAAGCCAAATGAGTTTTATGTGGTTGGATATGGTATTAATGTAAGTTAGCCTCAACTTGAAAGAGTAGGCCTATTCAAAGTATATTGAATAAATTTCATGTTTCTCATTTTCCTGGCTATTGGATTGAGTTTTGCTTTTTTCTGACCCCAGTTTTGCTCTCTTCTTGGAGAGCATTAGTCAAGGAGGTAATTGCATTGAGTGTAATTTTTCCCAATAAGGAAGATCTAATGTTAATTTCCATGTGTATTAAATCTAATCAATATTGCACAGTGTTATAGTTCACCCAATAACTGAAAATTTCTTCTAAAACAGTTTGTGTGTGTGTGTGTGTGTGTGTGTGTGCGCGTGTGCGCGCGTGCCTAATTATTTATTACACTTCTTAGTTTGAGGTTTTTTTTCCTTTGCTTGAATTTTTCAGAAATTTCTAGAGAAGTAACATACTGTGGTATAATATCTGACGTTTCTTTTTTAGGATCTTACCTTCACTCTCACAGATGGAACCCCTGTGGCTGTGTTTACCCGCTATGATCCTAGCTGTTTTTACTAGTGTTGGAATGTTGGTCTGAGTTATGGAATAGTGAGTAGCATTAGAAGGATAGCCTTAGCAATAGTTGAGCTTTTAAGCTGGGGTAGTTAAACCCTGCCATTGAGACTAGGAGCTTTTCTTGGTAGAAAACTTGGAAGGAAATTTTTTCTCTTGGATTGGATTCTGTGAGACATGATGGCCCAATGTTTCATATGACATAGCTGTAATTTATTGTTTTCTTGTTTTCCTTAAGTCAGTCTGCATTAGTGTCTATTCTCTCAAAAATTCTAATACCCAAGTAATATACAAAGCATTGGCATTGGCAATCCATCATAAATATCATCAGTGCTGTAATTGTCTTTCATTTCAAAATATAGTTTAATATTAAACATGAGACATAATGTCTCATCTGAGAAAGATATACATATTGTTTTTGATGACTTTTTCTGAACAGAGCCTTCTTACCAGTGCCCCAAACTATCAAGCTATTTTAAGTAATGCAGTCTTGAGTGAATAACACATATTTTAATGAAAATATTACAAGTACCATAGGTAAATTCTAGTTAACAGTTAATGACATTCCTTGTTATTGTGATGACATTATTCTCTATGTGACTATAGGAAATTTGATAAAATTGTGTGACAGCTGCTAGTGAACTCATTCAGTCTGACAATATGTTTAAATAGCTGTCTCTTTTAGTATAGAGAAAATACCTGGAAAAGCAATCTTTCATTTTAATTCTGATAACTTGGTGACTTTCTGTGTCCTGGTTCAATTTTTTAAAACTTTGATTCAAACCAGGTTACTGTATGTCATTCTTCCCTGTTATTTTTTTACATTAATAACAAAGAACCGAACCTTGTTCTCCTAAAAAACATTAACTCATAGGATACAACAGTCTTGAAAATGACAGTTTGAGAGGAATAAGGCCTGTGACAAGTGAATTCTGGGAACATAAAGTGCTTAAAAACCCAAATATAGATTCAATATGACAAAATTGACCTCCAGTAAAAGAAAAGTAAAATCTGCTTCTGGTCCTGAAATGCATTATGCATTTTTCCAGTGAGTATTATGTTATCCTTTATTATCAGGAAACTTTCTGCATTTTTTCTCCAAAGCTTAGTAAGATCATGTTAAATATGTGAAACAAAGTTTATTTATATAAATATTGCTTTTAGTGATGCCATGAATTGTTTTGAAATAAAATTGCAGTTAGGAAGATCAAAGCAGCCACTCTTCACTCTAGTTTCATGTCTCTTTCTTAGCATATCCATTGGCGGTTCCCACACTCCTTAGGGAGGGCTATTAGAGGCCAGAAACCACTTATCATTAGCCTTGTTAATGTTTATTTGAATATTCTTTCCAATGAATATTTTTAATGATGAATAAAAAATTAGAAATTATTTATTTGGTTGCAGGAAGGAGACATTTTTGGCATGATACCAGGAGAGGAGACACATTAATGTTAATGAATGTCCACACAAGACTTTTCTATCTAACTTTTAAACACTTGAAAGAAAACCATCAAACTAGACTGTGTCGCAGACTTTGAGGGAATTACCAGAAAATGAGAAAAGCCATACAGAGAAGGCAATTTAATCAAAAGAAAAAATAAATATGGAAAAATGAAGAGGAGTAGATCTAGTTTCTTTAAGTTTTTGATCTTCAAAGTTACTTCATAGAGGGAATGAGGCACAATCATAGGTTTCAACAGCTCAAGCCAAATACAAGTATTTTAATAAACTATTTCCCCTATATTATGTTGGGCTGAATATGCTTTACATACAGCTCATTTTTTGTGAGTCTAATGACTTTTTTGAAAGGCTTTAAGTAAGGGAAATACTGTATAACAATAGAAAAAACAATAAATTCTTGGGGAAAATTAATGAGGGTAATGTGAAGGTGACAAAAATAGTGATAATCCTCCTTATATAGTCTTTGGAAACTATCCTTCACATATGTTGAGGGTTCTAACTATTAAAATATGTCTTGAATATTAAAACTGATAATAAACTTTAAATTAAACTGATAATAAACTTTTGTGTGTGAACTTGTAGTTGGAAGGTAATAAAGCGCCATTTTTAAACACTTAACTTTGGAAGGTTGGACAAAATGAAGACAACTCAAGGAAATATTGCTACTATTACTACAACTGCTACTAAATGTTTTATAGCAAATAAATCAGGAAAATCAAATAATTGTTTAAATGTATTGAGGAACATAGAGAAAGAGATAAATATAGATATTAGTTCAATAAAGACATCTTCAGCAGAGGAACAGCAATAACAAAACACAGACAGTTTTAAATAAAATGAACTATTGCTTGCCAAGGTTGCGGAAAGACAATATCTGATAGGAGCATACGTATGAGTATGTTATTGGTAAGAAAATTATATGTAAAAATATATGTATATATGTACATATACAAACACAAGGACACAATTGTAATATAGATACACATATATAATACAATTATAGATACACATATGTATTACAATTTTATCAATATGCCTTAGATAGCAGTAGTAAAAGGATCACTTGATTACATGATCACATATTCATTGGAAAATTGTTTTTTCATAAGTACCTTCTTAAACTTTTGGTCTCTAGTTGAATATGTTCTAAAAGAGACTTTATACTCCGTACTGTAATAACATTTTGACATGAAGAATCAAAGACGTTGTACCTTTTTTGTAAATAGCCATTATATCTAATTATTTTTCTAGTATTCATATCATTGCTAATTTATAACCATTAATATGAATAAAAATATTGTTAAATGAAAATACTTTGAATTTCAATTATGTGATTTTAAAAATATTCCATATTCAAAATGTTATTGACAGCAATTTATTGGCTATTTTCTGGAAAGACCATTCATTGAGAAGGGCGGAAAAAAAGGATAGCTACACAATTTACCCAAGAGGTATTTATCGCCATTGGATAACATCAAAATTGGTGATTATGTAAATTGGAAACCTTGGTTTTTATTCAGTGGAACTGTATTAAATCTTCATTGATACAGGAGAAAAGTGAGAGTTTAATTTTATACAGTCTTTCAAATTCAATTTATGATCACATAAATGTGCTTTTCCATATTAACTTTCTCATAAAGAGCACAATTTTCACTTGGAGGAAAGAAAAGTAGTTCAGTGAACAAATTCAAGAGCCTTTATATCTGGCTTCAATTATGGGAAAATAAATCTAGAAGTGTTGACTGTGTTGATTAAATTCTTATAACTTTACAAGATTAGAGCAAGAGTCTTTGAAAATAAGAAGTCCTGATTGATAATAATTTTGAAAACATTATTGTTAAAAACAAGGTCATCCATGTGTATGATTAATGGTAGAAAGAGTTTGAAATTCACCTCCAGTTTCTCAGTGAAGTATGATAGACAGCCATAAAGTTTGTTCATAATATTTGCAAGTAGATTTTTAAAAATTTAGACTTGATACATAATCTAAAATAATATATTCTCAATCTTATGCTTAACCTCATGCCATTAAATGAAAACAACACATTGAACTACACTGGAAAAATTTTAGAACCATCTTATTGAATAAATCATTGGAATAGAAAATGTCCTATATCTACTATTGCTTGCTTTTTTACTGCCCCCCTGCCCCATCCCACTGTTGATATTCATTCATTTATCTCTGTGCCTAATTTTCCCCAAGAATATCAGCATTGTCTGTTTTTCACTCCATGTATATTCACTTTCTGGATATTTTTCTGGTTTTATATTTGGTGTTGATAGCCATTTGTACACACAAAAAATATTAATTACTATTTTTGAGTTTTTACCTATAATTTTCTAACTTTCATCTAAGACTCTTACCCATATTCCTATGATTTATCATGTAGGGCATGCTGGTCAGTGTTTAAAAACTGACTCATAAAAATAAAAAATTAAAAAAAAAACTGACTCATTAGAAGGAAAAGAAAAACACCCTTATTTGCAACACTTGCTTATTTTTATTGTAGGGTATTCTCACCATGGATGATGCAACTAGCTCATAAAATGCCTAGAAATATACAAACAACTCATTTGAGCTGGTACTAGCTAGCTCCAGCACACCACTCTATTACACTAATTTTAAAGAGAAAACATATCTTTTTTGAGAATTTTCCAGGAAACTTCAAAATGTGAAGAACACTTTCTGGCTCCAGAATGCAGAGAGCCTGTAAGGGTGTCCCTTTAACCAGCACAGCAAAAAAGGAATGAGATAAAATTCAGATTCAGAATTTTTTTTCAAATCCCACTAGACCTAAGTTTGCAGAGCTATGGACTGGCCCACAATATAAGGAAAGACAGGAGTCTGAAGGAAAAAAGGACAAGTGTTCACTCTTCTACTTGAGGGAAACACTGATGGACTCAGGTACAAAGAGCACTGCTAGAGTACGTGATGAACTGTTAGAGGTTGAACGTGGGATGTAGAGCGTGAGTCTGTGATGACCACTAAAATCGGGGAAATCCTCACACTCTGGCAGGCTCTCTGTGAACTCTTACAGGAACTTACAGAAAAGAATGGGAAGATTCCTGAGAAGATATTTTTGGTGGTATAGACGTGAAAAGGTGAACATCAGTGATGTGGGAATGTCAAAAAACTTTATCTGGACTCTTCTATCATATGAAATAAATGCCTTAATCTTTGAGGTAGAGGGCATAACACCGCCACCTTTAGGGAACAGGTATAAACTAATTGCGACTGGAGGAGGAAACAGGAGGAAAAAAATACCCCTGGGAGAAGAACAGGCGCAGGATTATGCACTGGGCCCAACAAATTAAGTCTAGGAACAAGAGAACTGTGACTGCTACATTCCCAAGACCAGCACATCACATCTGCCTAGGATCAGCCTTAGGCAGTCCACGGATAGCATTTGCCAGCCCTGTGGAGAGATGTGGGAGGTAATGGTGCAAACAATCGAGGAAAATCATTGTCAAATTTTTATTTGAGAATGAAAGCAGGAAAGAGTAAATGTTCTAAAGCTCTCATGTTATTGAGATGTCAGTGGCAAACAGTGGTAAAGAAGATTTATTTGGTATGATAAAAAAGTGAATTCTAAAAGTAATTAGAGAAAATTAAATCAAATAAAAATGGAAGTATGAAGATCAACAATATAAGTATAAGCAATATAAAATGTAAGAATTATGTAGTAAATAGAATATAAATCAAAAAATGTAAATCATATATATTAGTCAAATCTCTGAATGAGAATGATCTGAAGTCTTACGTAACAAGACACTATCAGATTAGGTTAAGAATGTAAATCAGCCATAGTCATTCAATAAGCAATACAGCTAAGTCAGAATGAGAGGTTAAGAATTAAAAAACTAGGGCCTGGTGTGGTGACTTATGCTTGTAATACCAGCACTTTGGTGGCTGAGACAGATTGCTTGAGCCCGGGAGTTCAAGACCAGCCAGGGCAACATAGCAAGACCCTATTTCTATAAAAAGTATAAAAATTAGCCAGGCGTGGTAGTGCATGGCTGTGATCCCAGCTATTTATGAGGCTGAGGTGAGAAGTCAGTGCTACAGTGGGCCATGATTCTGCCACTGCACTCCAGCCTGGGTGACAGAGCAAGATCCTGTCTCAAAAAAAAAAAAAGAAAAATAGAGAATTGGTATGCCTAAATCTATATCAGACAAATGACAACAAAAACAAAACACTGTTAATATTAAAAAGCAAGAAATTTAAGATTCAAATCTAAATAAAACTAGAGCAGGAGAATATCAAAAGTATTGTATTAGTACGTTTTAACACTGCTATAAAGAATACCTGAGACTGAATAATTTATAAACCAAAGAGGTTTAATTGAATCACAGTTCCACATGGCTAGGGAGGTCTCAGGAAACTCACGATCAGGGCAGGAGGGAAAGCAAGGCACATCTTACATGGCAGCAAGTGAGAGAGAAAGGATGAGAAGGAAACTGCCATATACTTTTAAAGCATCAGAACTCATGAGAACCCACTCACTATTATGAGAACATGATGGGAGAAACTGCCCTCATGATCTAATCACCTCCCACCAGGTACTGCCCTTGACACATGGGGATTACAATTTGAGATGATATTTGGATGTGGACACAGGTCTAAACCATATTATTCTTCCCATGGTCCCTCACAAATCTCATGTCTTTTTTACATTTCAAAGCCAATCATGCTTTCCCAACAATCTCCCAAAGTCTTAATTCAGCATTAACTCAAAAGTCTACAGTCTAAAGTCTCATCTGAGATCAAGCAAGTCTCTTCTGCCTATAAGCCTGTAAAATCAAAAACAAGTTAGTTACTTCTAAAATACATTGGTGGTATAGACATTGGGTATATATTCCCATTCCAAATGGGAAAAATTGGCCAAAACAAAAGGGGCCACCGGCCTCATGCAAGTCCGAAACCCAGAAGAGCATATGTTAAATCGTAAAGCTCCAGAATGATCTTCTTTAACTCCATTTCTCACATCCAAGGCATGTTGATGGGAGGGGTGGTCTCCCATGGCCTTGGGGAGCTCCACTTCTGTGGTTCTGCAGCATACAGACCTTTGGCTAATTTCACAGGCTGGCATTGAGCATGTGCAGCTTTTCCAGGTTCATGGTGCAAGCTATCAGTGGATCTAACACTCCAGTGCCTGAAGGACAGTGGACCTCTTTTCTCAACTCCACTAGGCAGTGCCTCAGAGGGGACTCTGTGTGGGGGCTCTAAGCCCACATTTTCCTTCCACACTGCCCTAGCAGAGGTTTTCCATTAGGGCTCGGCCCCGCAGCAGAATTTTGCCTGGACACCTGGTGTTTCCCCACATCTGCTGAAATCTAAGCAAATGCTTCCAAAGTTCAAGTCTTGTCTTCTGTGTACCTGCAGGCACAACACCTCATGGAAGCCACCAAGGCTTGGGGCTTTCACCCTTTGAAGCACCAGCCCAAGGTGTACCTTGAACCTTTTAGCCACAACTGGAGCTGGAGTGGCTGGGACACAGGGCACCAAGTCCGAAGGCTGCACAGAGCAGCACCTCCCTGGACCAGGACCATAAAACCATTTTTCTCTCCTACGCCTCTGGGCCTGTGATGGGAAGGACTGCCTTCAAGATCTCTGACCTTCCCTGGAGACATTTTCCCTATTGTCTTGGTGATTAACATTCAGCTTCTCATGACTTATGCAAATTTCTGTAGCAGGCTTGACTTCTCCTCAGAAAATGGATTTTTCTTTTCTGCCATAGGGTCAGGCTGAAAATTTTCCCAACTTTTTTGCCCTGTCACCTCTTGAATGCTTAGCTGCTAAGAAATCTCCTCTGGCACATAGTTCAAAGTTCCACAGATTTCTAAGGCAAGGGCCAAATGCCTCCAGTCTCTTTGCAAAGGCACAGCAAGAGTGACCTTTGCTCCAATTCCCAGTAAGTTTCTCCTCTCCATGTGAGATCACCTTAGCCTGTAATTCATTGTCAATATCACTATCAGCATTTTGCTCAAAACCATTTAACAAGTCTCTAGGAAGTTGCAGACTTTCCCACATCTTCTTCTGAACCTTTCAAACTGTTCCAACCTTGGTCCATTTCCCGGTTCCAAAGTTGCTACCACATTATGAAGTATCTTTAGAGCAGTGCCTCAGACTCCTGGCACCAGTCTGTATTTGTCCGTTTTCACACTGCTATAAAAAATACCTGAGACTGGATAATTTATAAAGAAAAAAGGTTTAATTGACTTACAGCTCTGCATGGCTGGGAAAAACCTCTGGAAACTTACAATCATGATGGAAAGAGAAGAAAGGGAGGTCTTACATGGCAGTAGGGAGCGGACAAGGAAACTGCCCCGATGATCCAGTGACCATCCACGAGGTCCCTTCCTTGAAACATGGGGATTAGAATTCTAGTTGAGATTTGGGCAAGGACACAGACACAAATTTAAAATCCATTTTTAGATAAATCTTGGATAAAAATGAAAACGCAAAAATCACAAATTATAACCACCAATTAGGAAAACAATAACAAAATAAAACTTGAATGAAGCCAAAGGGACATAGCAAAATTATTTTTAAAAAACATATATCAAAATATTTATTTTAGGAAATTGGTTCATGCAATTGTCAGGGCTGGCAAGTCTCAAATATGTAAGGCAGGCCAACAGACTAGAAATCCAGGCAAAAGTTAATCCTAAAGCATTTTATTCATTTTTTTTTTTCTGAGACAGTGTGTCAATATATCACCCAGGCTGAAGTGCAGTGACAGGAACAAGGCTCTTGACCCTCCCGCTTCAGGGTCTGGTATAAGTTATATCACAGGCACACACCATCATTCCTGGCTTTTTAAATTTTTTGTAGAGATGAGGGTCTCACTTCATTGCTCAGGGTGGTCTAAAGCTGCTGTGCTCAAGCCATACTCCAGCCTCAGCCTCTCAAAGTGCTGGGATTATTACCACCCCTTGAAACTATTTTTTTTTTCTTTTTTAGAAATCTCAGTTTTTGTTCTTAATGCCTCCAACTGATTGAATGTGGTTTATTCACACAACAAAGAGTAATCCATTTACTTATTTATTTTTACTCATTGGGAAATTTATAGCCTTCATTAAAAAAATTCATAGTATTTTAGAAAATGCAAAAACAAGAGAAGAATTTAATAAAGATTATATGTGATTAATAAAATAGAAAATGGAAAATTTTAAAAAGCACAAGTGGATTGAAACATGGTTTCTTTGACTAATAATGCCAACAATATTCTTGACATTTTGATTACATAAATTCAAAAGAATAAAACTATGCAAGATTTGGAATGACAACCACAGGGAAAAATTGGATAAAAGAATTATAAAAGACTACAACTTGTGAATCCATAGAAACAAATTTGACAATCTAAAGAAAATGGATGGTTTTCCAGAAAATCTACAAAAATAGTTTCAAAGAAAAGTAGAAATGTAACTGGACCAATTACAGTAGAAGAGAATAAAATGGTAATATATTTTTAAACATTAAAAATTTCATAGATCAGATAGTGTCACAGTGATGTTCTAACCATTTAAAAAGATAATTCCAATAATACTTCAACTATTTCACTCCAAAAGAAATGACACTGTCTCTGATGCTTATTTTAAAGTCTTTATAGTCATAATAATGAAATCTAAAAAGAAGACATGAATAGAAAAGCGTAAGACAAATTATGTTTATTAATATAAAAATTTTGATTATATGGATTAAATAAAAGTAAATGGAATATATAAAATTTAGCATTGGATTACAAAGTTAATGGACTACAACAAAGGTCTGTTGTTTTATGTCCGAAAACTGGTCAATAAAACATTAAAAAAATCTACCTTAGAATAATACAAATCGTTTCTCAAAGCTGTTTATGTGTGTTTTATGATGCTGAGTCTTCTCATTCTTCTGGATGAAATTTACAGAAATTCTGATGACTTTTTAGGTCATTGAAGGTAATTAATATTCAGTATCCTTAAGTCCAGTCCAATGCAGTAATAAAAAGTTTAAATGTCATCCCGTTTTTGTTCCTCATCTCTGTTTTTTCCCATTTCTGGACCACTGCAAGATGATCAACTAGTATTGAAAGAGGTATGGGCACATGGCTGCTTCTCCTTCTCCCATCGTTTACTTTTTCTGTTGCCCAAAGAAAGGATAACAGGACTAAGAGTTTCTTTTCTGTATGGGATCAGATGAGGTGGAGGGAGAGTAGGAAAGAGTCAGTAAATACTTTACTTGACTAGTGGTATTGTCAGGTGGCAGTGCCATCCCCAGGTTTGAAAGCTGTTTTAGCTCCAGTACTGTCTGGCCTTCTTGCATCTGGTTCAGCTCTAATCCATAGAAAATACTTAGAGAAATCCATTGCGCTCAAACTTTAGATATAAAAACCAGCCAAAACATAACTTCTATTTTATTCTATGTTAAGAGCATATTTGAAGCCAGTGCCCAGACCTCTTTTATATTTCTCAGACATAAATAGAAGACAACAAAAGCTACCCCAATGGTCCCACTGAAGCCCCTTTCCATGACCTGAGGTGATTGTGGGAGCCATACGCCCTTCCCTTGGAGACAGCACCAATTTTCTTTAAGGAACCACTTTAACCTCCCACAACCCGGTGACTTTATGGGCTGTAAGTGATGGTGGAGAATATTGAAAAGTGAATTTTCATCTCCTTATGTAAATAGATGATATTAGTCTCACAATTCATTGTGCAATGGGAAAGCTGTTGTTTTGCCGACTTAGCTAAATCAGAGACAAAAACAGTTATACTTTTAATCTTACAAATCTAATAATAAACACAGAAATAGAATTGTGAAAATTGTTCATTTATAGTAGTAACTTTAAAAGCTATAAAATAATTTAAACAGACAGGAGGTAAGGAATAGAACAAAACATCCCATATTTTTAACATGGGTTACTTGGTTAGAGAAGATGTGTGGCGAAATAAGTAAGTGGTAGAAGAGAGGGTAAGCGAGAGGCAAAAGAAAAAAGATATAGCAACAAAAAAAGATGGCTCTAAAAACAACAGTAACAAAGTACTCTTTTATACGAAATTGTGTATTTGTGTGTACATTTTTTAAAAAACAGTTAATTCAAATTTTATGTACTGACTGTGATAAGGTTATTCTTGACATATTATTCAGTGAGAAAAATAAGCTGTTGGGTAGTATTTATATTATGATTCTATTTAGTAAACACACAAGGCTTAAAGCTTTATATATACTTAAATACAATATATATGTAATACAAAATTTTAATATATAGCATATAATTGTTTTGGAATTTTTTGTATAAGTGAAGAGAAAGTTGCACAATGACACCCGTGAGTTTATTAACATGGTTATTCTTTACAAATGGGGTTGGCGGGAGGCTGCTTACCTTTCTCTTTATACACCATTGCATTGTTAAATTTAATGCATACATTGTTTTATTTTTAACTTTTATCTTTTAATTTTGAAATAAATTCAAACTAGAACAAAATTTGCAAGAATGATACAATGAACTCTCATGTATTATTTACCCATATTTGCCAATTATTTATATTTAGCCTCATTTGTTTTTTCTTTCTGGCTCTTGTTCTTATCCTCTTCTGGCTGTTTTCTCCACTCTTCAGACATACACACACACATGCACACACGCATGCACAAACACACAAGCACGTACTGCTATTATTCTTTTTCTGGATCATTAGGGAATAAGTTGGAGTCATGATGTCTCTATCTCCTAAATATCTTAATACTTTTACTTCAAAAAGTAATATTTTCTTATGTACCATGGTAAAATTACCAAACTGAGAAAAATTAAACCACAATATTTTACTATTATTTAATTCATTGTCCCAAATCAAAAATTTTAAACTATCCAACGAAGTCTTTTAAAACTATTTTTATTTTGCAAGGTTCAGGATTTACTCCAGGGTCATTGTATAGGGTTTTTATGTCTCTTTAAGTCTCTCTTATTCTAAAAAACTCCCAAACTCTGTCTTTCCTCCCATTTACATATTTGACAAGTTATTTTGTAAAATGTCCTTCATTTTAAACTGTCTGATATCTTCTCATGATTACATTTAGCTTATACAGTTTTGGCAGAAATATTAAAAATGGTGTTTTGTTTTTCTCATTGCATCATGATGAGATACACATCAGGTCAATTTGCCCCTATGACAGAAGTCTCCAAGACAACCTCAGATATTCCCAAGAAAAATTCAAGAGACAAAGCATATAATAATACAACTAAAATTTATTGCAGCAATGTAGTACAGACAAGTGGTCAGATCAGAAGGGAAAAAGACAGTCAAAATGCAGAGGAATTCACCTGAAGCTTCTCTTCCTTATGCTCTCTGCCTCCCACATGGGGTCACCTAGAGTACACTTTTCCTCAGCAAAAAAAAAATGTAGGGGAAAAATATATATATATAATATTGTTTCTCACCTTTTGTGTGTGTGTAGCTGAAGATCCATAGCAAAAGATGAATTAACAAAAGAAAAGCATACAAATTTATTTAATATAAGTTTTACATGATATTGCAGTCTCCAGAAATGTACACTCCCAAGAAACAGAAGAATCTGTGTATTTTTATGGACAGTCGTTGAGAAGTATTAATGGAGGACAAAATGGTATGATCTTTGGTAATAAACTGGGAGGAACTTAGCAAGGCCTGCCTGTTCAGATGCTTCTTGGCATCCCTGTGTTATATTCCTTCCATCTAGGCAGGGGAGGACACTTTTCACGGGAAGGTCTTCAGAAGAGAAGGGAGGGTGGAAGGTTTTAAAGAGTGACCTAGGTTTTATGGCCTGCTTCAAAGAAGAAGGGAAAGAAGGTAAATGGACATCATGCTTCTACTGTTTTCTTAAAGACCAAGCTGCCGTATTTTGGTGTAGCATGTCCTGAACCCCATCTGTAGCAATATGTGTGCAATGTTTCTGCCTAGGGGAGCCCATTAGAGACTAAGCAGCTAAGATTTTTGTTTTTATAATTTAAGTAGCTAAGTTTTCTTTATTCATAGGCTTTTAATTTACAAATGTGATCATTAGTAGATATATTTTAATATTGTTAAAAAGAAAAAATTATATTTTTTTATTTAAGATTTTATTTTATTTTTAAGCACCCTCTGCCTAACATGTACACAAATTCTAGACTCTGAAAAGTAGGCATTCAAAATAACCATATTGTTCGCACATGCAGTCTATGGACAGTGAACCCCACCCTTATTATCAGTTAACTGTTGCCCAGAGAACATTTGAAGAGCCACGTTCCCAGATGCCAGGGACTAACTTTGCAAGAAGCCTTTCTAAGGATAGCAGTCTCAGGCCATGATGTTAATTCCTTTCAGTACAGACCCAATATTAATGATTTTAACTTTGATCACTTGATAAAGGTCCCTCAGGTTTGTTCACTATAAAGTGACTCTCTTTTCTTATGAATTAATAAGCAATTTGTGGAGACTACCTTGAGACAATGAAAATATCCTGTTCTCTAAAAATCGTTAACTACTGACTTTAGAGACTTGTGGTGATTTTCTTAACCCTCATTGTGTCTATATGTATACTGGTTGGCATTCTGTTCTAAAGAAGAGCTTTTCCTTCATCTTCATATTTTAATTATACATTGATTTATTTCTGTTATTACGGAGTCATGGATTTTTACATATTTTTGGATATGATTTACTAATTTCCACATATAACTTTATGAGAATTTTTAGTCCATAGTTTATTTTCTCATAGTGATTTTCTCTGCTTTTGGCTTCATAAAAATAGCTGGAAAATATTCCTTCCTCTGCTTTTATCTATATTATTTTGTGTGAACTTGAACTATCTCTTTTATAAATGTTTGGTTGAATTAACTAGTGAAAAGATAAAGACTTTTAATTTCAATTGTATGTTCATTGATAGACACAGTAGCATTCAGAGTATCTGTTTCTTCCTGAGTAAGCTTTACTAGTTGGACTGATTCAAGGACTTTTTCTGTATAATCTAAGTCATCAAATTTGTTGGTATAAAATTTTAAAAACATTTCATTATTTATTATCTCTTTAGTGTTGTAGAATAGTATGCATTTTGTTCCTTTTTATTACCTTATTGCAGTGGTTAGTGTCTCTGCTACAAATTTGAATACAAATAGTAGTAATAGCTATGCTTGTCTTAAAGTCCAGACTTTTGGTGGAGTTTAAAGACAAATGTTAGTACTCCCTTCTGTATCTCTTTCTCCTTTCCAGAATTTCTTCATTCACTTTTCGGCTGTTTGACACCCTATAACTTAATCCTCTAATGCCTCAAGTCAGTAAAATTATGGATTTCTGTTTGAATTTGAGCTATCTTCATCTTGTGAGCTGGTAACTGTATTCAGGAAAAAATTTACATAAGTACAAATGTCACTAAATGGAGTTTTTATCTATTTTATGCTGCAGTTTCTGCCTGTTTTTAGTCACTCACCTGTGCTTCAAATAGTTGTTTGTAGATATTTTGAATAAAATATATAATTATCTGTGGGAGGAAATGTATTCATTACCAAAATTGGAATGGTAAATACTACTTTTAAAATATACAATATATAACATTAAAAAAGGAAAATATAAAATTACATTTTATTGTATATTATGGTGCTGGGTTCTTGTATCAGTTTATGAGTTTAACTAAAAGTAAATGTTTGGAAAGTTTTAAATTTATGAATTTAATAATTAGTAGATATATTTTAATATTGTAAAAAAGAAGAAAATTAATTCAGATGCATTAGTGTCTTCCTCTGTTTAAATAGTATGGTTGACTCTGAAAGGCAAGAAAAGGCCATAATGTCAACCCAAAATGCAACATAAGCTACAAGTCATTGTGCTCTGTCACAGATATTCTTCTTTTGTTTAGAAAGTTATCAAAGATGTTACTCTTTGTGAGGAAAATAAAAGTCAATCTTAAGAGAAAGATGAGCTCCCTGGCTTTAGCTGAAATTTTAACCTGAAAATAAATATACTTGGTAAGGGTTTCTTTATTTTTTTCACAAACTAAATTTTTGTTAGAGACAGATGTTTCCTAAGTAACTACCATTTCCAAGTGCTGAACTGTGACTAATATATTTCACTTACTTAATAATAAATGGTTCCTTTGAGGATTTTCATTTCTACTACTTAGATAGTAAACCAAAGGCACAGTGATAACAGTTTTCTCCAGTGGGAAGACAAAAGAGCAATCATAATACTTTATTCAGAAAAAATCTCCTTGATATTCTTACTAGTGCCTGTTTGCAAATTGCATTATGACCATTCTGTGTTATCTTTCAGCAGCTAATAAATTTTTAAGATATTTTGTAGGTGAACATAATCTTGGTGAAATCAAGGGTCTAATAATAAGTACAGAACCTCTGAGATAATGTGAGGATCTATGAAAATTTTTAAAAGTACTTTTTTTTCTTCCAAAACCTGCAATGAAATAACTTTTTTGCCTTGACATCTATGAATATCTCAGTTGTTCATAGTGACTGGTCAGAGCAAATTTTTCAGCTCAGATGTTTCAGCAAAAAGAATTACTTCTACAGTTTTTTAATATCTACAAATTCTGTATGTCTATATTTGGAACTTATTACAAGTTTCACACCCAGAGCTAATGTAAGTCATTATTTTAAAGCAGAATCCTGTAACAGCTTAGGTAAATATTATTCTCTCCAGGTATTACACCCCTTGAAGCATACTTCACAAATTATCCTCTGAATACAGAATATTTCACTTAACCCAATTGACTGTACTCTCTTAATTCTAACATTATTATTAATCTGTTTTATTTTTTACATAGGTGAATAAGACAAAACTTCAAATCTTATTTATACTCATTATAACAAGATTTTTTTTCTGACTGAATGTCTTGAGTTCTTTTTTTTTAAACACCACAAACTCCTAATGATAATCAGTCTTTGTCTTAGAAATTAAGTGTAATAAGAACAAGGCCTTGGCAAAAAAGATAAGTTTCCAATTGAAAAATTGTCCAGTATTGTGTATAGGACATAGTAAGGGCTTTAAAATGTTCTAGGTGAAGGTATAAGATGATATATGAGTTCCTTCTGAACCACAGTCTTAGAAGAAGAAAAAAAAGAAAGGAAAAACGGTGATATATTAGCTAACAAATGAGATCTTTTGATTCAAGCAGACTTAGATTTTAATACCAATTTATTTACTAGTAGTTAAACATTGAAGAATATTGCCTATTTCCTGTAAGCCTAAATTTCTGAATCTGTGAAAGAGAATAAGAACCCATTTCATAATATTGTATTACATTTCAATGAGATAATAGTAATCAGGTACAGTGCTTGGTGCTTAGAAAATATTAGTTTCTTTTCATCAGCTTGATGCTTGCCTTCTGGGTTTTCGTTTCTCGTGTGAGTGTGTGTGTTTATATAAGCAATTATACCAGTGGTAAAAATTATGTACTTGTGATTCTTGTGTTCCCAATAAAGAAACATGTAAATATCATATATTAGCTGTTTGTAGGGAATATATTGCAAAAATATATCCATAAAATTCAAATTAGTTTAAACAAAAAAGTCATTTTCATACACTAGAAAAATTGAAGTGAATAATGCATGAATAAGTCTCATATTTTGATATGTAATCAATTTATCAGGTAGATTCATGGAAAAGGTATTCAGTAAAAATTTTAATCCAGGCTGGACATGGTGACTCATGTCTGTAATCCCAGCCTTTCGGGAGCCAAAGCAGGAGGATTGCTTGAGGCCAGGAGTTTGAGATCAGCCTGAGCAACAGAGCAAGACTACATCTCTACAATTTTTTTTTTTTTTTTGAAACCTAGCTACTCGAGAGGCTGAGATGGAAGGATCACTTGAGCCAAGCAGTTTGAGGTTTCAGTGAGCTATGGTCATGTTACTGCACTAGCCTGGGCAATGGAGCATGACATTCTCAAAAGAAAAATATCTAAATTTTCTTTTATTCATCCCTTGTTTTATAATAGCATAGATATGTGTCATATATGTATACAAACACACAAAGAAACTTTGAGGTTAATGGAAGAATGTATGTATTTATTGACATTGTCAAAATGAGAAGGGTGAAGTATGATAAGTAATCTAGAATAGGCTAGATAGTCTTTATTACTCAGTTAAGTCTCTAAGATTATTATTGTCCTACTTAGTGTCTAAATACAACTACCTTGAAAAACAAAATTCTAAAAATCAAATGCCAATAAGATTCACTTAAATGATCTCGGAGCTGGTACCATTCCTCCTGAAACTATTCCAAACAATACAAAAAGAGGGAATTCTCCCTAACTCATTTTATGAGACTAACATCATCCTGATGCCAAAACCTGGCAGAGACACAAATAAAAAAATTTCCGGCCAATATCCATGATGAACATCTATGCAAAGATCTTCAATAAAATACTGGCAAACCAATATCAACAGCACATCAAAAAGCTTATCCATCATGATCAGGTAGGCTTCATCCCGAGGATGCAAGGCTGGTTCAACATATGCAAATCTATAAACATAATCCATCACATAAACAGAACCAAAGATAAAAACCACATGGTTATTCAATAAATGCAGACAATAATGCCTTTGACAAAATTCAACAGCCGTTTATGCTACAACTCTCAATAAACTAGGTATTGATGGAACATATCTCAAAATAATAAAAGCTATTTATGACAAACACACAGCCAATATCATACTGAATGGGCAAAAACTGGAAGCATTCTCTTTGAAAACTGGCACTAGACAAGTGTTCCCTCTCTCACCACTCCTATTCAACATAGTACTGAAAATTCTGGCCAGAGCAATCAGGCAAGAAAAAGAAATAAAGGATATTCACTTAGGAAAGGAGGAAACCAAATTGTCTCTATTTACAGATGACATGATTGTATATTAGGAAGATCACATTGTCTCAGCCCAAAATATCCTTAAACTGATAAGTAATTTCGGCAAAGTCTCAAAATATAAAATCAATGTGCAAAAATCACAAGCATTGCTATACACCATAACAGACAAACAGAGAGCCACATTATGAGTGAACTCCCATTCACAACTGCTACAAAGAGAATGAAATACCTAGGAAAACAACTAAAAAAGGACATGAAGGACCTCTTCAAGGAGAACTACAAACCACTGCTCAGGGAAATAATAGAGGACACAAACAGATGAAAAAACATTCCATGCTCATAGTTAGGAAGAATCAATATCGTGAAAATGGCCATACTGCCCAAAACTTTATAGATTTGATGCTATCCCCATCAAGCTACGATTGACCTTCTTCACAGAACTGAAAAAAAACACCTTAAACTTCATATGGAACCAAAAGAGAGCCCACATAGCCAAGACAATCCTAAGCAAAAAGAACAAAGCTGGAGGCATCACACTACCGGACTTCAAACTATGCTACAAGGCTACAGTAATCAAAACAGCAAGGTACTGGTACCAAAACAGAGATATAGACCAATGGAACAGAACAGAGGCCACGAAAGTAACACCACACATCAGCAATCATCTGATCTTTTACAAACCTGACAAAGACACGCAACGGGGAAAGGATTCCCTATTTGATAAATGGTGTTGGGAAAACTGACTAGCCATGTTCAGAGAGCAGAAACTGGACCCCTTCCTTACACCTTATACAAAATTAACTCCAGATGAATTAAAGATTTAAACATAAGTCCTAATACCATAAAAACCCTAGAAGACAACATAGGCAGTACCATTCAGGTACACAGGCATTGGCAAGGACTTGATCACTAAAACACCAAAAGCAATGGCAACAAAAGTCAAAATAAACAAATGGGATCTAATTAAACTTAACAGTTTCTGCACAGCAAAAGAAACAATCATTAGAGTGAACTGGCCACCAACAGAATGGGAAAAAAAATTTTCAATATACCCATCTGACAAAGGGCTAATATCCAGAATCTACAAAGAACTAAAAGATTTACAAGAAGAAAACAAACAAACCCAGTCAAAAGTGGGCAAAGGATATGAACTGACACTTTTCAAACGAAGACATATATGCGGCCAACAAACATGAAAAACGGCTCATCATCATTGGTCATTAGAGAAATGCAAATCAAAACAACATTGAGATACCATCTCACACCAGTTAGAATGGTGATCGATCATTAAAAAATCTTGAGACAACAGATACTGGAGAGGATGTGGAGACATAGGAATGCTTTTACACTCTTGGTGCGAGTGTAAATTAGTTCAGTCATTGTGGAAGACAGTGTGGCGATTCCTCAAGGATCTAGAACTAGAAATACCATTTGACCCAGCAATCCCATTTCTGAGTATATACCCTAAAGGATTATAAATCATTCTATTATAAAAACACATGCACACGGATGTTCATTGTGGCACTGTTTACAATAGCAAAGACTTGGAACCAACCCAAATGCCCATCAATGATAGACTGGAGAAAGAAAACATGGCACATATACACCATGGAATACTATGTAGCCATAAAAAAGGATGAGTTCATGTCCTTTGCAGGGACAGGGATGAAGCTGGAAACCATCATTCTCAGCAAACTGACACAAGAACAGAAAACCAAACACCACATGTTCTCACTCATAAGTGCGTGTTGAACAGTGAGAACACATGGATACAGGGAGTGGAACATCACACACTGGGATCTGTTGGTGGCGGGGGGGAGTTACGGGAGGGATAGCAGGGTGTGGGGAGATTGGGGAAAAATAACATTAGGAGAAATATCTAATGTAGGTGACAGGGGTATGGATGCAGCAGACCACCATGGCATGGATATACCTATGTAACAGTCTTGCACGATCTGCACATGTACCCCAGAACTTAAAGTATAATTTAAAAAAGAAAAGATAAAAAAAAGATATCTATATTTCCCCAGGTATACAGGATAACAATTCCAAAGAGTAGTTGTGTTAAAGGAAGTTTCCTTAGAACATAGGAAACATCTTACTGACTCAAGTTGATTGTCCTTGAAGACCAGGATTTTCTTTGCAGTAAAGAGTATTTTGGCAAGAGGAAAATGTTGTAAAATTGCAAAAAAGAATTCTTTAGTGATTATCCCATCACAGAAACATCAATTTGAACAACTATACACAAACAAAAAAAGTCTTCACAAAGGTAAAGTAAAACAGGTGCAAGATCACAATACCTGTTATGCATAATAATAATTTTTTTTTAAAGATGCATGGAAGAAGATAAGAGAACAGTTTTACATTACACACATCATCCTTCCAACCACAGGTGGAACCACACTGAGAGATATGCTGTCTGCTTGGGGTAAGAAGAGGTAAGTAACCAGAGGACTTTTTCTTGGACCCTAAAACCAGGCCTATTCTAAAAAAAACCATCACCATGAGAACCAATCTCATGGCCCCTGATTCTCGGCAAGTACCTGTGGAAGGATCTTCCAGACCTGCCTGAGTGCAACCACTGCCTACTGACAACAGCAGTGTTGGGCTCTGAACAAATATCAATGACAGCTAGACCTCATAAGCCAAAGTCTTTGAGTTGCTTTACTCACTTCTGATATAATTTATGACTGTATTGCCTCTATATTATAATTCCTACATAGAGTCAAGAATAATAATACAATGAAATCGTCTGAAATTATCTGAAGTGCATATTTAATTCTACCATTTATGTATTATTTAATTAAAATAGCATATTTTGCATATCATCAAGTTTATTTTAATATAAACATTTATCTTACATGCAACCGAAAGAATCTCCAATTTATTTGCTGTATAAATATGGTGATATTTTATTCATTCAGCACTGTTAGGCATGGAAAAATCCATATAAGTAAATTTTCAAACAACTGAATCTTACTCTGTTAAGCATACACTTTCAGTACTTCATATCATTACAAGTCTTGGCTGCTTAGAAGATCCTTTTTTTTTTTTTTTTTTTTTTTGGTGGAATGAGGTATTTTCTTCAAACTTCTTCACTGGATTATGGATATCTGAAGTTTCCAGATAATAACTTCAAGTAAGTGAGATTTTGCTAAAATTTGACTTATCAAAAATCATCTATCTTATAGACAGCATATTTGACCTGATAGATATAATTATCTTACCCTCAAACATATTATTTTGATATATCTTATCCTTACCTACACTACTCAGATTATTAAATTAAGAAATCCAACATTGAACCACAATAAATATGCCTCAGCATCACCCACCAAAACTAATTCTAATAAATTTTACCCTATGTTTAAAAACAAAAAATAAAGTTAAGAATTTAAGACAGAACATAGTTCAGCTCGATTACTGTATTTTTTTAATTTTCTTCTTTTAATTTTCTCTCCCCTCTTTGTCTTGTTACATTTTTTCTCCATTTTTACGTAGGATCTGCATGCATGATTCAGTACTTGGTTTTCAGGCAGTTGTTATCATAAATTAATATAGACCTTTACTGAATTATAATAAATAATTTATCCAAACTCCAACAGACTCACTTTGCAGCTGTAATATTAATGTTAGTAAGAAACAAATAATTGATGTGTTAGCCATTTATGTTTGTTCCATGTTGACCTATTTGTTTCCATATAATAAGAGATGAATAAACTCATACCACAAATATCCAAAAGTAAAAAACATAATAAAATATGATCTAAACCATTTTCAATAAAATACAAACGTTAATTTATGTTGGACAATGTGAAATTATTTTGAATTGAGAAGAAAACCATTTAACAAAATACAGAGGACTTACTGGGGGATTTCTGAATGTAATGAATCCTGTGTCAGACACCCCAAGGATTTTTTACTTCTCATCATAACTCCACTTGCCTGTGAGCACCTTCAGGACAGAAGCTATGTTTTATTCATAAGCTTATTCTCAGCATAATTCTTATATTAATAATAACAAAGTAGAAAAAACATTAATTACTGTAGGTGCTTTATTCATGTTGAATTAATATACCCAGATATATCACTGTGGTCAACTATCTCAATTTAAAAGATGTAATTCATTATCCAGAATAATTCCTTAGCTTAAAATTAAAGATGCCTGAATATGCTAGCTAAGTTGACATTTCCTCATGAATAATTGTCTGCCATGAAGAAATCAAAATTTTAATGAAGAAATGACAAAAATAAAATTGCTCATCTAGAGAAATAAGATTGAAGCTTAATGGTTTACTGAAACCATACAGGAAAATGGCCCTGATGAATGGAGAAATGCAAATTTTAAGAGATCCAGGAGCAGAATGAGAGACTATCCCTGAAAGCACAGAAGAGGTAGATGTAGAACATGAACATAACTTTCAAATGGTAAATGGTGATATTATTGACAATGGGTATATAAGTTAATAATGTAAACAGATGTAAAAAGAATTCACTTTTATTATCATGTAAATTCCCAGGTAAGAAAAATCTTCCTATATGTATTATAAAAACAGAACAATATAATTGTAAAAGTCCTTGATGTCAGTTTCAGAGATAAATTGTTGTACTGATTCTTCATCTTTCACCTGGCAGTTTTTCTGTTTCTATGCAACGAATATTTTAATGTTTCTTAGAAGTGTTATTTATATGATTGATAATCACATCTCAGAATTAGGAGTAATCTTATTTTTTTTAAATATCATTTAATTAATCGGCAATACCATCTGAATGTCTGCTAGATACTTAATCATGTGTAACCAAGATTTCCAAGTGATGGTACCTGACTTTGATCAACTTATTTTTTTATGATTCTTGGTAAAGTTATCTTTAACTTAAATATTTCTGGCTGTTTACAGTTAACCTAGTATATCAGTCTGGATCCCAGTAAGATGGTACATTCAAACAGAACTCACAGAAGGCTTATTTAAAAGAACTAATTACAACAGTAAAAGGGTAAGGGAATCAGCAGTAACCTGCAGCATAACAGTTCTTAGAACTGTTTCCTAGGCCAGAAAGAATAAGGAAGGAAGGTGTCTGAGGAACTTACAGAGAAAGAGTTGTATAAAGCTGGCCAATGTGAAAGAGGTAGTGGCATTTGACCAAGGGATATGGCCAGATCAATGTGACACTGAGCAGCAGAAATCAGGGAAATAGATGTCATCTCTCTCTCCTCTCTCCCTTGGATCTTCTGTGCGGATTGGCTGAAACCCATGGAAAGCAGATTCCTTATTTTTCAGCCTGTTGGTGTAGAAAGCAGAATGGAGAAGCGTGGAGAAGAGAGAGTACAGCTCACCCATTTTGCCCCTTACCATCTTCTAATGTCCTTTATCTGCTTGAGAATACTTCCCTATCATAGCAAATGTGCAAAATATCATTGGCTCATCAACCTCCCTATAATTGTGGAGTCTTGGAATAACTCTGGTCATATTCCCACCTGAAACTTTAAGTTTCCTTGGTATTTTTTGTAAGGTGCTAAGGGAAAGAAGTGCTTTGAAAATATTAAACATAGCTGCTATAGTCTCCACATGCTTTTCTGTTCAGAAGGTCCAATAAAATATTCATAAAATAAGTATGAAATATAAAAAGTTTATATTTTAAATTAACACTGTTTCTTCCATGTTAACTTTTCTGCCTGAGGGATTTTTTTCTAGTGAGGTGGACACAATTTTTCTTTCCTCATGGGATAACCCAAACCTTCATTCCTGCATAATCCAAGTCTTGGAAGCTAGTCTGTGTCAGTTTTCCACTGACAAGGACTTTTGTAAAAGTCAGTACTGAGAGATGCCCCTGGTAACCACGATGTAACACACCCTCCTGCTTCAATAACTCTACTCAAACTGTTATTTCATGGACATGCTGAGAGCAAACTGATCAGGGGGCAGACTCATCTCCTTATCCATTAGAAATCTGATTTTGTTTATTTGGAATATTACTCTTCCATTAGGACTGGTCCAAGTCCACCAATTGTGAGAAGATGAGGCAAATTTTTTTCCATTACATATTAAGTTTCATAAGAAAAGCACTCACATCACCATCTTGACCTCTATACCTTACTCATGGAGGGAGTGGCAATATATATTGGTTGCAGCTTCAAAGGATTTATCAGATCTGGCAAATTTATGCCCAACCTCACGGTGTATTGTCCCCCAGCATAGATCATAAATGAGTAGACTATTTTACTGCTTCATCAACATGGCTGTTTCTACATGATAAGTAATGACAAAAGGCACGTTTCTGTAGAGGTGAGATTACTACCACACTTTCTTTGCCATGAACTGTATCTGCAGCTGAAATACAATATTGTGTAAAATATCCAGGGTATTTTGTCAAGAGACTAATTAATGGTGGTTCTTACAAGAGTCATTTGTGTAGGAAAGGCAAATCTATACTTATGCTCCTGTATTTTCTTGATAGGACAAAAAGATTATTCAATCTATGGAAGGGGTACAGTGAAATCAGTGGACTCCCAGGTTGGTTCACCTAGGAGATGATACAGCTTGGGAGTTGCCCACTGGCTTCTGGTGTTACAGATTGGACACAGCACTAAAGTTAGCTGAATACATAATTGTTTTAATTATTAACTGCTGTGTAACAAGTTACCCCGAAGTTTAGTGGCTACGTCAGCAACAAACATTTCTTATCTCTTTCCATGTTTGTGGTTCAGAAATTCTGGCTCAGGGTGTCTCATGAAGTTGCCATCAAATGTTGGCCATCAGTACAATCACGTAGCTGTTTGTCTGGAGATAGGGAATCCAGTCCCAAAGTGGCTGACTCACGTAACTGTTGGCAAGAACCTCATTTCGCCATAATTTTAGGGTGAGTTTAGAGTTGCTTTTAATTTAGAACTAGTTTAGCATGACTAGAAAGATAGATCTTCTGTGGTCTGTACTGAATTTCCATGATGTCCAATGTGGTCTCTTCATTCTGGCTGTTCAGAATCTCAAGGTCTCTTAGCCCTGCGTATGATCAGGAAATTGTTCAGTGTAGATCCTCCCGGTAGTTCTTTACTCAGCAGAGTGGAGAGTCATTATACATGTGCTCTTTATTGTTCATCAAGGGGAATCCCATGCAGGTTTCCGGGGCTCTTTTTTCATTTGGCTCTTTCTTTGCTGATATTATGTACCAAAAATTTCATCTGCTGCAGTCTTCCTGCACTCTAATCTTTGATGCCTCAACCCAGCAAGAGATGTATGCTCTACTTGGTTTTCTCCCAATCCTCAGCCAATTCTACTGTCCAAAAAGTTTCTCAGAAAGCTAAGGCAAAAGGAAGAATAATTTTATTAGTTTTTTTCTTTTAAGGACTAGAGTCCTGGATAACCCTTTCCCAGTGTTTAAAGTGTGGTTTAATATGTTTTGCCATTTTTATTTATGTCAGCTGACACATTTGATACTAGTAAATCCATCATAATCAAAATGGCATTAGAGATCTCAATGTTTTATGGAACAAATTAGCACAGTTTTCCTCTTTTTCTTAATAGCAAAATTTTTTTTTTAGATGTAATTGTTCCCATGGTATCTTTAAAATTCTATAAAATGGCATTACTTTTAAAGCATTTTATTTTTTTAATTACTTTAAAAATTATTTTACTTTGAGTCACTTTCAATTATTTCATTTTCAAAGAATTTATTTCATATGTTTGATATTTTATTCAAATTTTTATAATTTTGGTTTTTGTTGAAATTATTTCTCTGCCATTTAATATATACTATTTCTACTTTTGTGTATTGGCATTTTCTTATTATGGTGAATTTGATTGACACCACTTAATAGTGTGTCTCAAATTTCTCTAAGGAAATTGAACAGTTTTTCACTTTTTAAACTATTTTTGTAGGTTACCATTTGTAATTCATTTACCCATATTGTTACTACATTTGTTCTTTCTCTATGATTATTTGATTGTTTGTTTTGTATTTCCTTATACTAGATACTGAGTAAATTATTTTTGTTCTTTTTTTTTTCCTCTGGAATTTTTTTCCTGTCTAAAGATTCTGTCTATATTTTAGTTGAATATTTATTGATAATATCATTTGTTTTTAGTTTTGTATTACTATCTCTTTTATTATTATTTATTATTATTATTATTTTTCTTTAAGACAGAGTTGTTCTGTTGCCCAGGACAGAGTATGGTGACAAGATCATTGCTCACTGCAGACTTGACCTCGTGGGCTCAAGCAATCCTCCTGCTTCACTGACCTCACAAGTAACAGGGACTATAGACACATGCCACCATGCCAGCATAATAATTTTTTTTTTTCTGTTTAGGTGAAGCTTCCCCATATTGCCTAGGCTGACCTCAAAGTCCAGGACTCAAGCAATTCACCCACTGCAGCCTCCCAGAGTTCTGGGTTTGCAGGTGTGAGCCGTGGTGCCTGGCCTCTTTTATCAATTTCTACTTTATATTTTTCCTAGGAGAGTGTCTGCTTTCTGGGGTTTATTACCTTTCTGTTCTACATTCATTAAGTGGTTAAATTTTTCATTTATATTAATTATATTTTAAAGTATACATATTATATGTTTCTCTTTTCACATGTATCTTTCAAGTTTTATATATTTTATATATATAAAGTTGTATATATTTTTACTATTATATATTTACTATTCATTTTTAAGCTCTTATATAGCTAACATTGTGTTTCTTTCCATTTGGCAAAGCAGTGACATTCAGGCTGACCCAAATCACTTTTCAAGAAACTGTGCAGATTGATCGTTGTCTTCTGGAATATATCCTAAAAAACATCCCAGATTAGCCTAGTTTAATTACTTTGCAGGCAAATATTGATCTCAGATACCTTTTTAAGTTCTATATTTCATTCTTAATATTGAGAAAATATCAGACTTAGACACTAGACTGTCTTAATGTTATTCTAATTTCATTTTTTTGCTTATGTCCATCTGTACATCCATGAGGTTCCTAAATATCCCTTTATTTCTTTCATTATTGCCTCATCTCCATTTTCTCTGTTTGCTGCTTCTACATTGTAAGTTAATTGATTCACTTGATCTTGTCATTCATCTTTGTTCGATATATTTCTACTTATCCTTTTTCTCCTATTTCTCGAAAATTAGTTTGTTTTTTACTTTATTACATTTTACTAAGTATCCAATTCTCTATTCACTGCACATACATTGAAGATATTGGTATTCATTTGATGATCATCTCTTTCATTTAAAAGCCATGTAAATATATATATATATATATATATATATATATTTCACCTCGCAGCGTTCGCACTCATTTCCTAATAACTTGATTTCATCCAGTTTACTATCCTCTTGATGCACATTCAGAATGCAGAGAAAAGATATTGTAACTTTTTATATATAAAATAGATTTCATGTGAAAAGGGCCAAAGGGAAACATATGGATTAAACTAACATTTGTCATGTCTACAAATAAATGTTATTTAAGTGTTTATTCTGATTTATTTAGTACTTGTGAGAAAATATTAATTTCCTCTTTAGGAAATTTGCAGATAAAAGGAGATTTGCATTATAAAATTATAGTTAAGTTTTTGCAGTGGCTGGTACTGGATGTTCCTTTCCATGTTTAGTGCTTCCTTCTGGAGATCTTGTAAGGCAGGCCTAATAGTGATTAAATCTCTCAGCAGTTGCTTGTCCGTAAAGGATTTTATTTCTCCTTCGCTTATGAAGTTTAGTTTGGCTGTATATGAAATTCCGGATTGAAAATTCTTTTCTTAAAGGATGTTGAATATTGGCCTCCACTCTGTTCTGAACTTAGGCATTGCCATTAAGGACATAGGCATGAGCAAGGACTTCATGACTAAAACACTGAAAGCAATGGCAACAAAAGCCAAAATAGACAAATGGGATCTAATTAAACTTAAGAGCTTCTGCACAGCAAAAGAAACTATTATTAGAGTGAACTGATAACCAACAGAATGGGAAAAAATTGTTGCAACCTACCCATCTGACAAATGGCTAATATCCAGAATCTACAAAGAGCTTAAACAAATTTACAAGAAAAAAACAAACCCATCAAAAAGTGGGCAAAGGATATGAACAGATACTTCTAAAAAGAAGATATTTATTGCAGCCTACAAATATGAAAAAAACTCATCATCACTGATCATCAGAGAAATGCAAATCAAAACCACATTGAGATACCATTTCACACCAGTTAGAATGGCAATCATTAAAAAATCAGGAGACAACAGATACTGGAGAGGATGTGGAGACATAGGAATGCTTTTACACTGTTGGTGGGAGTGTAAATTAGTTCAACCGTTGTGGAAAACAGTGTGGCAATTCCTCAAGGGTCTAGAAATAGAAATTCCATTTGACCCAGGAATCCCATTACTAGGTATATACACAAAGAATTATAAATTGCTGTATTATGAAGACACATGCACATGTATGTTCATTGCGACACTGTTCACAACAGCAAAAACTTGGAACCAACCCAAATGCCCATCAATGATAGACTGGATAAAGAAAATGTGGCACATATACAGCATGGAATACTATGCAGCCATAAAAAATGAGTTCCTATCCTTTGCAGGGACGTCGATAAAGCTGGAAACCTTCATTCTCAGGAAACTGACACAAGAACAGAAAACCAGATACCACATGTTCTCACTCATAAGTTGGTGTTGAACAATGAGAACACATGGATACAGGGAGGGGAACATCACACACTGGGGCCTATTGGAGGGTGGGACAGTAGGGGAGGGATAGCATTAGGAGAAATACTTAATGGAGATGACTGGTTGACGGATGCAGCAAACCACCATGGCACATGTATACCTATGTAACAAACCTGCACCTTCTGCCTCTGTACCCCAGAACTTAAAGTATAATAATTAATAAAAGAAAAAAGAAAAAAAATAACAAAATAGACTGCTAACTAGAATAATAAAAAGGAGAGAAGAATCCTATAGATACAATAAAAAATGTTAAAAGGGATATCACCACTGACCCCAAAGAAATACAAATTACCATTAGAGAATACTATTAACACCTCTATACAAATAAACTAGAAAATCTAGAAGAAATGATACATTTCTGTACACATACACTTCCCAGTACTAAACCAGGAAGCAGTAAAATCCCTGAATGGACCAATAACAAGTTCTGAAGTTGAGGCAGCAATTAATAGCCTACCTACAAAAAAAAAAAAAAAAAACTCAGGACCAGGTGGTGAATCCCAGGACAGCTGAGTTTACCAGAGATACAAAAAGGAGCTGGTACCATTCCTTTTGAAACTATTCCAAACAGTTGTAAAGAAGAGACTCCTCCCTAGCTCATTTTATGAGGACAGCATCATCCTGATACCAAAATCTGGCAAACAAAAAAAGAAAACTTGAGGCCAATATCGCTGATGAACATTAATGTGAAAACCCTAAATAAAACATTGGCAAATCAAATCCAGCAGCATATGAAAATGTTTATCCACCACAATCAGATTATTTTGTCCCATGGGGTGTTCGCTTGATGTGCTATTCTCCCCCTTCCCCTAGGAATGGGGCTTCCTGAGAGCTAAACTGTAGTGACTGTTTTTCCTCTTCTGGGCCTAGTCACTCAAAGGAGCTACTGGGTTGGTGCTGGGGAAGAAGTCCTGTGATGTTATCTGTCTTCAGGTCTTGAAGCCATGGAAAACAGCATTTGCTCCGGTGGAGGTAGTAGGGGACTGAATTGGACTCTGTAAGTGTCCTTGCTTGAGTTGTTGTTTAGTGCACTTGTTTTGTTTTGGTTGGTCTCCAGCCAGGAAGTGACGGTTTCTAGAATACATCAGCTGCAGTCTTATAGGGAAGTTGCCACCTTGCGCTAGGGACACCTGGTTATGTATTCAGGTTTCTCTGGTGGTGGTCAGGGCCATAGAGGTCCCAAGAGATTATGACCTTTGTCTTTGGCTACCAGGGTGGGTAAAAAAAGACCACCAGGTGGGGGCAGGGTTAGGCATTTAGTCTATTCAGAAGCATTTTATTCTTGTTGATGCTCTTTTAAATGGAGGTGTTTTCTGAATTTTACTTTGGATCACTAGTATATAAAAATATAATTCATGTTTGTATATTGATCTTGTACCCAACAACTTTGCTAAATCCATATTAGTTTTAACAGTATTTCAGTGACTCCTTAGAATTTTTCTAAAAAAAAAAAAAAGAATTTTTCTAATATAAGGACATGTCATTTGCAAATAAAGATAAATCTATTTCTTCCTTTTCAACCTTGAAGTCTTCAAGAGGATTTTGATGGTGGAGAAGAACCAGGTACTATCAGCTAGCTGAAATTGCACAGCAAAAGACATAAATCAGTGGTTGAAGTTCTGATTAAATGAATATCATTTAGTGATAAGTGCCCTGCAAATTCTGTTTCTAAGTTGCTGACTTTTCACTTAGTCTTCCTTAAACTTCCTCTATTTAGAAATGTCATTAATCTAAGAGTTTGAAAAGACACTGAACCTTCAGTGGAAGCAGATCAAATCAGAAGGCTATAGATTCACAGGGGCATTGAACTTATAAGACCATAATTTATATTTTGCTGGCTTAGCCAAAAGATTAAAATAGATGGCATCACAGTATCATGCCATAATGACAACATGTACATATATTTGAGTATATAAGGATAATTAATTTTATAAAAAGTCATGAAAATTAGGATGATGAGGAAGGAACCATGACAAAAGAAAACGCAAGGTTTTCTGTTTTCTGCCAGATATTTTTGCTCAAAAAGTTTCAGCAATGTATATATCCCATAGTTTAAGTGTAACTTAAATAACTACCATACATATAAAACCCATATTGCAATAGAGTTTCTAATACATTACCCAAGAAATTGTAAAACTAACTTTTATTGTTGTCCTTTTTAAACAGAACTTTCAAGCATATTCTGTAAGTATAACATGCTACTTTTTGCAAGTAACTTCCAGTAATTTCTCTTCACTTTTACCTTTGGAGCAGGATGAGGAAATATTTAAAGTTATGCTACCACAACGTGCCCTACAAATTATTTTTTTTCTATGGCTGCTTCTTGGCAGCTATCTGCATGACATGTGATACACTCTAATCCTAGGGTTTAATAAGTCCATTTCATGGTTATAACATAAAGCTTTCATGAAACTGTATAAGGAGAAATGGCTAAAACTCACCCATAAGATAAATGTAGAAGTGTTGGGGGGAATCTACATTTTCCTGTTGCTGATAGTTTTAATTTACCAGACAGACTTGCTTTTAAATTACATAATTTTTAAAGTTTCATCCAAATCATTGAAATAGAACTGAATTCTAACTTAAAAAAAGTTCAGCTTTACGTAACATTAGTCTTCCCCCAACCACAGTCTAAAAAAGAAGACTGCATTTAATATTTAAAAAGAAAAGAATGCCTTCTATTTGCATATCAAATGTCTAAAGCACTCTTCACACATTATCTTGATCTACTCAAAAATCTTGCATCTTAAATTAGTGACTAATTATGATTTTTAATAGATCCTAAAGTCCTCAAAGCCTAATAGTGTGTTTTTAATTTGCTTTACTTTTCTTTTTAAATTGTGTCTTTAAAAAATTATACTTCAATGTTTCACAAAATGTGCAGCAAAACATTATTGCAGCATCCATTACTGTGTGTTCATATCTATCCATTTGACTAAGCATAGAGGTACCAATCTGTTAGGTAATTATAAAGTCTCTTCTTACTTGCTTATAATACTCATCTCAGATTTATCCATTCTACATTAACTAGTTATTAATTAAGCTACTATGACTTTAAAATTTAATTAGGTGGTGCTTATGATAAAGAATATAGCTGCTGAGAAAAAATTGCATAGCTGCTGTTAGCTGGTAGTCAGCTTGGTAGCTCACAACTGCACTGTGATTTGTGCTAACAATTTCGGAGAATGTTAGCATCAGATGAGCTCATTCTGTCACCATAATGGAACAAGACAACACAGCACAAATGCAAACATCACAATGACAAATATCCTTCTCTCCTGGCAAATATTAATGACTACTGATTATTCTCCAGTGACAATTCCAGTCCAACTTAGCATCTCCCACCCCCTAGACAAATTAATAGGATACTCAAATATAAATTAGTTCTACTACCTGACAGTACCCAATCCCAAACAAACCAATAGTTCCTATAACTTTCCCCAAAATCACCCAGCATAAAACTAAATTGATAATAATCCTATATAAGTCTCTCTTACTTAATTCCCTCCCCACAATTTCCATGATGCATTATTTTCCTTACTGTAGCAAATTAATATAATAAATATGTTTGACTAAAATATGTTTCTGGTGGTCTTTGGGTAGTGGGATTCATATTTGCAAACATACACATACTTGGGTGTGTATATTTAGAGGTACCTGCAATGACAGAGGGAGATACAGATACAGACAGGAAAAAAACATATTCCAGTTTCCTGGGAAGAACTTAGTCAAATATTTAAGAAGTGCTAGATGAACACCTGGACACTTGAATAAAATTAATGGAGAATAGCAATTTTCTGGTGTTATATTACATTATAATATAACTAGGATTGTGTTGCTCTGTATGATTTGGAAGAGACGGCAAAGCAAAGAACCCTATATGAGCTTTGAATTTTAAGAAAGTGAATGTCTATCCCAGGAAAGCATTATCCTTTAAGTGCTGCAGACTCTTAGAAAAGCACAAACAGTTGTCAATCCCGACTACTCTGGTGTTTTCTGAAGATCCTGAGCCACTGAAGGCTCCCCTGGAAGTTTTTTCTTCACTTCTTATTCAGGTCTGTTAAAAGTTTTGCTATTTTCAAACATGATTTTTCTTTGTTCCTAATGTTTCTGTGTAACTGTAGCCTTTCAGGCACGCAATGAGGAAATTGGCCTTCAGACCTTATTTTACCACTCAGTATTTGTAGCCGCTGTGCTCAAATAGTGTTTTCAGTCAGGTCTCATTCCTCCTTAGTTTGAGGCTAAGCGGAGTCTAATTTCCTGAGGGCCCTGGTACCATTTTGAATTCTTCTCAGACCTTTTCTGCTTCCATCAATTTGGCTTGTCACACTGACATCTGGAAGACGAGACTTTGATGCCAAACACTTCATCACCAGCTTCACTTCAAATCACTCACCACTGTGGATCAAACAAATGGTTTGCCAGTAAAGTGTTTGGCTTCTTGTTCTCCACTACTTTACCAATATTAACTAGTTTTCTTCAACCTCCTGGGAGGTTGAAGAAAACTAGTTAATTTTCTCAAGGCTGGAGTCACAAGGACAATGGAAATTTATATGTCAGTAGTAATCAACCAACTTAGATTGTGCCTATATATAAGCATTAATTTTAATCCTTGATTGATTTTACTGGTTCAGCTAATTTAGGTGGACTTTAAGAACAGATATAATCATATAGGCAAATCCAATATTTTTTTAAGTGTGAAGAAAATGACTTTTTATCCAATTTACCAGTAGTGTCTTTTGATTGGGGCATTCAGCACATTTATATTTAAGGTTAATATTGTTATGTGTGAATTTGATCCTGCCATTTTGATGCTAGCTGGTGGTTTTGCCCATTAGTTGATGCAGTTTCTTCATTGTGTCAATGCTCTTTACCATTTGGTATGTTTTTGGAGGGGCTGGTACTAGCTGTTCCTTTCTATGTTTAGTGCTTCTTTCAGGAGCTCTTGTAAAGCAGGTCTGGTGGTGATGAAATCTCTGAGTAATTGCTTGTTTGTAAAGGATTTTATTTCTCCTTCACAAATGAAGCTTAGTTTGGCTGGATATGAAATTATAGGTTGAAAGTTCTTTCCTTTAAGGATGTTGAATATTGTCCTCCACTCACTTCTGGCTTGTAGGGTTTCTGCTGAGAGATCCACTGTGAGTCTGATGGGCTTCCCTTTGTAGGTAACCGACCTTTCTCTCTGGCTACCCTTAGCATTTTCTCCTTCATTTCAATCTTGGTGCATCTGACAATTATGTGCCTTGGGGTTGCTCTTCTTGAGTAATATCTTTGTGGTGGTCTCTGTATTTCCTGGACTTGAATGTTGGCCTGCCATGCTAATTTGGGGAAGTCCTCCTGGATAATATCCTGAAGAGTGTTTTCCAGCTTGAATTCATTATCTGTCACATTCAAGCACACCAATCAAACGTAGATTAGGTCTTTTCACATAATCCCATATTTCTTGGAGGCTTCGTTCATTTCTTTTTACTCTTTCTTCTCTAATCTTGCCTTCTCGTTTTATTTCATTGAGTTGATCTTCAATCTCTGATATCCTTTCTTCTGCTTGATCGATTTGGCTATTAAAACTTGTGCATGATTCGCGAAGTTCTAGTGCTGTGTGTTTCAGCTTCATCGAGTCATTTATATTCTTCTCTAAGCTGTTTATTCTCATTACCATTTCATCTAACCTTTTTTCAGGGTTCTTAGTTTCTGGAAACTGTTACAGGAATGGAGGTCGTCTAACTAACGGAAAGCTGTGAAATATACTTGTAGCACAGATTTGTTTTGAGTCCACTTATTTTTGTAGCAAAGATTTCAAAGACATTCACTTCTTTTCTTCATAAATTAAATTGGCAACCCATTCTTGATTAATTAAATAATACCTGGTAAATGAAAGGATTTAAATGATTTTTACATTGTGAAGGATTCCTAATTATATTTATCTTCATAGTTATCTGTCCTGTTAAACATTTAGGCATCAGTAAATGAATCCCAGTAAGATGGGTACACAGAATACTGACAGTGAAAAGTCTAGTGGGACAGTAGCTTCTCCAGGAAATACATTGAATTAGATTCTATAAGAAATAACATATCCTATCAGAGTTATAATTATTAAATAAACAATTTAAAAGGAGACACCTTCATTGTTTACTAATATGCAATAAAAATGGGAAAACACAAAACAAACAGCATAGCCAATAGTTTTTTAATGAAATAAAACTTAAAGCCCCGCGTGGTGGCTCACACCTGTAATCCCAGCACTTTGGGAGGCTGAGGTGGGTGGATCGCAAGGTGAGGAGGATTTAGACCATCCTGGCCAACATGGGGAAACCCTGTCTCTACTAAAAACACAAAAAAATTAGCTGGTGTGGTGACACACACCTGTAGTTCCAGCTACTCTGGAGGCTGAGGCAGGAGAATTGCTTGAACCCAGGAGGCAGAGATCACGCCACTGCACTACAGCCTGGGCAACAGTGGGAGACGCCATTTCAAAAAAAAAAAAAAGAAATAAAAGTTAAATAAAATCAGTTCTTGTGAAATAGAGAAAACTTAATTTTAAATATTCTTGTGATAGTAAAGATGGTATAACAATGTGCCAGAGGCATGAGACACTTTCTAGTTGATTTTAGGTACTGCAGTTTTATTTTCTCAATTTACAGTTTTAAGTAATACTGCAGAGAATGTAGTGGGTTCATTAACTACAGTACATGTAAAACAAAAACATACTACTGAAATAGGCATTTGTTAAAAATCATCTTTTTAGTCAGGATAACTTTACTCTCTGCATCTCAAATTCCTATATGTACTGCAGACATACTAAGATGCACCTAATAGGAGCGTTTTAATAACAAAGTAAACAGTAAGAGTGATACATTTTATCTAATGAGTGCTTTGTGCCTTCAGTTATATCTTGCTAGATCATCAAAGCAGAGAGAAGAAAGACTCCTGTTTGTTGAGACAAAAACTAAACAAAAGTTTCCCTGAGGTCAGGAGAAAAGGGTGACAAATTGAAAACTATTGCCACTACATTTTTCCTTAGATAAGGGGATTCGTCCTTCTGATGTAACTTGATCTACACCATGGAATACTATGCAGCCATAAAATAGAATGAGTTCATGTCATTTGCAGAGACATGGATGAAGCTGGAAGGCATCATTCTCAGCAAAGTAACACGGGGAATAGAAAACCAAACACGGCATGTTCTCACTCATAAGTGGGAGCTGAACAGTGAGAACACATGGACACAGAGAGGAAAACATCACACACTGGGGCCTGTCATGGTGTGGAAGGTAAGGGGAGAGAGGCCATTAGGACAAATACCTAATGCATGTGGGGCTTAAAACCTAGAAGATGGGTTGATAGGCATTTTTATAGATAGAAAATTGGAGAACAAAAACCACAATGGTTTTTTTCTCTGGAGCACATTGTCCTGCCACACAATGGTGGTTAAATTTGACACCATTATTATAAAGGAATCTCCTCAAATGTCTCTGTTAAAGACCCCCAAGCAAATGCTGGCAATTAAATAAACAATTTTATAATTTTTTTCTGGAGTACAAATTAAAGTTTAAATAAATGTGGTGTACATCACTATATTTATTTAGAACAAACTAGTTTTAATTTGATTCAAAGTTGAGCTCCTATTTGAGAAGTTTTTCTAATATACCCAATAAAAGTTTTGATTAATTTATTGTATTTTAGTAAACACTCATAACCATTTAACATTTTTACTCTGATTGTATAAAATGAGCATTGCAAAAAAACAAACAAACAAACAAAACAGCCAGACCCAGACACTTGTTTTCCTGTCTCATGTTATGATATTTATATTTCAACAAATTTATATATATAAGAATATATATAATATTTATACAAATAAGAAAAAAAGCTCAGAACCAAAAGAAGATTTGTTTATCCACTAAATTTTTGCTAGGTATGCAATCTTCCTGAAAATGATTACCTTGAGTCCTTTCTGTCTATTGTATTCCTTGAAAACCCTTCACCCAGAGTTTCTTAGCTAATTAAAGGTATAAAGTAATTACTGATACCAATCATCTTTGTTCTCCATAAATGTCCTTTGTTTTAATTTTAGATCCTGGGATTTATTGACCAGTGTGATTGCTTTGTTTGCAATTTTTAAGCGCTGATGTATTCAAAACTGATTCAGGAAGCATGTTTTAAAAAGCAGATTTCTGGGCACCATTCTTAGAGATTTTAATACATTATATCTGCAGAGGCCCTAGGAATTCACATTTTAATTTGTACCAGCAGCTGATGTGATGTAGGTTCACAGGCAAAACTTAAGGAACCCTGTGTATACTTAGTAAGAATGATAAAGTATTGGGCAAATGATGTAAGTTAAATAATACATTGTTTCATGGCCCAGTGGTTCCCAAAATTTTATAGTAGAGTTTTGTTCCTCAAGAGGACCTTTGCAGTTAATACAAATCAGGAGCTTGAGAGCACCTACAATTCATGAGCAAAAAGCGGACACCATCACACCTTTTCCCCTTGTTTCATTGTTAATTCGATCAGAGAGTCTTAGAGGGATGTCAAAGGGCCAAGGGTTTAACAGCAGTTATTGGCTTCTGATTGGCGTGTTAGAACTGGTACAGTATGCCATTAGTCTTAGTTGAGTGAGCAGTTTGCCAAGCAGATCTCTTTGCCACTTTAGGCTGTTAGTATCTCTGCACAGCCAGATGAGGAACTGCACATACAACAGGTTGGAACTGTGATAGGAAGTGACCAAAGTCTCCCAATAGGAAACTAGAGTCATTAATAAATACTGTTGACTGATCAAACTTGATATGATAAAATTTGCTATTTCAGAACATTTTGAGGTTAATAAAAAAAGAAAAAATCCACATCTTTGAAGGCAACTGAGTTTATCATTAAATTATGCTTTAAATTGTGGTGTGTGTGTGTGTGTGTGTGTGCGTGCGTGTCTGTTTTCTGTTACTAGCACTCTGACCAAGTCTGAATTCACCAATAAAAAAGGGATAATGTTGTCTATTGTGTAAGACTGTTGTGAAGATTAAAAGAGGTCAAAACTAAAAAATACTTGGCAGAGCACCTGGAAGAAAATGTGTACAAATATATATATGTGTGTTTTTCTTTCCTTGTTCCAATTTGTTTGCTATGAATACATTTTGAATCTCTCCTCAATTTCAGCTTGTGTGTCTAAATCTCCTTTTTACTTATATTCAGAAAAGATTATCAGTAGTTTTCAAGAAGTGTTGGAGAATGATCAGTATATAAAAGAAAATTGAATTGTAGCCTGTTGTAGACAGGAGGATTTTTGATACTTGTTTACTGTCATTAAACAGTATTTATTTTTATTTTCCCTTTGACAACTTTGAAGCAAATGTTCAAATAAAACCAGATACCTTTTGTAACTATTGAGTGCTACCAATTTTACTTGAATACTATTTTCTTTGAAAATCATAACATACAGTTAAATATAATCTCACACTTTGTACCAAGAAACACATATTTACATTTTGTTATGAAAATAGGATGTATAAGAAAGAAAATAAGTAATTTTCTAGATACACTTGTTTTCTATAAGATGAACCCAATTGTCTCATGCATCATTTTTATTTTTAGATTTTTCACTTACAACTTTCCTTGGTTTAAAATAACTTATATCTCATTTTTTAAAGACAAATTTGTGCTTTATGTAGATGATGTTATTCTATTTGCCCAGAGCCATTTAACAACTACAAAAAAGAATGATACAAAAAGGTTTAGATTAAAGAAAGTTTAGATTAAAAACCAAATTCTTGGTAAAAGAATTCTGTAAGTTGAACATTAACACAAATCATATCCTAAGAACAACATTTGAGGATACTCAGGTTTATGTTAAAATCCTTTTCAAGTGAATTTGGTTACTAACATGAACAGAAAAAAGGCTTTCATCTAAAGACAGTTTCACTTTCCAAAGTTGTCCCATCAATTGACTTCTCTACATTATTGTTATGATGAGTTTCTAATACACCCTTAATATTAAATTAGTGCAAAGGTAATTATGGTTTTTGCCATTTATAATGATGACCTTAAAAATCATCTGATATGATGAAATATAAAACACTTCAGGTATTAATACACAAGTATAATAAAAAACTGTCGTGGGGGTATGAAATTACATTTTAACTCTTTGATGTCATTTAAATGCTCCCAACTTAAAGTATCTTTTAAAATTAAAACATTTGTTAGAACATTCTGAAATCAAAATCTATAATAAAAAGAACCAAACTACATGATTGTTAAGACTTAACAACCTTTCATTGTAGGAATAAGGGAAAACTGGCTGGTGAATATGCCATTCACATACCAGGATTTTGTACTGATTAAGAAATTAAACATAGGGTTTCGTAGCAGTGTTGCTTTGTTTAAAACAAAATATGAAAAAATAAATTGTGTATTCAGAAACTTGGGTAGACCCAATTGAGTAGAAGATACTGTCTGAATAATCACTGCTTTTCATTAAATAGGGATGTATGTATTATATTTGATTGTCTATTCTCTAAATTTGAAAGATATTCCTAGTGAAGAGTATTAATTTTTAAAACATCACTAAGAATGATACTTGCTTTTTTTTCCTTCTCAATTCATGTTGCCAGCTTCTAAAATGTCTATATACAATTAGGTTATTTATAAGAAATGTTGTATCCTTAGACCATGTTATGAATTATACTGCTGGGGAGATAGAGAGTTGGCCAAAAATGACAGAAGACTGGAATAATAAGTATGTTTTTGAAATATTTCACCATTGAATATTTTCTTTGAGTACCACAGTCTTTTTTTTTCTTCACTACTTTTAATTAGGAAATTGATAATTTCTTTTTTTTTTGGATCTTTTATTTTTATTTTTTATCATAACGTTTTTAGTTTTGCTTTATATATATATCACTTTATATATTTTTTTATTTTTTATCATAACGTTTTCACTTTATATATATATAAAGTTATATATATATATTTATATTTATATATATATATAAAGTGAAACTAAAAACATTTTATATATATATATAAAATGATATATATATAAAGTGTAACTAAAAACGTTATGATAAAAAATAAATATATATATATTATTGCACTTTAGGTTCTGGGGTACATATGAAGAACATGGAGGATTGTTGCATAGGCACATACATGGCAATGTCGTTTGCTGCTTCCATCCCCATCACCTATATCTGCCATAACTCCCCATGTTCTCCCTCCCCAACTCCCTGCCCTCCACTGTCCCCCCATAGAACTCAGTGTGTGATGCTCCCCTCCCTGTGTCCATGTGTTCTCATTGTTCAACACCCATCTATGAGTGAGAACATACAGTGTTTGATTTTCTGTTCTTGTGCCAGTTTGCTAAGCATGATGGCTTCCAGGTTTGTCCCTGTCCCGACAAAGGACACGAACTCATCGTTTTTTATGGCTGCGTAGTATTCCATGGTGTATATGTGCCACATTTTCCCTATCCAGTCTATCATCAATGGGCATTTGGGTTGGTTCCAAGTCTTTGCTATTGTAAACAGTGCTTCAATGAACATTCGTGTACATGTGTCCTTACAATAGAATGATTTATAATCCTTGGATATATACCCAGTAATGGGATTGCTGGGTCAAATGGAATTTCTGTTTCTAGGTCCTTATGAATTAAAGACAAATATAAGACCTAACTCCATAGTTTTTGTCAGGTTTGTCAAAGATCAGATGGTTGTAGATGTGTGATTTTGCCTGTGAGGCCTCTGTTCTGTCCCATTGGTCGATATCTCTGTTTTGGTACCAGTACCATGCTGTTTTGATTATTGTAGCCTTGTAGTATAGTTTGAAGTCAGGTAGCATGATGCCTCCAGCTTTGTTCTTTTTGCTTAGAAAATAAAAAAAATTAGCTGGGCATGGTGGTGTGTGCCTGTAATCACAGCTACTCAGGAGGCTGAGGCAGGAGAATTGCCTGAACCCAGGAGGTGGAGGTTGCAGTGAGCCGATTTCGTGCCATTGCACTCCAGTCTGGGTAACAAGAGTGAAACTCCATCTCAAAAAAAAAAAAAAAAAAGAATTAACTTGGCTACGCAGGCTATCTTTTGGTTCCATATGAAGTTTAAGGTGGTTTTTTCCAGTTCTGTGAAGAAGGTCATGGTAGCTTGATGGGGATAGTGTTGAATCTGTAAATTACTTTGGGCAGTATGGCCATTTTCACGATATTGATTCTTCCTAACCATGAGCATGGAATGTTTCTCCATCTGTTTGTATCCTCTCTTATTTCCGTGAGCAGTGGTTTGTAGTTCTCTTTGAAGAGGTCCTTTACATCCTTTGTTAGTTGTATTCCTAGGTATTTTATTCTCTTTGTAGCAATTGTGAATGGCAGTTTGTTCTTGAGTTAGCTCTCTTTAAGTCTGTTATTGGTGTATAGGAATGCTTGTGATTTTTGCATATTGATATTGTATCCTAAGACTGTGCTGAAGTTGCTTATCAACTTCAAGAGATTTTGGGCTTAGACGGTGGAGTCTTCTAAATATACAATCATGTCATCTGCAAATAAAGACAATTTGACTTCCCCCTTTCCTAAGTGAATACCTTTATTTCTTTTTCTTGCCTGATTTCTCTGGCTAGAACTTCTAATACTATATTGAATAGGAGAGGTGAGAGAGGGCATCCTTGTCTAGTGCCAGATTTCAAAGGGAATGCTTCCAGTTTTTGCCCATTCAGTATGATATTGGCTGTTGGCTTGTCGTAAATAGCTTTTACTATTTTGAGATACATTCTGTGAATACTTAGTTTATTGAGGGTTTTTAGCATAAAGCGCTGTTGAATTTTGTCAAAGGCCTTCTCTGCATCTATTGAGATAATCATGTGGTTTTTGTCTTTGGTTCTGTTTATGTGGTGAATTACATTTATAGACTTGGGTTTGTTGAACCAGCCTTGCATCCCCGGGAAGAAGCCTACTTAATCGTGATGGATAAACTTTTTGATGTGCTGTTGCAATCAGCTTGCCAGTATTTTATTGAAGATTTTTGTATTGATGTTCATCATGGATATTGGCCTGAAGTTTTCTTTTCTTGTTCAGTCTCTGCCGTGTTTTGTTATCAGGATGATGTTGGTCTCATAAAATGATTTGGGAAGGATTCCCCTTTTTTGGATTGTTTGGAATAGTTTTAGAAGGAATGGTACCAACTCCTCTTTGTATGTCTGGTCGAATTCAGCTGTGAACCCATCTGGAGCTGGACTTCTTTAGGTTGATAGGCTATTAATTGCTGCCTCAACTTCAGCCCTTGTTATTGGTCTATTCAAGGTTTTTATTTCTTCCTTGTTTAGGTTTGGGAGGGTGCAAGTGTCCAGGAATTTATCTATTTCTTCCAGGCTTACTGGTTTATGTGCATAGAGTTGTTTGTAGTTATCTCTGATGGTGGTTTGTATTTCTGTGGAATCTGTGTTGATATCCCCTTTATCATTTTTTATTGCATCTATTTGATTCTTCTCTCTTTTCTTTTTTAATAATCTGGCTAGTGGTCTGTGTATTTTGTTGATCTTTTCACAAAACCAGCTCCTGGATTTATTGATTTTTTTGAAGAGTTTTTTGTGTCTCTATCTCCTTCAGTTCTACTCTGATCTTAGTTATTTCTTGTCTTCTACTAACTTTTGAATTTTTTTTATCTTGCTCCTCTAGCTCTTTCAATTTTGACAATAGGGTGTTGATTTTAGATCTTTCCTTCCTTCTTATGTGGGCATTTATTGCTATAAATATTCCTCTAGACATTGCTTTAAATGTCTCCCAGAGATTCTGGTACATTGTGTTTTTGTTCTGGTTTCGAAGAACATCTTTATTTCTGCCTTCATTTCAGTGTTTATACAGTCAACATTCAAGAGCCAGCTGTTCAGTTTCCATCAAGTTGTGTGGTTCTGAGTTAGTTTCTTAATTCTGAGTTCTAATTTGATTGCACTGTGATCTCAGACATTCTTTGTTATGATTTCCATTCTTTTGCATTTGCTGAGGAGTAATTTACTTCCAATTATGTGGTAAATTTTATAGTAGGTGTGATGTAGTGCTGAGAAGAATGTATACTTTGTGGATTTGGGGTGGAGGTTTCTGTAAATGTCTATTAGGTTTGCTTTGTCCACGTCTGAGTTCAAGTCCTGGATATCCTTGTTAATTTTCTGTCTCGTTGATCTAATATTGACATTGGAGTATTAAAGTCTCCTATTATTATTGTGTGGGAGTCTAAGTCTCTTTGTAGGTCATTAAGAACTTGCTTTATGTATCTGGGTGCTCATGTATTGGGTGCATATATATTTAGGATCGTTAACTCTTCTTGTTGCATTGAACCTTTTACCATTATGTAATGTCCTTCTTTGTCTCCTTTGATCTTTGTTGGTTTAAAGTCTATTTTATCAGAGACTAGAACTGCAACTCCTGGTTTTTTTTGCTCTCCATCTGCTTGGTAAATCTTCCTCCATCCCTTTATTTTGAGGCTATGTCTATACTTGCATGTGATATGGGTTTCCTGAATACAGAATACTGATGGGTTTTGACTTTTTATCAAATTTGTCAGTCTGTGTCTTTTGATTGGGGCATTTAGCCCATTTACATTTAAGGTTAATATTGTTATGTGTGAATTTGATCCTGCCATTTTGATGCTAGCTGGTGGTTTTGCCCATTAGTTGACACAGTTTCTTCATTGTGTCAATGCTCTTTACCATTTAGTATGTTTTTGGAGTGGCTGGTACTGGCTGTTCCTTTCTATGTTTAGTGCTTTTTTTAGGAGCTCTTGTAAAGCACGCCTGATGAAATCTCTGAGTAATTGCTTGTTCGTAATAGATTTTATTTCTTCTTCACAAATGAAACTTAGTTTGGTTGGATATGAAATTCTAGGTTGAAAGTTCTTTCCTTTAAGGATGTTGAATATTGGGCCCCACTCTCTTCTGGCTTGTAGGGTTTCTGCTGAGAGATCCACTGTGTGTCTGATGGGCTTCCCTTTGTGGGTAACCCGACCTTTCTCTCTGGCTGCCCTTAGCGTTTTCTCCTTCATTTCAACCTTGGTGAATCTGACAATTATGTACCTTGAGGTTGCTCTTCTTGAGTAATATCTTTGTGGTGTTCTCTGTATTTCCTGGACTTGAATGTTGGCCTGCCATGCTAATTTGGGGAAGTCCTCCTGGATAATAACCTGAAGAGTGTTTTCCAGCTTGGATTCATTCTCTCCATCACATTCAGGTACACCTGTCAAACACAGATTAGGTCTTTCCACATAATCCTGTAATTCTTGGAGGCTTTGTTCATTTTGTTTTACTCTTTTTTCTCTAATCTTGCCTTCTCATTTTATTTCACTGAGTTGATCTTCAATCTCTGATATCCTTTCTTCTGCTTGGTAGATTCTGCTGTTGAAACTTGTGTATGCTTCACGAAGTTCTCATGTTCTGTTTTTCAGCTCCATCAATTCATTTATATTCCTCTCTAAGCTGTTTATTCTTGTTAGCATTTCGTCGAACCTCTTTTCAAGTTTCTTAGTTTCTTTAATTGGGTTAGAACATGTTCTTTCAGCTCAGAGAAGTTTGTTATTAACCACATTTTGAAGCCTGTTTTTGTCAATTCATCAGACTCATTCTCCATCCACCCTTGTTTCCTTGCTGGTGAGGAATTTTGATCCCTTGGAGGAAGAGAGGCATTCTGGTTTTGGGTGTTTTCATCCTTTTTGCACTGGTTTCTTCCCATCTTTGTGGATTTATCTACCTGTGGTCTTTGTAGCTTGTGTCTTTCAGATGGGGTCTCTGGATGTCCTTTTTGTTGATGATGAAGTTATTTCTTTCTGTTTCTTAGTTTTACTTCTAACAGTCAGGCCCCTCTGCTGTAGGACTGCTGGAGGTCCACTCTGGACCCTGCCTGGGGATCACCTGCAGTGGCTGCAGAACAGTAAGGGTTGCTGCCAGTTTCTTCTTCTGTTATCTTTGTCCCAGAAAGATACCCACCAGATACCAGCCTGAGCTCTCCTTTATGAAGTGTCTCTGGATATTTGGGGGTCAGGGAGCTGCTTGAGGAGACAGTCTTTCCCTTATAGGAACTCAAGTGCTGAGCTGTGAGCTCCGTTGTTCCGTTCAGAGCTGCTGGGCTGGTACGTTTAAGTCTGCTACAGCAGAACTCATAATCGCCTTTTTTTCCCAGGTGTTCTGTCCTGGGAAGGTTTGGCTTTATTTATAACTTCCTGTCATGCTTTTGCCTTTTTTCAAAGATGCCCTGTCCAGCAAGGAGGTAGCCTAGTCTCAGTGTGCCAGCAGAGGTGTTGCTGAGCTGCCATGGGCTCTGCTCAGTTTCTGTGTGAAGTTCCTTGCAGTTTTGTTTATCGGGGTATAGTTAGAAATGCCTCGGTACTCGCGGTCTGCCTCAGTAATGGCGGACTGTCTCTGTAATGGCAGACTGCCTCGGTAATGGTGGATTGCCTCCGCAATGGTGGACTGCCTCAGCAATGGCATAGACTGCCTCTAATCGTAGACTGCCTCGGTAATGGCGGACTGCCTCGGTAGTGGTGGACTGCCTCTGTAGTGGTGGACTGCCTCAGTAGTGGTGGACTGCCTCCATAGTGGTGGCCTGCATTGGTAATGGCGGATGCCCTTCCCCCCACAGAGCTTGGCCATCCCAGGTCCAGCTGTGCTTGCTGTGAAACTCTCAATCCAGAGCGTTTCAGATGGCTGGTCTTTGTGGGGTGGGACCGGCTGAGCCAAATCACCTGGTTCCCTGTTTCAGCTCCATTTTCTTTTCACTTGATAGGGTGACTCTGTTTCCCCGGCGTTCCAGTCGCCAGCTGAAATGGTACCCTGATTTGTGTGAGTTTTTGTGTAGAGACCGGCTATGCTGACTGAAACAGCCGCTCTGGAGACTTGTGGTGCTTTTTTGCCCGGGAATCTCCTGGTCTGTGGGTAGTAAAAATTCGTTTGGAAATGTGGTGATCACTCACCCTCTGCATTTTCACTGTGAACTATTATCCAGAGCTGTTCCTGTTTGGCCGTCTTGGATCCGGCCTTGATATTTTTTTTTTTTAAAACAAGTGTGACTGTATGTAATTTAATACTATAGTTCAACTATTTATAAATTTTTATCACGTGTTTATGCATGTATGATTATAAATGTACATATTCTCAAACAATTCTGCTATTTCCTACATAATATTTATGAAAGACTTACAGGCAAATGTAAACTATAATGTAGGTCACCCAATGTGCAAAATGTAATACTTGGCTAAAAAATATTTAAAAATAAAAATATTTACTGTTATTTCATGAACTAGAAGGTAATGTTAAAAAATACTTGTATATGTTAACTATTAGGAAAGTAGAGAATGAATTTTGAAGAATGCAGGTGTTATTGAAAATAGTCAAATTTTCAGTAAGCTTCAGAGAATATTGCAGATATATACATTTTTTTTTTCATTTTAAGAACAAGAATCTTATTTAACTTGGTTCAATGAACCTAAGGCCTCAGGGATTTCATTTTAGTATTACTTCATGTCAAACCAATACATTAAAACCAGTGTTCCAAATATTCTAACCCATTCAAGCAAAAAACATTCACCAAAGTAAAAGGCAATGTATAAGATACTATAGAGTAGTTTCAAAGTAACAACTATCCTATGGTTAGTCATGTGAATATTTACAATAAATGAAGAAGTAATGAAATGGAAACATGTAGAAAAAGAGAACACTGAATATGCTTAACTGTGTACAAGTAACAGTCAATTTGTAAATAATACAAACTCATAAATCAGTCAACAACAAGAAGTTTGGGTTGATAAAAAAAGAAGGTGTCCTAATATAAAATTAATTTCTTCTGTTTCTTTTTCTTTTGTTTTGTTTAAATTTGTTCCCTAGATCTGTTTTGTGGGAAGGAAGGAAGTGACTCTACTGAACATCTGTAATACCCAGCTGCACATTGGCATTTAGGTGAGATTTGATTGATGGCGTACTTGAATGTAGATTTACAAATGTGGCCCAAGGCCAGCTTTCCCTTATTTCTACAATGAAGCACTGTGATTCTTAATATTAAGTGTTTACTGGAAAGGAGAACAAGAAAGCAGTTTCCAGCAACATGCAGAATGAAAACGGATGAATTAATCAGTATTACAACCTACCCATAGGTCCCACAGCTTATCTTAGATATTCCAACCATAAAATGCTAGCTACTCCATAGTACAGAAAAGTTGCCTTGAAATAGCCTGTCAGTGCTATTACCCTAGTCCTGTCAATTGGGTACTCTCAAAACTTTGTTTTGTCTACTAATCCTTTTGTGGGGTTTTTTATTTTTTGTATGTTTATTTGTTTTACATTTGGGTTCTTTCTTTGTTAAAATTTAAAAGGTAACATGGTTTGATTAGAGGCTTTTAAAACAATACATCAAAAACATTATGCTCTGGAAAATGTTTCTGAGCTTGAGAACTGTTACGGAGTAATAAACACATTTTTTTAACCATTGCCTAAAATCTGCATATCTGTCTATACAAAAAAGAAAATCTTGTGAATTCCATTCTCAAACCTATTAAATTAGTGGGAGAGATTGCAATTAATATTTGATACTTTGCCACAAAAGTTTGAAAGGATGGCTGTGCTTTACCATGAAGTAAATGATAGTACACCACAGTTGAAATTGACAGATGTGGGAAAGGTGAAGTCCATATTGTTAATTTCCTGGAATCTGTTAAACTTTTAGAAATATGCCTTTACTTTGGTCATTGAAAGACTTCCCATCTATGAAGCAAAACCTGATATTTTTAAAAGATCAGCTTACCAGAACTATTATTTAACAAGAGAAAAAGATATTCCTAATGTAAAACTATACTTAAGTTTAAAATGACCCAGATCCTTTAGCATATTTTGATTTGTATCCCGATAATGTCAAGAATACTCTTAACCCTTATAAATAGATGATAACTCATTTTTTTCTCCTTAGTATTCTCTATGAAAGTTTACTTTATTAGATGCATTATGCTCTTCTTATTTCTAACTTACCTTGATTTTTAACATTATTTTATAATATAGATAATAATATCACTACATATTGGCATAGCTCTTTTAAATTAGCAAAGCTTTCTTGTAGACATAATTTAAAATTATAGTCACATAAATTGTATAAAATATATAGAATAGGAATGTATATTCAAGTTAGCCTCATAAATGGATCAAATTTATTAGCTAGGTATTAGGCATGAAAGAGCTGGAGTTGAAACTCTGAAAACATAACTCCAAGCTTAGAGATTCTTCCAGGTTGACTCACCATCACTGACTTCCAAAGCATGCTTCATGTACCTTTTCTATTCACTTATGTAAGTATCTCATAACTTTACTGAATATAAATTAGAAAGTACATCATCAAAGGTGATCAGAGACTTTACGTGATCAAAATGTTGATGAAATTAGAATCTCTAAAAATTTTTGTCCAGAAACATAAATATACATAAACTGCTGAAACTCTGAAGATAATTTTTATTGTTGTTATATATTATTATTTGATTCCTTATTTAAAATTGTAATTGATAACACAAATAACCTTTAGACCTTTAAGGGAAAGCAGTAAAATTCTAACACAGGAAAAATAAAGCTGAAATGCAAAATTCCAATTTGCTCTAAAATATAAAAGTACTAAGCAAAAAAAAAAAAAAAAAAAATAAAAAAGCAAAAATGAATTTACAAATACAGGAGAGCATTTAATAAAATCTATTTATGAGATTCTCCCCAAACATACAGAGTTAATTTAAATAACTCTAATGCTAACACCAAGTATTCATCCCAATACTATGGTTATTGGTAAGTCAATAAAACGTTGACTTTTGGAGGTAATAATAATCAAAAATTAAGGTGAATAATATAAAGTGGAGTAAGGAACTAATATTTGCTGAGTTTGTTTTTGTGAGATTATTCTAACTTATAAAGGAAAACAAAAATATATCCAGAATAATGTAATTATATAGACCTTGAATAAGAAACAAAGAAGTCTGTTTAATAGTAAAAATAAATTTATGTGTTAAGGTAAAAAAGTTTAGATGCTGATATAGAATATTTTCCACTTTTGTGCTTGAGAAATGCCAGAATTATTTTATAGCAATTACATTTTGTAGGTCCACTGCTTTCACATTTCAGTTGTCATGATAATGTTAATTGTATAACATCCATCATCAATTTAAAAGGGCAAACACAGTGTTCCATTGAAGAAGACTTTGATAATTTACAGGAAAAAAAACTTGAAGTCTATACAAGACTTATACAGAATTTTTAACCCTTTTAATCTCAAAACCATCTTGTTCATTTCCTTAGCCAGAGACAATGAAAACAGAATTGTAAGTCATTTTCATCTAGGCTTTCACAATTTTGAAAGCCACGCAGTTTTATTTTTAAAAAACACTGATAAGTAATTATATATGAATGAGATGCTCTATATTTGCAATATTAACCCTTAATGGATTTTTAAATAATCTATACATGGACTGTTCACAATTGAGCAACATTTTATGTTCTCATTCAGAAATACTTCCAAAAAGTTGGAATTTGAATCCTACGTTGAAATCAATAAAATCAGGCAGTTCTCAGTGGCCCATGCCTGTAATACCAGCACTTTGGGAAGCTGAGGCCAGTGGATCACCTGAGGTCAGGAGCACAAGACCAGCCTGGCCAACATGGTAAAACTCCCTCCCTACTAAATATACAAAAATTAGCCAGACATGGTGGTACATGCCTTTAATCCCAGCTGTTTGGGAGGCTGAGGTGGGAGAATTGCTTGAGTCCAGGAGGCAGAGATTGCAATGAGCTGAGATCACGCCGCTGCCCTCCAGCCTGGGTGATAGGGCGAGACTCTGTCTCAAAACAAAACCAAACAAAATCAATAAAATTGTGTACAGAAAACTTGCTTTCACCATGTTTTTCTGCTACCCTCACACCACAGCAATCATCAACACAGAAGACATCTGTGACCAAATGTGTGAGGGTTTTTTTCCCCACATACCAAGCAGCAGACATAGGCTGGGTGTCCTTTAATTCAGTTCCGACACAGTCTACCCAGAGATAGTGTCAGATCCCACAGGTTGAGGGCTCAGTCTCCAAGACTGCTCCCTCACACACACCTAGTCGCAAGCTTTGGTCTACAGAACTTCTGATCAACTAGCTTCAAGTTGGGGTTCCCATGACCCCCTCTTTAGGGTTTGATTAATTTGCTGAAGAGGCTCAAAGAACTCAGGGAAACGCACTTACCACTTTATTATAAAGCATATTGCAGTTGATACAAATGAAGGGATGCACAGGGCAAGGCATTGGGAAAGGGGCACAGAGTTTTCATGCCCTCCCTGGATGGGTCCACCTCCAGGAACCTCCACGTGATCGCCTGTCCCAAAGCTCACTGAACCCTGTCCTCTTGAGTTTTTATGAAAGCTTCATTACATCTGCATTCCTTCCCCCAGTGTGTAGGGTAGACTGTCTCATGGGAGGGTCCTAAGACCCACAGTTAGAAAGGTGGAGAAACATTAGAGTGAATGGAGGGCAGGTTAGGTCAGAGGCCTGCCCTGAGGCCTGACACAGCTGATAGTTTAACAAAAGGCTGTAACAATGCCCATGGGAGTTATAAGCCAGGAACTATAAATGAAAACCAGTGTATATCATAACACTACAAAAGAAGCAAGGAAATTTATCAATTAACAATATTGCTTGGCATGGTGATTTACACCTGTAATCCCAGGGCTCTGGGAGGCAGAAATGGGAGGATTGCTTGAGGCCAGAAGTTTGAGATCAGTCTGGGTAACAGGGCGAGATCCCATCTTTACAAAACATAAAATAAATTAGCCAGGTGCCCTAGTGGTGGCACTTGCCTATAGTCCCAGCTACTTGAGAAGCTGAGGTGGGAGAATTGCTAGAGTCCAGGAGCTGCAGGCTGCAGTAAGTTGTGATCTTGCCACTGCACTCCAGCCTGAGTGACAGAGCAAGAACCTGTCTTAAAACAAAAACAATAAAAAGCACACACAAAAATTATTTCATAATAACATTTTTTTTCTTGTCATTCTACTAAAAGTGTTAAGTTCTATCAAATAGGATAATTACAAGTCATTAACACATATTTGCTATGGAGCAATTTATAAGCAAAGCCTTAGAATCTAAAATAAAGTCAAAGGAAAGGGAGGAGAAGCAAGAGAAAAAGCAGGTAGAATGACAGGAAAACAAGGAGGAGGAGGGGAAGTATAATTGTGAATTCCTATGGCATTAATACATTCATTTATAAAGTAAGTATGAATTATGTTTATGTCAAGAATGAAACTAATGCACAATATATTATTTCCTAATTATTAAATTAATTCAAATGATTTTCAAATGATTTAAATTATTAAATTAACCAATTATTTAAATTTGCTTTACTTTTACTATTAAAATAAATGCCAAAGAAAATTAATTTTTCTTGTATTAGTAACTTACAGAAGCTGAAGGGCAAAGTGAAATGGGTTTGAAAATATTACTTTAAATAAGAGTAAGTGATTTTCAATCAACGTACCCTTTTGGACTGTTGGACTACCAGTCCCGATGGAATAGGGCATCCATTTTCAGTGGTGAACAGTGGATTCCTACAGTTCAGGGCTTTGGCTCCTTTCCGTTACATATAGAAAAGGTGTTACAGAAAATAATGCTGTAAAACAAAACCAGCCAGGAGTCAGAACCAAGAGATCGTTTTACTTTTTTTTTTTTTAATAGATGTATATTTGGGTCATATTCTAAACTTAGCTCACAGGTGTAATATTCTCTAGTAGGGGGCTCAACTTTCATCCTCTGTGTAGGAGATTTCTATAGATTTACATTCTGAATTCCTCCATCAATTAAAGTTAGAATTGAGTTCTCTGGCTGCAGAGCCTTCATCCCAATTCTAACACAATAAGCCTAACTCTACAGCCTTTGTAGTGCTTAGCTTGTTATCATTCTCAAGAGAAACTGGGCATTGTCTTATAGAGCTAGTACTTAGGATTGTAACATGACTTTTCTTCCTTTTTCTTCATGGGAAATGTCTACCCCATGGTGTTTAAATATGACATTTTAAAGAGCAATCAGTAGAGACTTTAGCTGAGCCAAGTAGTTACTATTTGCTTTTGAAATATATTATCAATAACATTCTCTCCTCTTATATTTTCTTTCCCTCATTTCAAAGAGAATCAAGAATGTAATTATTTTTAAATATAACATTATAAATTCAAAAAGGAAGTATGCTGCTAGGTACCAAGAAATGTGTAAATTTTGTGTTAATTTTCTTCAATTATAGTTGTCTCACAAATGTACCCTACATACCAAAAATCAGTTGAAAGCTACTGCAGCACATGATATCCATGTTGCACTTGGCCAGCATCATCTTTGTTAGCTATTTTTGAAGCTTTCTGAGACAAAATTTTGCCTACCTTCTTTTCATCCTCTGCACTTCTCTATTACGTCTTGGCATTAGATACTTTCCTTTCATCTCTCTTCTTTCTGTATTTAATCGATCATTAAAAAGTCCTGTTCTCCTTTTCTTACTATATCTCATCTTTCAGGATTCCCCTGAATCCATGCATGGCAAATGTTTCAAATGTATATATTTTAGTAGTCACTTGGGTGGTGTGTGAAGGAATGGGAAAGATACCAAATACTCTCTCTGGCCTTTTCATTATTCCTCATTTTGGCCAGATCACCATCAACAGCTCTGATCAATCTGTTCTCCTTTAGTACCAAATTTAATTATTTTCTAAAATCCAAAGACTTTGTTTGTAGAAAAGTGTTATTTTCTTATCATCTTTCTATAATGTTTTTCATCCTCTGACTGTTCTGAATCATTTCTAAGTAGTGGCATCTTTGCTGTGATTGTAACTCATAAACAGCATCCTAGTTATGCAACATGGTTTAGGTAGAGAAAGTGGTAAGTCTTTTTTGGCTCTAACCAAATTTCCTATTTCTGTTTTCATAGTCTACATCCAGAAAGAAAACAAACCCTTGAGCAAGAAACCTGCTATGTGGGTGTCAGTACCTTGAAAGCCAAGTTGGGTACAAGCTGTTCAGAAGCTTTAAGCCTATCAATTACTGTCTTCCCCAAAGCTATGGTCAACCACAATCTGCATAAGTATGCTAAATAGGCTTTGTGCAAGTATTGCTCATTCACAGGCAAAAACAAAATTTCCTTTCTGTTCTTGTGCAGTCTTAAATGAATAATGATTTGAAAATTGCTTCATGTGCTACGTGAAACAGAACTCCTAGGTTAAAATCCGTCCCAGCAAGGCCTGTAATTACTGGTGTAATAGGGCATGTGTTGCCTATCCTCTCTGGTCCTCACTTTTCTCATTTTAAAGGTTGTTCTTGACCAAAATTATATGGTATTAAAGTTTTAGCAACAGGAAGCCGTTTCTCTTTCTTCCATGACTGAATCTGAAATGAGCTGGGGTTAATAGAAAGTTTTTTCTATGTTAAGGAATCACACTGTACTTAACTGCCACCACCACCTCACCCCTCCAACCAACTGCCACCAAAACAGATTTACTTATTTATGTATTTATTGAAATCGGGGTCCCACTCTGTCAACCAGGCTAGAGTGCAGTAGTGCAATCATGACCCACTGCAACCTTGACCTCCCAGGTTCAAGTGATCATTTCACCTTGACCTCCTCAGTATCTAGGACTATAGGCATGTGCCACTACATCTGGCTAATTTTTTATAAAGTATTTTCTGTAGAGATGGGGTTTTGCCACAGTACTCAGCCTGGTCTCAAATTCCTGGGCTCAAGCCATCCTCCCACCTCAGCCTCCCAAAGTGCTGGTATTACAGGTTGAGCCATTGTGCCCTGTCCAAAGCTGCTATAAAACCTGGTTTGTAAGAGTGATTTCCATCTCACTTTGAACATTTGGTTTCTGATCACATCTGATTGGACCATGGAAGGCTATCTAATCCAAGAGCAGGCAAGCCACAGCCTGGGTCATGACCCAAGTGGCCTGGATAGAAGGCATAGATTATATGGGTTTATTTTTATCTAGAAATATAGAAGAGCATGGAACAGTTTGAAATTGCTGAAGCTGAAACGAATTGAGTGGAGGACATTAGGTGACTGGACCAAATTTATTAAGAAACTTCAAATAAGAATAAGATTAGGAAACACTAACTCTAATAGATATCCCTATGAGATAGGATTAAAAATATGAAGTCCAATGTAAGACAAATGTGTAGTAGTAAAAGAGAGTTAGAAAAATAATCACACCAAGGACATGAGCTAGAATAAATATCCAGGGGCCCCTCCTGGGACTCCTTCTAGGAGTTGCTGTTCCTATGTGCTGGTTGTTATACATTTTTTGAGTCTCATTTAGGGGAGCCTTCTATACTAAATTTCATATTGCTTGAGGCTTCCAAATAAAATTTTAATCTTTCAACCAAACCAACATATAGTAAAAGAATCATTATGTGATTTTTAAATTCCAAACTCCATATTCCCATAGAGTATTTGCATTTTATTAATTCCAAGATGTTTATAATTGAAAGAGTATTTAGAAGATACTTTGAAACAGAAATTTTTGCATGAATATTACCTATCCTAGAACTTTGCTTCTCATATCCTCAATAACAGCACCAACTTGATAAGAAATCCCATTCACAATGCTACTCACCAAAGCAAGATGAGTTTTATATTACATGTACTAGAGTTTTATTGGTTTGATTTATACATCTCCATGTCCTACCATTAATACAAACATGAACATGCAGTATTATTAAACTTCATCTTCATGATTAAGATATTACATATTAAATAAAAAATTTTCCATTTTTACTATTCCTAATTTAAAATTAAATTTGTCCAGATGAGAATATTTCAATGAAAGATCATAAGACTTTTGCTAAGAAACATATATTAAATGTCACCCCTAAAAATTACATTTTATTCTTAAAAAAAGAATATCGTGCTTTCTATACTGCATTGGGGCATTAATGATTAATGAAGACATTTGACAACCAATGTTGAATTTATTTTTTATTTTAGAAAAAGAGTAACATATGCATGATAATATGAGAAATAGAATAGAAACAGTAGAAACAGAAGCCTGTTTGATTCAAATAAGGAAAAATATATTGATGCAGACTTAACATTGTAATACAAAGAAATACAGAGCAGAGATTGCAGCAGGATCCAGCATTTGCTTGGAGAAAACACTTGATCTTCTCCTGTCTCTGTCATACTACTCACCCCTAGCCAAAATAAACAGAATCTGCATTTTGTTAAGCAAACATAGGTTCAGTATAAGCCCTAGTTTTCACTTGACCCGTTGTTGCTATATTTTCCTTCCTAAAGAGAAATCAAAAGCTGCTACCAAGCCCAGACAGAAACCGTGTCGAGAAACATCAGGAACAGCTCTGATCCACACTTTGAAGTGGATAAGGTGGCTTTCAATAGTCCTCATTTCCCTTTTTGTCTTCTTCTTCCTATCCTGGTGTTGCTGCCTCCCAGGTTTCTGTCCAAAATGTCATCCTAATCCTTTTTTTCTTGTTATTGTTGTTAAAATCTTTCCTTCTTCACCCTTTTCCCGAGCACTTAGATGTGTGGTTGCCAAACTTTATCCTAATGAAGAAACCTCTGCTATGTAGAATCAGTTCCTAAAGCATCAATTAATTGGCCAGATAAATGATTACAAGCTAATGCTCTCTCAGATGATCATAGTATACTGAAAAAAAGATTATATTCATCTTTTTGGTCAGATCTGTATGTGACTCTATTATAAGGGATTTTGATAAGCCTTAATTCAAACACAGTTTTCAGGCTTTAAATTCTATTTACATGTTGGGTCAAATGGCAGCTCAGTTTTAAGTTCTTTGAGACATCTCCAAACTGTTTTCCACAGTGGCTGAGCTAACTTACACTCCTGCCAACAGTGTATAAGTGCTCCTTTTTCTCAGTAGTCCCTCCGGCATCTGTGGTTTTTTTGACTTTTTAGTAATAGCCATTCTAACTGGTGTAAGATGTTTTGATTTCCATTTCTCTGATTAGTGATGATGATGCTGTAAAAATCAATACTTACCATTCTCTGAATAACCTATTGTCTGAGTTTTAAAGCTTAAGATACAAGGGGTATCATAGACCTCAGACAATCATACTCTTAAAAAACTTTGCCCCTAAATCTATTTCTCAAAAAAAGGTTTTTTCTTCCAACTTTTATTTTAGATACAGGGAGGACATGTGTAGATTTGTTACATGGGTATATTGTACTCATATAGTAAGTATAGTCTCCAATAGGTAGTTTTCAACCCACACCACCCCCACTGTAGTCCTCAGTATCCACTGTTTCCATGTTTATTTTCATGTGTGTTCGATGTTCAGGTCCCACTTATAAATGAGAACGTGGTATTTGGTTTTCTGTTCCTGCATTAATGCATTTAAGATAATGGCCTCAAGCTGTATCCATGTTGCTGCAAAAGACATGATTTTGGTTTTTTTTTTATTGCTGTCTAGTATTCCTTGGTGCATATATACCACATTTTCTTTATCCAGTCTACTACTGATAGGTACCTCCATTAATTCAGTGTCTTTGCTATTGTGAATAGTGCAGTGATGAACATACAAATGCATGTGTCTTTTTGTTACAATCATGTATTTTCCTTTGGATATATACTCAGTAATGGAATTGCTCAGTCAAATAGTAGCCCTCTTTTAAGTTTTTTGAGAAATCTCCAAACTGCTTTCCACAGTGGCTAAACTAATTTATGTTCCCACTGGTATCTCATTGTAGTTTTAATTTGCATTTCTCTGAAGATAAGTGATTAGGAACATTTTTTCATATATTAATATTGATTGGCTGGCTGCTTGTATGTCTTATTCTGAGAAGTGTCTGTTCATATCCTTTGTCTATTTTTAAATAGTTTTTTGTTTTTTTGCTTGTTGATTTGTTTAAAAACTTTATAGATGCTGGATATTAAACCACTGTTGAGTGCACAGTTTGCAAATATTTTTGTCCATTTTGTAGGTTGCCTGTTTACTCTCTTAATAGTTTCTTTCACTATGCAGAAGCTCTTTAGTTTAATTAGGTCTCACTTGTCAATTTTTGGTTATTTTGCAATTGATTTGGTGACTTCTTCAAAAATTCTTTTCCAAGGCTGATGTAGAGAAGAGTATTTCTTAGGTTTTCTTCTAGAATTTTTCTAGCATAACTTCTTACCTATAAATCTATAATCCATCTTGAGTTTTTGTAAACTCAAGATGTGGTAAAAGGTAAGATCTTACATACAAATCTACAATCCATCTTGAGTTAATTTTTTTTTTATGTGGTAAAAGGTAAGGGTCCAGTTTTATTCTCCTGCATATGGCTAGGCAGCGATCCCAGCACCATTTACTAAATAGAGAGTCATTCCCTATTGCTTGTTCTTGTCAGCCTTGTCAAAGTTCAGATAGTTGTAAGTGTGTGGATTTATTTCTGGGTTCTCCAATCTGTTCTATTGGTCTGTCTCTTTTTCTACCAGTACCATGCTGTTTTGGTTACTACAGCTTTATAATGTAGTTTAAAGTCGGGTAATGAGATGCCTTTGGCTTTGTTATTTTTACTTAGCATTGCTTTAGCTATTTGGGCCCTCTTTTGGTTTCATATGAATGCTGGAGTTTTTTTTTTTTTCTAATTCTGTGAAGAATGACGTTGGTAGTTTGATAAGAATAGCATTGAGTCTGTGAATTGCTTTGGGCAGTATGGTCATTTTAATGAATTGATTCTTCCAATCTATGAGCATAGAATGCTTTTCTATTTATTTTTGTCATCTCTGATTTCTTTCAACAGTGTTTTGAAGTTCTCCTTGTAGGAAAGTCAAAATTTCTATTCTCTGTTGTATATCACAGGAAGGACAGTCTCTGAACTCTGCATTTTCTAGGATCCATGCTAGCGGGCAGGTCTCCACCTGGGTTTGGTCAATGACAGACATTGTCAGGAGATAAGAGAGGGAGAGAAAGGGCCAGTCAAGAGTTTATTACTCTCTCCCTTGTCTGTCCAAAATGGTGTCTTTGGCAAAAGTTGTGCTTCTTCCCAGATTCTATTTCCTTCTAGAAAAGCCCACCCTGATGCCAGCTTTCCTTATATTATTATGATCTAATTATGATCTATGAATTCTAGTGACACTACTTCTTTACTTTGGAAGGGTTATAGTAGTTTTATCCTAAGGGTTGTAGAGGTTTTGCTTCTTAATCTCTGGGTAACCTTACAGATTTCCTGTTTTATGTTACAGATTTTTCATTGCTTACCTCCAAAACCAGTTCCTTATATTAAATCTTTGCTGTTTACAATCTGAGAGTGGTTTTTACAGTTGTGTTGTTCACTGATGTGAAATCCTAGAGGTGACAATATTTGTATTTATGTGCTTGCCTAATAACAATCACTGATTCTTACATTTTTCAAATTAATATGAGATAGGCAAAGATGATGAGACTTCAACTGGTAGTTATTCTTCCAAACTTGTTATCTGAAAACTGCTAGATAGGAAGATCTACCAAATACCCATTTTTATAATGTCAGTCTGAAAAAAAAAATTGAATCCTTTGACAGAAATAGTAATGTTTTGTTTTTGACACCAACTTATTCTTAATTGTAAATAAAGGTTGGATGGGTAAAAATGAATAAATAGCTAGTGGAGCAATTATATTATTGAGGGTCTATTTCCTCAGGGCTTGGCTTGATACTATTTAATTGAATAATCATTTATTGAACTAATCTGTGCCAAATATTGTACTAAGCCTAGGCATATAAATATGAATGAGGCACAAAACCTGTCCAATGGAAGTTCAATCTATCAGAAGTGCCAGATAAACAAGTAGATTTTTAATACTGAGTAATAATGACACAACAGGAAAATACACAAGGTGTGGGAAATATAATAGGTAAAGAGTGACTGAGCAGGAAATGTTTTCTGAAGAACTAACATCTAATTAATATTTTGAAGAACTGATATCAATCCAAGCCAGGCACTGTGTTAGAGAACTAGGTGAGAGCAAAATAATGAAAGGATTTGCATTCCATTATAATGAGCCTGGGATTCAATATTTTCTGAAGAGTTGAGGGCTATAAATATGAGATCAACAATCAGAAACATGCTTTTGAGCAACATTATGAAAGAAGCATAAAGAAAGAGAGGTTGGCTAAGAAATCGATGTGACTAAACATAAATCCCTGAACTCGACAGTAATGAGAACATGAACTTAGGCCACAGGGATGGAAATTGGATGGGTATGATGTGTTCAAGAAGTATTTAGAAGGTGGAGTTGTATGCCATTATGACTGTTTCAGTGTACTGTATTAGAGAATGAGGAATACTACTTAGATGATACTAATTTATTCAGGTATTTCATAATCCAACACTAGATATTATCTTTGAACTGGAAAACAAATGGGAATTAAAAGTCTGTAATAAGCTCAACATGGCCGAAATTATTTCCAGCTTTGGCAAATTGTTAATTGAGGCAGAAAAATGAATTGGTTAAGAGGAGGAATTCTGAATCCAGAATTTCTGGCTTTGAACTCATGGTCTGCCAGAAAATATTAGTAGCTGTTTGTTGAATAAATGAATAGATGAATAAATAAATACCAAATTAAAATTAGATAAAAATTTGGAAGAAAGACAAGTACTTAGAGACATACAGGTATTTGATATCTTAGTTGATATTTCTGTAACGCACTTTCTTTATCTATGGAATGGGATATGGAATAGAAATTACTTGTCATGGTTGATAATTGTCTTAGTCTACTCATGCTGTCCTAACAAAGCACCGCAGACTGGCTGTCTTAAACAACAGGCATTTATTTTCTCTTGGTCCTAGAGGCTGGAAAGTTGAAGATCATGGTTCAGGCAGAGTTCAGTTTCTTGTGAAAACCCTCTTCCGCGCTTGCAGATGGTGCCTTCTCACTGCATCCTCACATGGCCTTGTATATACACAGAGTGAGATGAGAGAGACAGAATGGGAGGGGGGGAGAGTGCGAGCTCTCCTGTGTGTTGTCTTATAAGTAAACGAATTCTATCAGGTAAGGGCCCCACCTCACTCATTTAACCTTAATTATTTCCTTACTCCAAATATGGCCACTGTGGAGGTTAGGGGTGTCCATATTTGACATATGAATTTTGGGGGAATATATAGATTCAGTCCATAACAATAATATATTTAAAGAGATTGGAACAGAGCCCAATAAGATATTATTATTATCTTTATACCTAGAATATTTCTACCAGAATATATCTATGCAATGACAGTTCCCAAGGGAAGGGTATCTTTTTTATTTAGGCAGAGTATTTTAATTAATATGTTTACCAAAGGATCAAGTAAATTCAAAATGACAGCAAGCCTTTAATGATCTCTCCAGCTGGAATATTGGCTTCATAACTTGAGAAAAATAGCTGTGCAGCTGAGATTCAGAGGATAGCAAATATCTCAGCATTCTGCTATTGCCAGTCTCTCACAAAGCTTTAGACCTAAATAGAAGTTGGCATAATATTCCTTGTTTTACTTATTTTGAATCTATGCTATATTTTACTGTTGCATGGTTTTTTCTATCATACACCTTATTTCTCCTGATCTTTGTAACCTCTATGTTTTACACTATTTTCTGCTATGTTTGTTATTTCATCTTCTTACATGCTATCCTTTCTGTTCATTCACTTTATTCTTACACAGTAAGACTTCATTCTTTACTGTTAAGACTCACATTCTTTATGGCTGCTTACAATAGTTTTTGTGATTTTTTTTTTGTTTTTCTGTTTTTTCTTGGCTCTACATCATAGACAGAGATTATTTATCAGTCGTTTGTGGTTTCTTAATATTGCCAACAGGTTGACAGCCTCCCCAGTTCTTTCCCTATGGGACTTCTGAATCATCTCTTAAAATATTTCTCTGTACCACAAAAGCAGAATATCAGAAATGGTGAGCCACACTTGCATGAAACATATGCTTTGCTTTGATTGTATTTTCTGAGACAAAAATGTACCATTCCTGTGTTACTACATACAGTACCAACTTCCAGGACTGAAATTTTCTGCCAGTAAGTTAGTTCCTGTAAGCTCGATGATAAAAGCAGACTGATATTATTTAAAAAACATTTAAAAGTGCATATATTTTTAACTGGATCATCCAGAAGGTATTCTCCACCTCTTTTCCATTGATATACTGCCATGGATTAATGAATTTTCCCTAACATTTCCTATTGGCGAATTGGAGGGCTTTTCACAAATAAATTATTTTATTCCCTAAAGTAAACTTACCCTTTTAAAGAATAAGAAGGATTAAGCTTTGGGTTCATAATATCTTGGTATCTATATATACATGCAATAAAAACACACACTGACCCTCACAAACACATGTATATATGTGTATATATGCATAAATATGTTTGGCAGGTATGTATTTTACATATTGTAAATACTATTTAATATTATATAGATTTCATTTTATCTTTCAAACTTCTACCTAAAGCATGTAGAATGTAATTATTATCTACATTCTTCGATATACTTGAATTTCTACGGCTATTGCATTGAAAAGCAAGTACTTCAATCTGGCCATGTTTCTATCAAAATTGCCTCAAAAACATTTTTTGCCTCATCATCCTTATCTTACAATGAAGAAAGACTAAGCTTGTAAAAACCCCACCTGCATGGAGAATTTTTTTTCCTAGGGTAGAAAACATAAGGGAGAAAGAAAGCAACTCATATCTTATCCATTATGATTAACAGCCCATGCTAATGACATTCATTAAGCTAAATGAGCAGGAGAATGAGGACTCAAGCTTTCTAATTGAGACAGATTTATTTTTAGGATAAAATTCTCCCAAAATACATTTTCTTTTTTAAAACATTGAGTGTCATTTCAAGGCATATAATTTAAACAACTGATTATGGATGGGATACGCTTTATCCCTTCTGGAAGTGTAAAATTATACAACCACCAAAATCATCATTATCATTTTTATAGTTTTATTATGACTATTATTTATTACATGAGTGGATAAAATATAAAAAGGAAAGAAAAAATGATCTTCATTAAAGTTAATGACTCATCTTAGCAATTTTGTTATTGAGTTAACTGTTTAAAACCTCTTCTGGCTTACATCTTCTCTGAGTGAGAGTATTAGTCATATCTATTAAACATATATCCACAAAAATAGTAGCACCTTAGGATAAGAGGCTTGGAAATAGATTTTACATATGTTGATCTCTACTTAAATTATACATACACACACACACACACGAACATACATATATGTAGCATATATGAAAATTAGGAAGCCTGTCACAAATAACACAGGTTTTAATACATTTTGTAAGCAGAAGACTCCACATATTCAAAGTATTTTTATAATAAATATTTATAAATCTTAATATATTGCTGAACATTCAATGGACTTGTCATTAAAAGATATGAATTTAACTTACGTTTCTTTCAGTATTAGCTCTGCATTTTGGGAGAGTCTCTAAATAGAGATAATAAATATGAGCTCAAATAATAACTTTCAAAAACGATTTTTCTGACTACAACAAAGTAATTTGTTTTTAGCAAATCCTCTGATTTAAAAAATTATGAAAAATAGACAAAATACATAAAACAACTATTTGAAAGCGTTAGAGATAAACCAACTCAGGCAGAATTTAAGGATCTGTAATCCTTGAGAGAATGGACATGCATAAGATGAGTTTCACATTCATCCATCTTTGTCCTTGAAGACATTTTTCAGTTCACTGCATTATAGAGCAGAACCCAAGCAGAACCCAGCCATCTCAGTGGGCTGAAAGTCAGTGACTGAAATTTAAAGCTGCCAAATTGGATGGGACTCAAAAAGCAAAATCTTTGAAATGAAGAAACTACCGTAAGTGAGTAAAAAAATCTACAAGCAAATCCCCTTCAAGTTGTTGGTTAATTACCCATCCTTGCATATGAAAGATGAAACTTGAAAAAGAATAACAAAAAGAACAAAGGAGAAAAGGAAGGAAGGGTGGGAGGGAGGGATAAGGAAGCAAGGAAGGGAGGAAAAAAGGAGGAAGAAAGGGAGGAAGGAAGGAAAAAAGGAAGAAAGGAAGGGAGGGAAAAACAAAAGACTAGCAATGAATAGTAGCTGAGAGGAAACAAACAGAAATTTTATCAGTTATATAATATCTGGGAGGCAAATTTGAATCTCAAGGCCTGGAATTTTGCAAATATTTTCTCAAATACTCCTGACTATTTTGTTGAGACCCCAGAAAATACACAGCCTGGGACTAAGGCCACCTCCTGGTTATCAGGAACATGCTTTAGAGTAAGAACTACCATCTAAAAGTAACAGCAAAAGTAATACAGAATTGTTCTACAGAGCTTGAAATCAGCAGACAACAGAGTCAATGGAAGTACTAATACAGTATTTGCTGTCAAAGAAAATCTAACCCTCCTTGGAGAAAAATAACATATTCTAGAGTTATAATTTTTCATCCAAAGTATCCAGAATTCAATCAAAATTACCAGGCATATCAAAACATAGGACAAAATGACCAAGAATGAAAACAAACAAGTAAAGGGCAGGTGATGGAAGACCTAGGGTTAGTATTAGAATTGTCATACAAGGGTTTAATATAAGTGTGTGATTAATATATGAGGGAAAGTAAAGTAAATGGTGTTGGATTTTAACAGAAACCTGAAGTTACACACACACACACACACACACACACACACACACACACACACAGCGAATGAATTCAAAATTAAGAAGTAAAGTACACATTATTTTCATATGCCCTTGGATCATTTGCCAAAGTAAACTGTGTAACTGACTTTAAAGCAAGTCTCAACAAATATTAAAAACTAAAAATAGTCAAAGTACATTATCTAAATATAATGCAATTTAAATAAAAGTTAGTCTCGCAGGCTGGACTTGGTGGCTCACACATGTAATCCCAGCACTTTGAGAGGCCAGAGTGGGAGGATTGCTTGAGCCCAGGAGTTCGAGATCAGCCTGATCTCTCTTTTGTGAGACCCTGTCTCCACAAAAGTAAACAATAAATAAAATAAAATAAAATAAATGTTTCAGAAAGATAGTTATAAAACTCCCCAAAAGTTGTAAAATGTCTATTTTTTATAAATTTTATTCCTGCAAAAAGTTAAACCTAGAAAAAAGTTAAATAATTCCCAAATACCCTCTACCTGGATTCACCAATTTTTAACGTTTTGTTCTACTTGTGTCATCATTTCTCTACATCTCATACTTTTTCTGAACAATTTGAAATGAAATTGCATACATCATGCTCCATTTTTCACTTGAAAGTCAGTGTTATTTCTCTAAGAATAAGGAGATGTTCTTATATAACCATTGTAAAATAATCAAATTAGTGTAATCTAACATTAGTATGATACTTTATTTACATTTCACATTCCACTTTCTTCAATTGTCCTAATTATAACCTTTCTAATCATTTTTCTCATTACTTGAACATATCCAGGATTGTGTAAGCATTTACTTGACGTATCTCTTAAGTTGTTTTTTGATCTTTAAAGATTAACTCTAGACCATGTTTTAGCCGTTCTTTAACTTCCAGTACATTGACTTTTTTTTAGTTTTTAAGAATATAGGTTTGTTATCTTAGTTGAATTTTCTTCAGATAGGTTTTGGTGGTGTTTTCTCACGTTTAGATTCAGGTTAGGCTTTTTTTGTGGGGTGGCAATCGATGTTAGGGTGTCATATTTATATACACATGATGTTTGTTTCCTGTTAGCAATAATGGCAATTTTGATCACTTGGTTGAGATGTTGCCTGGTTTATTTACTATATAGTTATTATTTTTCTTTTAATATTTAGTTTTGAGAGAGATAATTTGAGGCAATGTAATCATTTTCTTCCTCATCAAAATTTTTACCTCTAAAGTTAACAGCTGTTGTTTCTTGCTTGCAAAATTGTTACTATGATGGTACAAAAATGATAACTTTATATCCTATCATCCCTTTTATAAGTGAGAATTATATTGTAAAAATGTTTATTATCTTTATTTTTATTGATAGTGTGAAATCATGGGTTTTTACTTCATTCTATGGATCATAATCCATGACTGTTCTTATTTAATTAGATATTCATGTTGTTCCAGATTTGGCCAAAGAGATCCCCCTTCAGTCTCATGCCCGTGTATTTTTAGCATGCTTATATTTTGACATGCTAACATGTCTTTTTGTTCACTTCCCAATTTGCTGGCACGAAAAGTGGTTCTGATTTATCCTAACCATGTTTACTCTTGCACTAGAATTAGCTATTTCTCCAGAAATCTCTACTGTCTTATAGTGAGGAATCATATCTATAAAGAAAGATCCAAATTTCTGCATGCTAAATGTGCTTATTGCTAATGGAATATTCATTGCTTCAAGGCGCTTTCAAGGACACAGGGGGCTGGAGGTGAGCAGGGGAATGGGAAGGCAGAGATAGATGAATAGATACTCATAAAACGATTCTTTTTTGGCTTTCCCAGTTCATTTTCGTATGTTTCTCCTTCCACAGTGAGAAAACTGAATCCCAACAATATCATTGTATTTAATCATTTGCACTATAGTTACTATACATGTAATAGTCACAATTGTTAAACCTTTAAAAAATAAAAAAATTTATTAAGATAAGTTTCAGATATGTTTGCAGTTCTTTTTCTATTTTGTCCTAAGGATATATAGTCAAACAATTGCATTTCAACATCAGTTTGATTCATGTTTTTTATTTTATTTTATTATTTTAGTGGGGAGATTTTTTGAAATTAGATATATTATTGATTTATTTTTTCCTTTTTGCATTCAATTTATTTTTGATTGTGTACAGTATTAATATGATTCCAGAATTTAAAATTGTAGTGTATGTTATACTCAGTGAAATATTACTTTCTCTATTTTTTACCCTTTTTTCAACTAACACTTGTAGATAAAATATTATTATTATTTTATATATTTTGCTGTATTCCTTACTATAGAATTAGTAAATATTTGAATGTTTTCTTATTTTTCCTTGTGACTTATGTGGAAATAACATATTATATATGCTCTTTGGCTATTTGCTTTTTTAAAAACTTAGTGATATATTCTAGAAATTTCTCCACATCAATTTTTATATTCTTGTATTATTTTGAACAGCTGCATAATCTTTCATTGTATGTATATACAATAGTTAATTCCACCACTTTACTATTTTGGGTATTTATATAGTTCCAAACATTTTGCAATTACCAATAATGCTACAATGAACAATCACGCACGTGTATTTTTTGTATTAGTAAAATACTTTCATAGTAAATTATATATCTGAAAGATGAGTGTTTCAAAGGACAAATGCATAGGCATTCCTGCTAAATATTGCCAAATTCTCTTCCAAAGAAGTTGTGCTACTTTGTGTCCCCCCACACAAATTAGTTTCTCCATTGTCTCATTAATAAAGTGTATTGTCAAGTTTCTAAGTTTTGCCATTCGTATGTGAGAAATGGTATCTAAACACAGCGTTAATTTTTGTAATTCTTTTTATATGTGAGGATAAATATATCTTCATGTATTTATGGCTATCTTTATTATTGTGACTTCTTTGCTTATTTTGGCCCAGATTTTAAAGAATTTTAGGAAATTCTATAATTTGAAAAAGTTCTATTTGTTTTTAGGATATTACTCTGTATAAGTAATATATTTTGTCAATATTTTCTTCAACTTTGATATCAATTTTTTGAATTTGTTTATGGTGATTTTTGTTATTTTTATTTGGTTTTGTTTACCATATGAAACTCTTAAATTATTTCTGTGTACATCATTTCATCAATCATTTTTAAAATTGAATCAGATTCTGTGCGCAGCCTAGAAAGCATTCCTCTACAATTCAGCATGTAAAGGATTTCATCCATGTTTTCTGCTACTACTTGCATACTTTCAAATATTAAATTGAGATTTCTGATCTTTTTTAGTTAATTCTCTGTAAAATACTTTGTATCAATTTGTCTCACTTTTGGAAAACAAAAATATAAACAATTTGATAATGTTTCCATTGTCAGATTCCAAAAATATAATGAATGTATTCCAGCAATGATTAGTTCAAGGATAATAACCAATGACTTTTGTCTAAGAAATATTGCCGTCCCATATATACTTGAATTAATTGTTGAAAACATGGACTGATTTCAGTCAGATGCAGTTCTTATACTTACCAATAATTGTTCAAATAATAAAATCAAATACTAATGAAAAGGTAAGATAACTCATTGAAAACTATAAAAGAGAGATGTGAATTCAGAGACCCCAGTTTTCCTGAAAGAGTGTTCATAAAGAGCCAACTAATTGAACACATTTCATTCCTGTTTCTACTTTCTCAAAACCTGGAAAAGAAAAGCTTATGTTGAGCCTGCATTTTAGTTTTTTAATTGCTGTTTACACTCAATATATATATATTTTTTCTGAGACAGAGTTTTGCTCTTGGTGCTCAGGCCACTGCACTCCATCCTGGGCAACAGAACGAGACTCCATCTCAAAAAAAAAAAAAAAAAAAAAAGAAAGAAAGAAAGAAAGAAAAAAAAAGAAAAGAAACAGAAACCCCTCAGCTTTCCAATATTTTGCTTGGAAATTTATTCTGCCAGATATCCTAGTTCATTGCTCTTAAAAATGTATCTTCCATAAAGCCCTAAGACATAAATATAATCCTGCCAAGTTCTTTACAACTTTATAACAAGGATGGTCTTTAACTCCTGTTTCTAATAAAATATTTCTCATTTTCATCTGGGACCTCATGAGAATGGCCTTTACTTGCCATATTTTTACTAACATTTTGCTCCTGACTACTTACGTCATCTCGAAGAAGGTGCACACTTTCTCTGCAGTTCTCATTTGAGCTCTCTCGAGAATTTCTGTCAAAACAAATGTTTTTCTAGCCTGCTTCTCCAAACTCTTTCAGCCTCTGCCATTTCTCAGTTCCAAAGCTACTTCCATGTTTTTAGATATTTGTTGCAGCAACACACCACATTACTGGTGCCAGCTTTCTATCTCAGTCCATTTTATGCTGCCATAACAGAATATTACAAACTGGGTAATTTATAAAGACCAGAAATTTATTGGCTCATGGTTCTGAAAGCTGGAATATCCATGATCAAGGTGTTAATATCTGGTGAGAGCCTTCTTGCTACGTCATCCATGGCAGAAGGTAGAAGGGCAAGCAAGGAAGAGAGTATAAGAAAGCCAAATATGCCCTTTTACAAAGAGCCTGCTCCCACAATTAACAAACCAACTCCTGAAATTATGACATTAAACCATTACTAAGGGCAGAGCCCTCCTTGCCTAGTCACTTCTCCTTAGGCTCCAGCTCCCAACACTGCTGCAATGGGGATTTAGTTTGCAATACATACTTTTTGGGAGACTCATTCACATCATAGCGATTATTTTCCATTACCTTTGTTCACTCATTTAGACGTTCACTTCAGCAGTCCTTGAGTGCCTGTTATGTGTCTTGTCTTCTCAGAGACAACAATAATACAACAGAGAATAAGATGAATGAAGTCCTTTTTCTCAATGTTTTCATTTCAGTATTCACTTGTTTTGTTTCTAGCTGTGTTGGAATTTTGCATTTTAATCTTATCTTCCTTATTATCCAGAGTTTCTCTGTAAAAGCATGCCTTTGCATGCATGGAATTTAAAAATATCTGGTGAAGGAACTTGAGTTATTGCAAATGTGATTTTTTTCAACAACAGGAATTTGGCACTACATATTGTGATTAAAGTGCTAGAAATGTAGACTAGTTTTCCAAAAGACCGAAGACACTTAAAATAGATTTTTATGCAATAATTAAAATTAATTAGAGAGGTATTGTCACTAAGTACAGCGTATTTTTTTTAAACATAATTGGTGGTTAAACCAGAAATGTATTCGTTTAAAAGTGAATAGTAACTGAGATTCTATCAAGATTTTAATAATAAACTATTGCTTGTGTGACTCTGTTTAAACATTATTCAATACAAATTCTTGTTGCTATATTTTAAACACACATCTCTGTGCTTTGGGAGGATCCAAGGTAATTATTTTAAGACAAAATATTGTACTTTTATTTAGTTAAATTTGTAATGATTATGTCCCTTGATATTTCCTCATTTCATGTTTTGGTTTTGGATTCTACTTAGTGTATTGAATAGCCAAAGGTTGGAAAATCATTTTAAAATATTCATTTCTGTGCTTCAGCACAGAAAGTCTTTCAGAGTAACTCCTGGGGAAGCCTAGATCTGTAAAGAATGAGGCTCAAGATTAGTCACAGAATAAGAATTATTCTTTAATCCCCCAAAGAAAGTTGAGTAACATTGATAAAATATCATGGGGAAATTTGCATTGCGAATGCCTCTTTGCCACTTTGAACTTTATAGAATAAAATGTTTTAACTTTCCATAGCTTTCATGTTTAAGCCTAATTGAAAAAATTTCAGAGAGATCAAAAATGTAATTCATTAGCTGTGCTCTAGGGTAGTAGTTTAAACTCGCTATGAATGTGGAGTGTTCTACAATTTACTCTTAAACTAATCCGGACTCTATCCTGCTTCAGGCAAGTCATCTTCCTACATGGCAATAGTGATAGAATAAGATGCCACAGCACATCCATGGTTCTCTGAGTTCCTTCTTCTCTATCATCAAATATTTAGAGCACATCTAGAATACTTCTACTTCATACAAAAATCTCCACCAGACTGTTTCTAAAAAATTAATCACCCACAGCTCCTGAAGAAATTCAATTGTTACGAGTTCAGAAAAGAGATGCAACCTATTACAGTTCAAATAATAATTCTAATTATAAACAAATTGTTCTTTATATTTAGAAAAATGTCAACTCTATCTTTGATGTTACTTACTAATGCTGACTTCTGAAACAACTCCCAATATGTGTATGTTTTCTTACACATAAAATCTTTTCAAACATTTGGATATAGTTGGTATAACTTTCTAAGTAATTTGTTCTTGTTCTCTGGGATAGGGGGCTTAAGAGTAGCAGCTCTGATGACAACCAAGTATGAATTCTTCCTCCAGACCTTATTAGCTGTTTAATCTTGGGCAAGAAACTCTGTGCACCTCAGTTTTCTCATATATAAAACACAGTATTATATCTACCTAACTGAATTATCATGGGATTGATTAAATTCACATACGTATGCATACATACAGACATACAACTAGTCTTAAAAAGTATACTCCACATAGTACACACTTAATAATTCTTAGTTATTATTAATAGTTGTATTACTCTAGAAACATACTTCAATTAATTCAGAAAATTGTCCTATATGTTTTGCTAGCTACATCATACCATCTCGTGTATCTGTAATTAATTATATGAAGTGAGGGCCAAGCAAAATCTTGTTTTATCTCTGCAGTTAAATTTGGGACTCTGAATTCATGACTTTGTAATTTTTTTATTTAATCTTGTTTTTTTAAACTCAATAGCCTTTTGTAATATCTTTTTAAATCTGATTAGATTTTTATTTCTATCTTTTTAAAATTATTCCTTAGCCTTTTAGTAAGGTCTTTTTAAATCTGATTCTAGGTTTCAACTGGTTCCATGTTTCTTTGTCTGCTGCATATTTAATAAACAGACTACATTTTGTTTTTCTTATTTTAGGGCAAAGATCAGCAAATATGGCCAAGGAGAGTGAGACAGTAAATATTTTGAGCTCTGTGGGCCATATAGCCTCTATTGCATCTTCTTAAATCTGCTGCTGTAGAGCTGAGGCATTGATGGACTATATGTAAATGTATGAGTATTCTGGGTTACAACAAACTCTACTAAGACAGCTAGGATCAGATTTGGTCTCTGAATCATAGTTCACTGTACCTGTTCTCGAGTCCTCCTTACACCAAGTGGACCGTATGGAAAGTACTGTCAAAGGAAGATGGAACATCAACTGACTCCAGTAGGTATCACTTAAATTGCAAAGATCTGGACACACATCATTTAGTTAATTTTTTGTTTGTAGTAAAAAAAATTAAATTCTTACCTCTCAAGCAGAGGAAATAATAAATAAAAGAGTTCATTTCTTGTGAATTAGGAAATTTAAATGAGCCAGAAATAGCTTAAGAGAATTGTCTGAAATTGATGTGTGAAAAACTACATAGGGAATTTAAAAATCACTGTTATCAGGGTAAACTAAACCATTAATTCTAATATGTGTTTCTAACAATCAGATTTAAAAACACATATGTGTGTATGACCTGTGTTCGTAGAAATGGAAGGAAACAGAAATTTCCTTAGTCTATAAAGATGTTTTTGCTGTCATTTACTCCTTAGTTTCTACACTAAGTAGATATAAAAGTTAACTAAATCCTAAATACAGGTATTGAAGAGGCCAGTGTTTGTTAGATTCCCTAATTTAAAGGTTGTAAACCGCTACAAATCTATAAATTATCCTGTTTTCTCTCCTTTTTCTGTCTATCACAGCAGTGTTCTCCCAAGATACATGCTACAAAAATGTGTTGCTTATTTTTCAACCTATAAAAAACGAACAATTTTTATTCTTTTAATGAGTATTTCAAATTCTATGTAGGTCTATAAAAATAAATATTTTTTACATTCCAGTAAATTTTAATTTCAAGTTTCTGTAAGAGCATACTGCTAATCTAATTAGCTATTAAGAAAGTACTTCTGCTTTCTATTTCAGATTGTATAGAATTCTCTTTTATCAAAATATGTGTATGAGGTTAAAAGTACTTCTAGAGATTTATTAATGAGTAGAAAAAAACTTCCTATTTAGAGCTATAAAATTGAGTGATTATTTCTCTGTTTTCTAATATGCAGTTGTAATTGTCTAATAACTTTGAAAATATTTTATGTACCACCCTCTAAATGAGGCCCACGTGCTAATCCATGAACCTGTGAATACCTTAACTTACGTGGCAAAAAAAAAAAAAGGACTTTACAGAAGTGATTATTTAATTAAGAGTCTTGAAATTAGGAGATTATTCTGGATTATGAGGATGGGCCCTACATGTAATCCTTAAATGCATCTTTATAAGAGCCAGGCAGAGGGAGATTTCACTATAGAGACATCAGAGGAGAAAGCAATGCCTCCATGGAAGCAGTGATTAGGGCGATGCAGCCACATTCAAAAGATGTAGAAAAGATGACAAATACATTCTTCCCTAGAACCTCCAGAGGGAGCTTGAATCTGCCAATACCTTCATTTCAGTCCAGTGACACTGGTTTTTGTTGCTTGGCCTCCAAAATAAATTCTTGTGATTTTATGCTACCAAATTAATAACAGTTTGTTATAGCAACCACATAAAAGGAATACAAGAAGTCATTGAGTTTATATTCATATTCAACAGTGTATAATTGGTCTAGATGGCATAAAAGGAATCTAAAAATATGTTTACTATCTTTGATATATTTAGAATCTTATACACTATACAGAGGTATTACTGGACAGGTGATATGGTTTGGCTTGGCTTTGTGTCCCCAACCAAATTTCATGTCAAATTGTAATCCTCAATGTTGGTTGGAGGAGGGTCCTTTGAGGAGGTGAGGGGATCATGGAAGTGAATTTCCCCCTTGCTGTTCTTATGATAGTGAGTGAGTTCTCATGAAGTCAGGCCCCTCTAAAGATAGCTGCCTCTGGCCTATGTTAGTTCATTTCTGCATAGGAGCATAAAACCAAATATTACCTGCTGGGAGGGTTACCCATGAAACAAATAATATTGCATGATAACATGTGTTAAACTTCCAACCAAATCACAAATTACCACTGCCAAAAGTATATAGATAAAAATATAAATATGATCACAGAGGTGTTTTTCATGCATGATCTAGAATTTGAGTTGGACTTTGAAAGACAAGAGCAGAGGTAGGAGGTACAAAAGCTAGAATTCTTTTCATTTAATGCAATAACAAAAAATTGGTTTTGAAGTGAATTTGTGTTACTTCTGTACGGAGAATTAGTCAATGAAAATATTTCTATTGAGAGAAAGTATTTGTCTCATATAGGTTCACAGATTAGTTGAACTCTAAATCAGAATGACTTCAAGAGTTGCAGTATTTTTGAAAAGTGGAGGAAGAAACTTACTGTTTAAGAAATATGATGTCCTGTCTGAAACATTTGCAGTAACTAAGGCATTTGATGACTAAAAAGAGTTACAATGGTTTTATTCCACTTTTAAAATAAAATGCTGAATAAGCTATAAAAAGAAAATATATCAATTCTTATGCAGGAATATACAAATTTCTATTTAAATTCCAGGTGAGATACTAAAGAGAAAAGTCGGAAAAATATATCATTAAGTTTAAGTATATTTTAACTTTCCTATCACTTGATGGGTGCTGAAATCAGTTAATATAAACCAGTTATAATTTTTTATAGAGTTTTAGAATTACCTAGGCAAAAGAATATAGGGAGATGGCAACACTGCTGTCGTTGATATTATTATTGTTCTTAGTCATTGTACTATTTGGTTCTAATAATATATACTAATTTAGACAAATATTTATGCATTTTTTCAATACAAATTTTGAAGGCTTATGATGCGTCAAGCACTGTGTCAAAAAATAAAGTCTAAAGTAAAAACACAGCCTCTTCCTTCAAATTCACACTGTCAAAGACTTATGTAATACAATATGATAAACTTTCTTTGGCAGCACGTATACCAAAATGGCATTCAACTTACTATAGGAGAATTTAGACAACATGTTTCCACATCCGGAGCTGTAAACCACCAACTGCCCATGTACAAAACATCATATGTACATTCATTGTTAAGGTTTAACCTCAACTAGTTTGAATCTCTCTATTTTCTGTAGAACTCCTGACTGATACAGTACTATTAGCTTAAATATGTTCATGTGGTAACATATCTGAAGGATAAGAAATGAGATATACACACACAAAAGTAAATGCAATAGAGCATTTATAAAGCATTGCTTACCATGGTTAAAGGAGTACATTTGCATCCATTTGTTGTCACGATGCTCCATGAAACTATTGACTAACTTGAAACAACGTTCTCAATATAACAATAAATAAAAGAGAAAATACTAAAACAAGAGGCCATCATTCCACTTTGTGTAAAATAAAACATATGTAAGTATAAAGATTAAAGTTTATATTATTTGTAGATTACAAAGTGAAAATATATGCCTCATATTAGTGATAGACATTACCTCTCTGTGGATTTTTTATGAATTTTATTTTTTGTGTTTTCCTTTTAAAATTTTCTGTAGTGTACAATATTTTGTAACCAGTATATAAATATTAGGCTCTAAAATTGTATACTAAAATGCAGTCAGTTATCTCTGGAGCAAAAGAGTCATTGTCATGTATGTATGATTCATGGAAGTCATTAACACTAGACACTGGAGGAGAACAAGTGTAAACAAATATATTGTGTGTCATGGAAAAGAGGAAATGTATATAGAAAAATACAAATTTTATATATTATATTGGTTAGAAATCAGTATGTAATTATTTTAATGGTTTTGGGGGTAATTTTGTAAATATTTTGACAGAAAATAGTTTAAAATATTCAGGCACATATAGTACTTTTCTAATAAAATACATCATAAGTATTAAATGCTATAACAAATGTCAAAGTGATTTTAATAGTATCAATTACAATAAGTGCATTATGTTAATTAAAATTACCCTTAAGTTCTCAAATTGAGCAACCAAAGGTATTTTTTAATTATTTGATTAATTTAATTTTATATTGACACATAGAAATAGTATGAGTTTATGGCATACAGTGTGATGTTCCAATGCATGTATATATTGTGTAATGATCAAATCAGGGTAATTACCACATCCATCATTTTAAATGTTTATCATTTCTTTTGGGTGATAATATTCAAAATCTTCTCTTCTAGCTATGTTGAAATATACACTACACTGTTATTTGCTATAGCCATTGTTTTGTGTGGTAGAACACCAGAATTTACTCTTCCTGTCTCATTAACATTGTACCCCTTTTAACCACCCTCTCCAAGTATCCCCTGCTCACCACTCTCTCCAGTCCCTGGTAACCACTATTCTACTCACTACTTCTATGAAATCAACTTTTATAGATTCTTCATAAGAGCAAGATCATATATCCTGTGTTTTTACATGCCTTGCTTATTTCACTTAACATAATGTCTTCAAATGTGTTTTTAATATCTCTAATATATGTAAAAATTTCGGGCAGTATCAACAGTATCAAATCAGTGGAATTTTTCATAATATAATTATACAATATTTGAAAAGAGGTTATAGATGGCTCAGGAGATTATTGAAAATTAGAACTAGACACTAGTTCAATGAAAAATAAGTGGGAAAGGTGGAAGAGGAAACAAAAAAATGTAGAAAACTCAAGTTTGCATAAGAATTAAAGAGAAATAAGATGGTGATTATAGATGGCTCAGGAGATTATTGAAAATTAGAACTAGACACTAGTTCAATGAAAAATGAGTGGGAAAGGTGGAAGAGGAAACAAAAAAATGTGGAAAACTCAAGTTTGCATAAGAATTAAAGAGAAATAAGTTGGTAATTATAGGAGGCGTAAGAGCAATGTACAGTTGTCCTGGTTAGTCTTATGGGGGACATATGAGCACATTTAATGACTCAGGAGAAGGAGGAGGATATGAGTGAAAGGATGATTCTTGAGAGAGATGCAGTCAAAAGAACTGATAAAGAAGGCGGCTTGAAGCAGGAAGATACAATTAAAGTAGTTAGGTTTGTTCGTGTGTAGGGAGGGATTCGGAATAAGGAAATAATGCCTTCCAGGCAGGGCTGTATGGAAACCAAGGATACCTGGAAAGTAGCTAGAGCGAGAGCCTTGGCTAGTTCAGTAAGAAGGAGAGGCAAAGAGGGAATTGATAATGTGATGGACTGAAGTGATTAAGTGATGTTCTATAGCTCCTAATAACTTTCTTTTCCACGTTCATTCTAAAGGAACATTTTAAACACCTGAGACTTGCATTTTCTCTACTTGGTGTGCAGCTATGACTACATATCTTCCAGCATTAACATTGAATCATTCAAATGTTCATATTAGAATTCTTATATTTAAAAATTAAATCTCAATATTTTTTTCTTGCCCAACCAGTTAGAAACCTTATGTTCAGCTTCTGCAAGTAAATTTCCCACTTTGGATTTAGTCTATTTTGTGTACTAAAATGTAGCCTATTTTTATTCTCTGAGCCATTAAGTCTTTATTACTAACCTCTTTTTTCCCTTATGTTAGACATATTAAATGTTCTTCTTCCATAAGAATGATACAATAGTCTTTTCCTCATATTATAAAAGTCCCACTCTTGTCTCTCTGCTTTTATGTATTCTGTAGTCTACGTAACAAGCAAGGTTGTTTTTATTTGCAAGTCAGATCAAGTCACTTTTCTGATCAGTGCCTGTCAATGGCTTCTCATCTTGCTCAGAATCAGAACCATTTGGATCACAGAACCAGTATGATCTGAGTCTTGGCTTATTCCCTCTACTCATTAGCCCTTTCATTCTCTCCAGCACCACTGAACTGTGAGACATTTTAGGCACTTCCCCTCTTGCTCCACTATTCCTTTTCCCTGGAAAGTTCTTACCCCAGTGTCTGAATCTAAGAGTATGCTCAAACATCATTATCAGGGAAGGCCCTCTGAGCCCAGATTTCTAGAACAGTAGCACCTCTCATTGTGTCTTCTAACCCTACTATTTCTCTCTTCCTCAAAAACCAACCTATTCCATGTTTGTTATTGTGCCACCCTCCATTAGAACTTAAGCTTGATAAGAGCAAGGGTTTTGTGTTTGTTTCCTTCTTTACTCCTAGTGCCTAGAAGAATGACTGGCACATGATAGGCATCAGTATACACTGAATGAATTAATACAGGGAAAATGAATGAATTAGTGTGATCAAAATTAATCTTGGAAAATGTCCTGTGACTTCCTTTTTTGATAACCCCCCTTTGATACTTTCCTTTCTTTTTCTTCCATTTTCTCACCATTGTCCACTCTTATGTCCCCTTTTGCTCTCCTATCACTTCTGGAATTTGCAGTCATTTATATTTGATTCTCTCTCTCTTTTTATAAATCTGTGGACAGAGTTAACTCCTCCAAGCATACTGAAAGATTCAGAAATAAACAGTTATCTGTCTTGTAGGGAAGTATTAAAACCTAACAACATCTTGAAGTGTTTCTGAGGTTAAAATGATAGATATTCTGTCTTGAATCTCAGTGAATGATGAATAAGCTATTGATTAACTTGTGAGCATGAAATGAGATGTCATTTGCTATGAGTTGTTGATAATACTGCATTTATTTTCCATGGTTCTGTTTTATCTAGTTGATACCCAGCTAGTATGCCAACTTTTCTGTAAATGATTAAAATGTAATTTAAATAATTTATGTCAGAATGCAGATAAATAATTTTTAGATACTGCTACTTTTGCCTTAACTTCTGTTTAAAAATATCTGATACTTTGGTTGTTGATATCTATGTATTTTATTTGATAGTTCATTACAGAATTTTAGAATAATAAAACGTTTGAAAAAGCACTGCAATCATGAAAAAAGAGAAAGTGATACTTATAATGTCATCATTTACTACAAGTATTAAAAATCCCAGTGCTGATTACAGTGTGCAAATTCTAAAAAGACTTAACATCATCGTAGAAGACATACATGACAGCATATAGATGGATTTTATGTAAAATAACATCAGCCACAATATGAAAAGGCTACATACTGTATGATTCAAACTGTATGACATTCTGGAAATAGCAAAACTATGGAGACAGCAAAAAGATCTGTGCTTTTCAGGGGTTGTTGGGGAGAGGGATGAATAGGAAGGACATAGAGGAGTTAGGGTATGAAAAATATTCTGTATGATACTATGGTGGTGAATAAGTGCCATTATACATTTGTCCAACACATGTAATGTACAGCACCAATAATGAACATTAATGTACACTCTGGACCTTGGATGACAATGTTGCATCAATGAAGGTTCATCCAATGTAGCAAATCTACCACTGTGATGTGGGATGTTGATGGGGGGAAAGTGTGAGCGTTTGGAGGCAGTGAGTATGAGAGAACTTTACTTTCTGTGTAAAGTTTTATTGTGAACCTAAAAATGGTCTTTAAAAAATAAAGTGTATGTTTTTGAAAAACTAAAGAGGGGGAATCAATCCAATTTAAACCCTCTACCTGGGAATTAGACACAAGAGATGATATACTTCTTATCAATAACACTTCTTCATTTAGATAGTCACATCCCTTTGATTCATAGAGCATATTCATAAATGAGGCAATTGTACCATACTATATTTCTAATTATTGATTTGCTTTGTGAATAGGGTTTTTTTCTTGTATTTCTTTCTTGTATTAGGTTTTCAAAAATGAAAATGGGCCAGTGAAGTTACTGTTTGGAGATAATAAGAGAATGCTTAGCTGGCATACTAGTTATTCCTTTGGCTAAAAGTAGTTTTCTTTATAATTTATTTGTACAAGCTCTTTTCTTTTTGACTCTTTACTTTTGAATATTGCCTATGGGATAGTATTTGATTTTGTGCGCCGTTAACATGAGCCAGCTCTACTTTATTCTCATATCTCAGCTCAGAAAACACTAACCTGGCTTAAACCCATTAGGCACCACCAACATGACTCAGAAGGAAAAGCAATTGGAACATCACCGAAATCTCTAATCACCTCATCATTATCTAATTAGGTAATGCAGAATTGGTAAGTTTTAAGGCAATATTGTACTGATGAATGTTACACAAGTCTGTGAATAATTCCCAAAAGTAATGTGCATGTCTTTGGTCATAAATGTTTCTAGTACATGAGTATTTAAACATTACTGGGTGAATTCTATCATTAGAAAAATAACAACAAAAATGTTTAAATCTTAAGGTATACATTTTAGGTTACCAAGATAATCCATAAGAAAGAGTAGAGATAGGAAAAATATATACAATTTTGATTGTATATATTTTTACATCTATCCAAATAGGGCCTTACTGTACTTACTGGACACTGTACTATATTAGGTTTAATCCTACATTAGTCTTCAGAATTAAAATATAAATGTTCAAAATAATAAAAGAAAACACAACTTATTCATGTCAATACGTTGATGAAGAATAGTTGAAAAATAAGATGTTAGTCCAGATGTGGAGGCTCATGCCTATAATGTCAGCATTTTGGGATGCTGAGGTGGGTTTATCACGTTAGGTCAGAAGTTTGATGAATGTGGTTTCATCCAATGTAGAAAAATCTACCACTGTGATGTGGGTTGTTGATAGAGGCCTAACCAACAGGATGAAACCCTGTCTCTTCTAAAAATACAAAATTAGCTGGCTGTGGTGGTACACGCCTATAATCCCAGCTAAGGAGGCTGAGGAAGGAGAGTTGCTTGAACTCAGGAGGCAGAAGTTGCAGTGAGCCAAGATTGTGCCATGACACTCCAGCCTGGGCAACAGCAAGACTCTGTTTCGTATATGAAGTAATATTATTAAAGAAAGAATTGTCTACCTCTGCTGAGTTCTTCATCATCATGAATAAGAGAAAACATATGTAAGCTATTCCTGGCAGTACTTCAAATTTATATGTGAATGAAGGCTGTACAACTCAAGAAATTCCCAAAGTTTGAGTCTCAAGAAAGGAAAGAAAGAAATAGTGTTGAGCACTTCACCCTTGACCAGCCTCATGTGATAATGATGAGCTAGAATTGTACAAGTTCCAAGTTATGAGACAGATATTATTGCAGATTTTAATTATTACAGATAAGGCGATGAAGAGCATACTCCAGGTAGGTTGTGCAAGAAGGACTAAATAGAGGAAGATTATTATACTCAGTAACCCAATGTAGGCAAATGAAAATGTTTATGAGATGTAGCTCAGTCAAATTCAATTAAAGTTTGCCCTTTCCTGGTTGCCCACAGTTTCAGCCTTACTAAAACTCTTTCTCACTAAAAGGTATTTGCGGTGAGGAGCTTAGTTCACTGAAGACATTGTGGTTAAGTTCAACATTCCTAACTTCCATGACTTTTTCTTTACATCTCAGACTGCTTCTCCTCCTCTGAGTTTATCTTGCTTTGTTTGTTGATTCTTAGTCCGTACTACTGTTTGCACTTTCCCCCATCTCTTTCATTGTCCCTTTTCCTTTGTCTACCTCTTAAAGATAGGCATTAGCTTTAGTTTCTCTTCTATATATTTTTTTTTACCTGCTTTTCTTGGATGATTTTAACAGTCTCCATGGCTTAATGGCTCAGGTTTCCACAGAGCTTCATATACTCATTTTGTAAGGCCTGTGCACATTTCCACCTGGATACCTGACCATAAATGTAAGTGTAATGTCTAAAAGAATACCAGTTGTTCCCTCCAAGCCATATCACACTCCAGAATTTATACTGACTTTCAAACTAACATTGTACTTTCAGCCTCACAAACAGAAAAACAAATAGATTAATCTTTTTTCCAGTGATCCCCCAAATCCAGAGAAAAACTTATTAATTATTCTTTAACATTTCTGACAAATTTTCTTTATCTCCTTTTTCACTGACAGTAACCTTCCTTGCTTTGCATCAGGATTGCTGGGTAAAACTTCAAATTAGCTTATTTCCAGATTTTGCAGCTGAATCTGTCTATTGGGCATTGTTATTTTAAGTATAGTCTGGGAATTAGCAGTAATGGTATTATCTGGGAATTCATTTTTGTAAGTTGAAATCTCAGGCTTTGCTGGAGAATTGAATCAGCATGTGCTTTTGCAGGATGCCTAAGCAATGAGTGTTCATTAAAGTTTGAGAAGCTCTAATCTGTATGATCATGTTACTTCTTAATTCATAAGGGCTTCAAAAAAATACTTCAATATTACTAGATGATAACATTGATTAAACTTAAAAGTATTACACTCTCACCCTCAAAATTTAGTTACCACTAATCATCTATACTATGCTTTTTTATCCTGAATCACTATGCACATTTCAGTTCCTGTGTCTGGCTAACGTGGTCTACTTGCTAAAATTGCCCTCTACTTACTTGTTTGTTTACACAAACCTAATCCATTCTAAAAGATTAATTCAAGATCCAACTTTTTAAACATCTTTTTATAGTACCTATTGTACACATAATAACAAAGTTTTATTAAGAGTGTCTAAAAACTATTTTATGTTATTTTTGTTTTTCTTACATTGCGAGCCCGTTTCTAATTAGCTATCAGTTTTTTATTAGCTTGTGTTCTGGCATTTAGAAGAGATCTTGCACACCACTGGGGCCAAATTATTTCTAAAAATAAGTCTTAATATATGGCCTTAAAATTAAATATGAAATTTAATTTATAGCATTTATGCATACAACAAAATTATACACAAATTTACAGATGATGGTTACACACATTTTAAACCAGAATTTCCTGCCTTTTCTCCCAGCCTCTCCTGCTAAGAAATATTTCACTTGGTATAAATGAAATCTATACTTGATATAAATATAAGAAGATATTTCACTTGATATAAATGTATAAACATTTAAATGGGCAGGACTCTAATTATATGATTATATGTAGCATTAACTTCCACTGCCTACATTTAAAATAATTCTGTGTAATAAAATTGATGTTTGGATATATGGCAACATTTTAAAATGCTATATTGAATAACTCTACAGAGAAATATATCTACATAAGGAGCTGCTTTGTAGAAATTAAGCTTTATAACTAATGCTCCATATTGTTAATTAACATATGATCATATTGATTCAATAATTCATATTAGTCATAAGTAAATTACAGAAATAGTATTTGAAATGAAAAACCTCCTAGGAATAAAAAATAAAATTCACCTTTGTTTTTAACATCTAGAGGAAACAACAAAAATTGATATTTTTTTCCCAACAAAAGGATTCTGCATTGTAATATTTTTTTATTTTTCAAATGGTTATCCAGCTAAATATTATAAAGCAAATATAATTTTTTAAGTTTTTGAAAATAATTATAAATACTAACATGTCTTTTTTGTTACTTTCTATGTTTGGTGATCTCCTGTGTTAAGTATTAATTTGGTATTGTAAGGGATAACAATAGCAAGTATACAAAGTAAAAAATAATTGTATCACTTATAGTTTAAAAAGCCCTTGCTTTGAAGTGTTCATGTCTTAGAATTCCCTTTTGTCTTTAATGAAGCCACAACTTTTTTTTAACTACAAATTCTATTTTATGCATGCTATCTACTCTTCTTTCCCAAGCTATTTTAAGTTAGTTAAGTGCATGTCATATTAATTTACCTGAAAGTGTAACTTTCTGAAGACACCCAAAGGAATATGGACATAACTCTGGGTTGGAACAATAGCTAGTTATGAGTCTTCCAATGAGGCACCATCTGGAAGCAGTTGAGAGTTGATCATGCAATCCAGTCAAAGACTGAGTTAAATCTATCATCCTGTAACTGGTCCTAGAATTTAGGTTACAAGTGTACATTAGATAAAACTATATTGACCTTTCTCAACTTTCTTTTTCTTACTGAAGAGCAATACCAGTCAAATTCTAGGAGGATGTCCTCTAGTTCCTAGGCAGTAGGGGGTAAGGAAATTGACCTTAGGGTGGATATCACATGCCCAACAAATGATATTGTTCTTAAAAGAATTTTCTTTTTCATTGAGAAGTTAACATATAAATACTGCATGACAACATGATGAGTTACATTTAAATGAAGATTAATAGTAGTTGCTAAGCACTGATTAAAGAAACACCATTTCTGCCTGAGTCTCCAGGACAGGTCTTATGAAGAAGTTGACATTTGACCTAAACTTTAAAGATTTTCAACATTCACATGAGTATGGAATAAATGTCATTCAAAAGAAGGAGAGAGAGAAAAAAGAAAAAAAAAACAAGAAATTTGAAGGAAGAAACAGTATAGGGTACCACCACAACTGCAGAATGGAGAGCAACCATTCTCTAATACAGAACCACATGAGGCTTGGCAAAGGCAAAAATGGGTTGGAACTGCAGCATGTGGACTTCAAGTGAGTTAAAAGTTTATGGTATAGATCATGAAAAGCACAAAAATGATTTCTAAATATATTTAACAATAATGTTATAACTTGCTCTTTCCTATTTGATTTTAATAATAAAATACATTTTGAATCAGTATTCAAAGATATTGGAGCTTGAAAGGGTTCTAACTGATCATTGTAACACAATCGCACATGGTTCTTGTAGTTATTCTGGTTGTGTCGATAATTCCAAACCTAGATTGTAATCAGCCTCTATTGAGAAGAGAGTAGAGTCTGATTTGGATGATCAGTTTGTTCAAAAGATCGATTTAAACCCTTATGTCTGTTCCCTTACTTGTAATTATATTTCATTTAAAGTTAGTTACAGACAGAATTGCTAGGAATTTTTAAAAGTGTAAACATCATCATCATCTCCTTTGTTTAGTCCTCCTTCCATGGACTACTATCATGCAGTATAACATTTAGCCTTTCTACTCTTTTTTTCCAACAAATTTCTGAAAACAAAACAAAATAAAAATATTAACTCTTTGTTCTTTCCTGCACATAAGTAAGCATAGCCCTGAAAGGAGGGGAACACCTTGACCTTGAAGCTATCAGCTTTTCTGGAGATAGTTTCAGATATATATGACTCATTTCCTACAGATTAAGACTCTCTCTCTCTCTCTCTCTCTCTCTCTCTCTCTCTCTCTGTGTGTGTGTGTGTGTGTGTGTGTGTGTGTGTGTGTGTGTTTACAAGATTAGAAGGGGGAAAAAACTTTAAGAGTCATACATCACCTTGATTTCCGTCTACCTCAGAGAACGGTCAAACTCACCTGACATAGATCTTTTGTGGATTTCTGGCATGCTGGTTGTGATGTTGCAGTACTTATTTCTCCTACCAGACTTCCCCAGCAAAATATATGTAACTTGGTGACTGCCTGCCTCTAACAAAGAGACATTAGCTACTTCATCTGGCCTGCAGCAATCACGGAAATATAGTTTCAAGTTGCCCAGGGATGGCCAGTCCAACATCCTAATTTAGTTATTGGAATCTACACCTGCCTAACTTGGGCAGTAACTTTCACATAGGAGGAGCCAGAATTGAGAATTCACATTGATTGAAGGTCTTTGAATGACCCAAATTACATAGCTGGAGTGAAAGTTCATTACACTATTGTTCTGTGCCCATAATGTCTCAGAAACTTTTTTTTTTCCTTTTCCTTTCTTTTTTTTTCACTTCTTCTGCAATACTCAGTCCCAGACAGATTTTCCTATGGTCTTCTAGGGTTTGGACAATAGGCATGTTTATGTCTGATTTGAGCTTATCTTCCTCTAATGTGGGGAGGTTTTCTCTAAGACTGTCCATATTGGGCAGGACCTGACTTTTGACCACCTCCAGTACAGCAGATGAACCAAAATGTGAATGTAATATATTGGCCAATACCTTCAAGTCTCTTGCTCCAAAATTGCACTTTCCTCTGTGACAAACTTTTAAACAAAAATTGACCTGAGAGCTCAGCACTGTAGTGTATTTTTAAATTCTTCAATGTAATTAATGTCATTTCAAAATATTTATCATTTTTAGAGAATGAGTTAGTTTGGAGAGTCCTTTAAAAACATAAAATCTCCTTTAGAAATAGAAAAGTAAATTAGTATGAAGAAGATTTTAAAATACCATAGAGAAACGACATTGAGAGAGTTTTTTGGGTTAAAAATGACTGTACAGTTCATCCACCCCATGTGACTCTTCTGCCATATACAGTGATATACATGAGACCATGCAGAAGGCAGATGGGTGATTTTATTCAAGATTGAGATTTTTTTCAGAACATGTGCATTTAAAACATATCATAATGGGGGTTTAAGAGATTGTCAAGAGAATGATTGGAAAGATAGAGCACTTACTCATTGCATAAGTAATTAAATAAGAAAGCAAGAAACAGGAAATGGTGTTCAGAGAGTTTGGGCGCTACAGGATTTCAGGGTGACTTCTTAGGGCCTTACTGTAAAGTGGATCAGGAAAATGGACTAGAATTGAAGATCACTGTTGATGGTGAAGTCAAAGCTAATTTTCTATGTGGATTTTGAAATCAACTAGATTGAGAATAGGACTTGAAGCAAAGAAAAAACTTTGAACTTGATATCAATTTATTCAGTAAATGAAAGTGAAAAAGTATATAAACTATACAATAGTAATTGGCAAATATTAAAAGACTTAGAGTGCTCCATACATAGAGGAGTGGAGGTTTCTGCAAAAGAGGGATAGACATGTCCTGCACATAGCAATGGGAATCCAGAAAAAGTCTTGACTCTCATGCTATGAGCTTTAGGAACATTACTAACTTGTACTAATTTAATCCTTCCTTTCCTTCTTTATATTTCACTCTTTTGAGTCAGAGTCTTGTTCTGTTACCCAGCCTACACAATCTTGGCTCACTGCAGCCTCAGTCTCCCTGGCTGAAGCCATCCTCCCATCTCAGCGCCTGAAGTAGCTGGGGCTACAGGTATGCACCACCACACCTGGCTAAATTTGTATTTTTTGTAGAGATAGGGTTTTGCTGTGTTGCCCAGGCTGTTCTTGAACTTCTGAGCTCAAGCCATCCACCTTCGGCTTCTGAAAGCACTGGGATTGTAGACATGAGCCACCTTGTCTGGCCAATTTAACCCTTTCATCATACAAGACCATCAGTGAGTTGTGTGTTTGGACCACATTGCTTTCTTCATTGTCTGATATATAATGTTAGAGAACCAAAGAACCAAACAAAGGTAGACCCAATAACTGTGCATTGGGTATTAGAAAAGAGGAATGATTGTGCGTATACTTAAATAAGACAGAGACAACAGAATATAGCAGTTAGGAATGTTATACTTTGGATGGATTTTGAAAGAAAATTGTGTGGATTTGTATTTCCTATGGGTTGAATTGTGTCCCTCTAAATCAGATATCTTTAAGTCCTAACCCCACTACTTCAGATTATTACCTTATTTGGAAATAAAGTCATTGCAGATGTGATTAGTTAAGATGAGGTCATATGGTACTAGAGTGGTCCCCTAATGTGATGATGTTACTGTTGTTGTGAATATGTGTGTACAAGCATATATTTATACAACTCTTGTGACAATCAAGTTCTGATGGGGATGTGAAGTAACTAACTTTCCTACAGTACTCATGAACATGCAAAATGATACAGCCACTATGGAAATCCATTTATTAGTTTCTAATAAGTTAAATATACATATCATATTACTTAGATTTTTACATAAGAATAATAAAATTTATGTTCATACAAAAGTCTGGATATTTATAGAAGTTTTCTTCATAAAAATCTGCAAACAACCATGTTCCTCAACCGAGTCATGTGAAAACCACAGTTCTTTTGTTCTTACTGTTCTTTTATTACTTAGTGATAAAGAAACAAACTCTTGATATACTCAGCAACATGAATAAATTTCAAATGCATTATGGTTAATGAACAAAGCAAAATTCAAAATGCTACATACTGTATACCTCATTTATATAAAATTCTGGAAAACGTAAGATTACAGGGATGGAAATTACACCTGCGATTGCTGAGTATTAAGAATGAGGGGAATAATTTGCCTTAAAAAATCTGGCATGAGTGATTCACGTGTTTGTAGGGGGGGTGTGATTGGAACTCTTTGTGGTTTGATTGTAGCAGTGGTGTTATTTTTAAACTGTATTATTTTGCCAAAAGTCACTCTAAAAGAAGCAGATATCACTGTTTGAAAATTTTAAAATATGTTTGAAACACTTTTAAATGCCTAATATCAATATACTATAGTAAATAATCAAAAGGCATATACTAGTTTCTAGAAGTGCTACAACAAATTATCACAAATGTGATAACTTAAAACAATACAATTTTATTCTCTCGTGATTCTAAAGGTTAAAAAGTCTAAAATCAAGGTGTTGGCTAGGTTGCTTTCTTCCAAAGATTCTAGGGGATAATCCATTCCATGCCTCTCTCCTGGCTTACAATGTTTGGCAATCCTTGGCTTGTAAATGAATTGCTCCAGTTCTACCTCCATATATGGCCTTCCCCTCTGCATTTATTTGTGCCTTTTTTTTTCTTTTATGAGGACATCTGTCATTGAATTTAGGACCCATACTAACCCAGGATGACCTCATTTCAAGATTCACACCTTAATTACATCTGCAAAGAAACTTACTTTAAATAAGGTTACATTGTGAGGCTTTGAGCAAACATATCCTCTGAAGGAAAATGATTCAACCCACTGTAAGTCATCATGCCAAATTTTAATAAGTATAGTCATATGTTGATATAAGAACACTGATTAACACATTCACTCATGTTTGTATTCTAAAAATATTTTGCCTTGTATATTTCTTAGGATCACAGGCTAAAAAGGATAATAAAATGCTCTTATTTCTATAACCTCACTACTGTAATTTTTAGAGTATATTTTACTGTTTTTTCCATGAGTAAACTGAATAGTCTTATAAGTTATAAATCACATGAATATTTAATAAGATACCAAGTACATTCAAATTTATGTGTGTAAAAGTCATGCATTGACCCAATTAGCTGGTGAGTCAAATACTGTCTTTAAAGCATTTAAAAATTTTTCAAAGTGTGAAAATTAACATTGCTGAACAAGAAACTTAGAATGATGTAGCTGGTATGAACTAGAATACAATGTCAACACCTAGTATTAAATTATGTCCAACAACATTAAGAAGCCAATGAGAAGAAATGGTGCAGAGAAAATAATAATTAGGCTTTTAAATAAATTTTTTTTAACATTTAAAGTTCAGAGGTACATGTGCAGGTTTGTTATATAGGTAATCTTGTGTCATGGGCATTTGTTTTATAGATTATTTCATCACTCAGGTAATAATCCCAGTACCCGTTTGTTATTTTTCCTGATCCTTTCCCTCCTCCCACTCTCCACCCTCAATAGACCCCAGTATGTGCAGTTTTCCTCTGTGTGTCCATGTATTCTCTCATCATTTAGCTCCCACTGAGAACATGCAGTATTTGATTTTCTGTTTCTCTGTTAGTTTGCTAAGGATAATGGCCTTCAGTTGCGTCCCTGCATCTGCAAAGGACATGATCTTGTTCATTTTTATGGCTGCGTAGTATTTCCTGGTGTATATGTACCACATTTTTTTATCCAGTCTATCATTGACAAACATTTAGGTTGATTCCATGTCTTTGTTATTGTAAATAGTGTTGCAATGAATATATGCATGCATATGTCTTTATAATAGAATACTTAATATTCTTTTGGATCTATACTCAGTAATGGGATTGCTGGTTCGAATGGTATTTCTGTCTTCAGATCTTTGAGGAATTGCCACACTGTCTTCCACAATGGTTGGACTAATTTACACTCCCTACAACAGTATATAAGCATTGTTTTTATCCATAATCTTGCCAAAATCTGTTATTTTCGGACCAAAGTCAAATTAGGAATGAACCCCCATTCCCAAATGCTACAAAGTGAATAAAATGTCTAGGAATAGAACTGACTAGAGAAGTGAAAGATCTCTACAAGGAGAACTACAAAATACTGCCCAAAGAAACCAGAGATGAAACAACAAATGAAAAAATATTCCATCCTCGTGAATAGGAATAATAAATTTATTAAAATAGCCATACTGCCCAAAGCAATTTATAGATTCAATGCTATAACTATTAAACTACCACGGACATTCTTCACAGAACTAGAAAAAACTATTTTAAAATTCATATGGAACCAAAAAAGCCGAAATAGCCAAGGCAATCCTAAGCAAAAAGAGCAAAGCTGAAGGAATCACGCTACCCAACTTCAAACTATACTACAAGGCTACAGTAACCAAAACATCATGGCACTGGTACAGAAACAAACACATAGACCAATTAAACAGAATAGAGAACCCAGAAATAAAACTTCACACCTATAACTATCTGATCTTCAACAAACCTGGCAAAAACAAGGAATGAGGAAAGAACTCCCTGTTTAATACATGATGCTAGGATAACTGGCTAGCCATACACAGAAGATTAAAACTGGGCCACTTCTTTCACCATATACAAAAAGTAACCCCAGATGGATTAAAAACTTAAATGTAAATCCCAAGACTATAAAATCATTGGAAGAAATCATGAGCAATACCATTCAGGACATAGGCATGGGCAAATGTTTCATGATGAAAACACCAAAAGCAATTGCAACAAAAGCAAAAAATTGACAAATGGGATCCAATTAAACTAAAGAGCTTCTGCACAGCAAGAGAAAGTATCAACATGGTTATCAGACAGCCTACAGAATGAGAGAAAGTTCTTGCAAACTATGCATTTGACAAAGGTCTAATATCCAGCACCTATAAGGAACTTAAACAAATTTATAAGGAAAACACAACCCCATAAAAAAGTGGGCAAAGGACATGAACAGACACTTTTCAAAAGAAGACATACATGCAGATAACAAGTATGTGAAAAAGCTCAACATCGCTGATCATAACAGAAATGCTAATCAAAACCACAGTGAGTTACCATCTCACATCAATAAGAACGGTTATTATTAAAAAATCAAAAACTAATAGATGGTGGCAAGATTGTGGATAAAAGCAATGCTTATACACGGTTGCTGCCAGTGCAAATTAGTCCAACCATTGTAGAAGGCAATGTGGTAATTGCTTGGTAAAAACAGAAATACCATTTGACCCAGCAATCTGATTACTGGGTATATGCCAAAGGAATATAAATTATTCTATTATGAAGACACATGTATGTGTTATGCTTATTGCAACACTTTTTCTGATAGCAAAGACATGGATTCAACCTTAATATCCATCACAAAGTGACTAGAAAAATGTGGTACATATACACCTTGAAATACTATGCAGCCATAAAAATGAACAAGATTATGTCCTGTGCAGAGACATGAATGGAACTGAAAGCCATTATCCTTAGCAAACTAACACAGGAAAACCAAAGAGCAGGGAAAATAACTAATGGGTACTAAACTTAATATCTGGGTGATAAAATAATCTGTACAACCCTCATGGCATAAGTTAACTTATGTAACAAACCTGCACATGTATCCCTGATCTTAAAGTAGACAGAGAAGAAAATGAGATAATGCCTAAGAAATTTTCAGAAATGATAAAAACACATAAATCTCTAAATATAGGAAACAAAATGTATTCGAGCAAAACTATCTTTATAAAAAGAAGGATGAAGTAAAACATTTTACAGCAATAAAATGTGTAACAGCTCAGCATCATTACACCCTCATTGAAGTAACTTCAAAATATGAACTTCAAGGGGAAATAAAACGACCACAGAAGGAAAGTATGGGGGTACAAGATAAAATGATGATCAAAGAAAACATGAAGAATCAAAGAAACCCAAAGTGAATCTAAACAGTGATTTATACTGATTTAATTTCTGTTACATGGAAAGTTCAAGAAATTCTGGTTGACTTAAACCAGTAAGTTAAAAAAAAAAAAAAAACCTCACAAAATAAATACAAGCTTTTTGAGACTTGAGACAAAAACAGAAAATTACGACTGTGTAAGATGCACACTAACATTAGATTTTTCATTAGTAGCTTTGGATGCCAGAAAAAGTAACAAACAGTTCCAAAATTATTAGGGAATATGACTTTGAATGGAATACTAGCTCTAGACAAATCTTAAATCAAGTATGAAGGTAGAGTAATGACTTTTTTTGAATTAATGGACTTAGAAGATATTTATTACATAACTGCTACATTAAAAGTATATTATTGTGACATTTTTAAAAGTGGGAGAGAGAAATGAGAAACTCCTGGAAAAATAAAAAACTATACAAAAATTTTATTTTCCGATTATGAAGCAAACTAAAATGTGGATACAAGTTTAAACCAACTGATAGACTGATGAAAATATAGTATTTAATTATATATTAATGTGGATTGTATTATACTTTCAGTAATTCAGAGGTCATGATATTGAAACACTACAAAGGAAAGCATTATTGTGAAATATAACTTGGACTTGCAGTTAATGTCTCAGCAACAATAAAAACAAGGTTCATTAGTTTTCCACTTTTAGCTCATCCTGCAAAGCAAAGAAGACCTACTTATGATCACAGAGCAATTGTAAATTTTATTAATTTTGACCATGTCAAACGGATGTGCTGAGGACAGAAAAATTATAATAAGGAAAAGAAAAAATAAAAAGATTAAGAGTTAGATATGATATGGAAGGGAATTTGGTGATGATAATTGATAAAATAAATATATAAATACATTAAACAAAGATATGCAGCTAAGCAATTTAAATAGTGATCAAAAATACCTAATGAAGACAATGATGATAAGTGGATGACTCCCAGCATAATCAAAGTTTGCAGCTTCCACAGTGGACAGTTAATAGATAACACAGTCCATAAGTCAAGAAATGAAGAATAGGTATGAAGATAATGTTAAAAAAAAAAAAGAAATGATTACTAGATGATTTTTTTTTATATATTGGGCTAGGTATGAAGTGGTGGCAAAGGTGCAAAGATGATCATTTTTTATTATGTCACCTGTATTATGTGAATCTATATGGTATTATTTTGATTAAAGTATTAAAATGTATATGATATATATGGAAAATCATACCAGTAAAATTATTTTTTAATAAGATTTCTCAACCATATGGTAAGCATTTAAAGATCCAAAGCTGAGGACAGTGAGAAATTTTTTTTCCAGGTTTATATTATTCTTCAAGAGAAATGCGACAAGTGAATAATCCATGCAAGTTCAAAATTTTTCAAATTTATTTAAATATATATTATTGTATATTGGTTTTTGATCATATTTAAATAACTATATTTAAGAAGGAGTGAAGGAAAACTTGGCCCTCTTTTTATGTTTTTCCAGTTTTAATACTCTTCATATAAGTTTCTTTCATTTGTTTCAAATTATTGTACATAATTCATTTGTTAATCTCTAAAATGGAAAGAGGAAAAACCCAAATTTTCCTCATTATGAAGTGTGGGATGTAGAAAACCAGAACATTGAGATTATAATTGTCCTACCAAATATATATTTGTGTCATTACTTCTTAACTTCCGGTGTATTTTTCCATATAAGCATGAAATATGAGAAGTTGGTACGCAGAGGAAAGCTCTAATATCCACTCACTGTGAACTCGGCATAATTTTGGAAATAATGTCTTTAAAGTTTCTTTTTTTTTTTTTTGATTGGCTTTCAAATGCTATTTTAAAAGTTGTGAGACATGAAGAACCAGATACATACCTTCTCTTCACATGGATTTTCATAGTTATTTCTTGTCTCTGGGATGCTAATATGGTCTATTTTTTGTCAATGCACAATTTGTACAATGTGTCTTTTAAACAATCCCTTTCTTTGGTGATATGTTTAGACATTTTATTCTAAAAAATATTTTAAAAATATATCGTTACTATTTCTAATATGGACCATTATCATCATTAATTCATTAGGAATCAAAAATAGAATATATTAACAAAACCGAGTTAGCGTGTTTAATTTTAACGTGCTTCCAAACTCTTTTTTTGTTATAGTATACTAAGCTTATGGGGAAAGTGTTCCAACTGACAGATTATTATTGAAAAGGATATAAGGAAAGTACTGTTTTTATTAATACCTTTTCACAAATACTAGCCTCAAGATATAATAAAATGCAATATGTGAGTTTAAGTGCTGAATAATATGCTAGGTTGCTGGTAAAGGAATATGCTTAACAAAGTATTTCCCCTTTGAAATATTATTATTTTTCCCCCAGGAAACCAGCTGGAGAGTAAAGCAATATTCCTCTTTTTTACCAAATTACAGAATTCATTCATGTCTGTGGGCAAAGGTAAACACACAGTAATCACAGCTCAGAATCTTCTGATTCAAGAAATGCCCATCAAGCACCCTAATGATGTCTTGTTTATGTTGATGGTTGATTGTTTTTTCCAACACATCTGAAATATTTTACAATTCAGCTGATTCTGGCAGTTTCCAAGCATTTTCCCAGGCTCAGAGAGGAGTACTTGCTCTGCCTTCTGCAGAGCTGGCTGACAAAGGCGGCATCCTGGCCTTTGGCCAGGCACTTGTCTCCAGCATGGTCTCTGCATTTCTGATTTGCCTAGGGAGCATTGAGCACTGCAACCTCAAAAGCAAATTAGACTGCAAAAGCTCCATTCAAGTAAATGCTGTTCTAGCATTTTAAAAAAATAAATATTATTTTTTAAATTAAAAGTTTGAGGAAAAACATATGTAGAGCAAAACACACACAACAGGCTACAATGAAAAGGATATAGTGGGAGACTTTAACACTCCACTGTTAACATTAGACAGATCAATGGAACAGAAAATTAACAAGGATATCCAGGACTTGAACTCAGACCTGGACCAAGCAAACCTAATAGACATTTACAGAACTCTCCACGCCAAATCCACAGAATATACATTCTTCTCAGCACATCACACCTACTCTAAAATTGACCACATAATTTGAAGTAAATCACTCCTCAGCAAATGCAAAAGAATGGAAATCATAACAATCAGTCTCTCAGACATAGTACAATCAAATTAGAACTCAGAATTAAGAAACTAACTCAGCACCACCCCACTTCATGGAAACTGAACAACTTGCTCTTGAATGTTGACTGGATAAACAATGAAATGAAGGCAGAAATAAAGATGTTATTCGAAACCAACGAGAATGAAGACACAATGTACCAGAATCTTTGGGACACATTTAAAACAATGTCTAGAGGAAAGTTTATAGCAATAAATGCCCACATGAGAAGCAAGGAAAGATCTAAAATCAATACCCTATCATCAAAATTGAAAGACCTTGAGGAGCAAGATAAAAAAAACTTAAAAGCTAGCAGAAGACAAGAAATAACTATGATCAGAGCAGAACTGAAAGAGATAGAGACACAAAAAAACCTTCAAAAAATTAATAAATCTAGGAGCTGTGTTTTGAAAAAGGTGAACACAGTAGACCACTAGCCAGATTAATAAAAAAGAAAAGAGAGAAAAATCAAATAGATGCAATAAAAAACGATTAAGGGGTTATCACCACAGCTTCCACAAAAATACAAACTACCATGAGAGATTTCTGCAAACAACTCTATGCACATAAACCTGAAAACCTGGAGGAAATGGGTAAATTCCTGGACACTCGCACCGTCTGAAGCCTAAACCAGGAAGTCGAAACCCTGAACAGACCAATAACAAGGTCTGAAGTTGAGGCAGCAATTAATAGCCTACTACCAAAAAAAGCCCAGGTCGAGATGAGTTCACAGCCAAATTCTATCAGACATACAAAGAGGAGCTGGTACACTCCTTCTGAAACTATTCCGAACAATCCAGAAAGGAAATACTCTAACTCATTTTATGAGACCAGCATCATCCTGATACTAAAACCCAGCAGAGACTCATAGAAAACTTCAGACCAATATCCATGATGAACATCAATGCAGAAATCTTCAATAAAATACTGGCAAACCGATTGCAACAGCACATCAAAACATTTATCCATCACGATCAAGTAGGCTTCATCCCAGGGATGCAAGTCTGGTTCAACATACACAAGTCTATAAACATAATCCACCGCATAAACAGAACCAAAGACAAAAACCACATGATTATCTCAATAGATGCAGAGAAGACCCTCAACAAAATTCAACAGTCCTTTATGCTAAAAACTCTGAATAAACTAGGTATTGACGCAATGTATCTCAAAATAATAAAAGCTATTTATGACAAACCCACAACAAATATCATACTGAATGGGCAAAATCTGGAAGCATTCCCTTTGAAATCTGGCACTAGACAAGGATGCCCTCTCTCACCACTCTTGTTTAATATAGTATTGGAAGTTCTAGCCAGAGAAATCAGGCAAGAAAAAGAAATAAGGGCATTCACTTAGGAAAGGAGGAAGTCAAATTGTCTCTATTTGCAGACAACATGATATTATATTTAGAAGACACCATTGTCTCAGCCCAAAATCTTCTGAAACTGATAAGCCACTTCAGCAAAGTCTCAGGATACAAAATCAATGTGCGGAAATCATAAGCATTCATATACACCAATAACAGACCTAAAGAGAGCCAAATCAAGAATGAACTGCCATTCACAATTGCTACCAAGAGAATAAAACCTAGGCATACAACTAACAAAGGATGTAAAGGGCCTCTTCAAGGAGAACTACAAACCACTGCTCAGGGAAATAAGAGAGGACACAAACAGATGGAAAAATATCCCATGCTCATGGTTAGGTAGAATCAATATTGTGAAAATGACCATACAGCCCAAAGTAATTTATAGATTCAACACTATCCCCATGAAGCTACCTGTGACCCTATTCACAGAACTGGAATAAGCTACCTTAAACTTCATATGGAACCAAAAGAGAGCCCATGTAGCCAAGTCAATTCTGAGCAAAAAGAAAAAAGATAGAGGCATCACACTACCTGACTTCAAACTATACTACTAGGCTACAGTAATCAAAACAGCATGGTACTGATACCAAAACAGATATATAGACCAATGGAACAGAACAGAGGCCTCAGAGGCATTGCCACACATCTACAACCATCTGATCTTTGACAAACCTCACAAAAACAAGCAGTGGGGAAAGGATTCCCTGTTTAATAAATGATATTGGGAAAACTGGCTAGCCATTTGCAGAAAGCAGAAACTGGACCCCTTCCTCACATCTTACACTAAAATTAACTCTAGATGGATTAAAGACTTAAACATAAAACCTAACACAATAAAAACCCTAGAAGAAAATCTAGGCAAAACCATTCAGGGCATAGACATAGGAAAGGCCTTTATAACTAAAACACCAAAAGCATTGGCAACAAATCCAAAATAGACAAATGGGATGTAACTAAACTCCAGAGCTTCTGCACAGCAAAAGAAACAATCATTAGAGTGAACTGGCAACCAACAGAATGGGAAAAAATTTTTGCAATCTGCTCATCTAACAAAGCACTAATATCCAGAATCTGCAAAGAACTAAAACAGGTTTACAAGAGAAAAGCAAACAAACCCGTTCAAAAGTGGGCAAAGTATATGAACAGACACTTTTCAAAAGAAGACCTATATGAAGCCAACAAACATATGAAAAAATGCTCATCGTCACTGGTCATTAGAGAAATGCAAATCAAAACCACATTGAGATATCATCTTGCACCAGTTAGAATGACGATCATTAAAAAATCTGGAGAAAACACATGCTAGAGAGGGTGTGGAGAAATAGGAATACTTTTACACTGTTGGTGGAAATGTAAATTAGCTCAACCATTGTGGAAGACAGTGTGGCACTTCCTCAAGGACCTAGAAATAGAAATTCTATTTGACCCAGCTATCCCATTACTGGGTATATACCCAAAGGATTATAAATCATTCTGTTATAAAAACACTTGTACACGTATGTTCATTGCAGCACTGTTTACAATAACAAAGACTTGGAACCAACCCAAATGCCCATCAATGATAGACTGGACAGGGAAAGGGTGGCATATATACACCATGGAATACTATGCAGCCATAAAAAACAGTGAATTTGTGTCCTTTGTAGGGACATGGATGAATCTGGAAACTCTGATTCTCAGCAAATTGACCCAAGAACAGAAAATCAAACACTGCATGTTCTCACTCATAGGTGGGGGTTGAACAATGAGAACACATGGATGCAGGGAGGGAAACATCACACACTGGGGTCTGTTGGGGTGGACTAGGGGAGGCACAGCAGGGGGTAGGGAGTTGGGGAGGGATAACACAGGAAGAAATGCCAGATATAGGTGATACAGGGATGGAGGCTGCGAACCACATTGCCATGTATGTACCTAGGCAACAATCCTGCATGTTCTGCTCATGTACCCCAGAACCTAAAGTGCAATAAAATACACACACACACACACACACACACACACACACAAACACACACAAATTAGGCAAAGCAAATTGAACTCAAAATAAGTAGAAGAAAGTAAATAATGTAATAAAATCAGAAATCAATGAAATTTTTAAAATGCAGCAAAAAAGTCACTGACTAATTTTTGAATAAATCAGTTTAATTGAAGATCATTTATCCAGACTAGGGAAATAAAACAGATAACTAAAAATGTTAATTATAATGACTAATATTTTAAATAGGTCATATTTTTCCAAATTAATTTATATTTCTAGTAAAACCAATTCAAATTCAAAAAAAAAATTATATATATAATTATATTATAAAACTTTGTATATAATATATAATATAAATTATATTTATTATAATATATGAATATAATCATTTAAACTGAAGGTTTATAAATATAAACAAGTAATTAAAAATTTATAAGGAAAACTTTTTTTTTTTTTTTTGAAACAGAGTCTCACTCTGTTGCCCACACTGGAGTGCAATTGCATGATCTGGACTCACTGCAACCTCCTCCTCCTGGGTTTAAGCTATTCTCCTGCCTCAACCTCCCAAGTAGCTGGAATACAGGCACCCACCACCATGCATGGCTAATTTTTGTAATTTTAGTAGAGATGGGGTTTTACCATGTTGGCCAGGCCAGTCTTGAACTCCTGACCTCAGGCGATTTGCCCGCCTCAGCCTCCCAAAGTGCTGGGATTACCAGCATGAGCCACCACGCTCCACTAAGGAAAACATTTTGCTTAATAAAGAGATAGATAAAAGTGTGGAAGCATTGCCTGAAATTTCTTGATTAATAAGCTTGAAATGTTAGGTATTTAATTAAAATAAATGTTCTGTTTATTTCACAATATCTAAGTCCCCTTCTCTGTGTCTGATTGTTGATGCTGTCATGACCGTTGATGAAAACAAAAATCCTCTGTAGAATTAAAAAACATTTATAAGTATTAGAGGATTTTAAACAAATTATTCTGGATATGATATCATGGAAAAAATATTTTTACAAATCATTTAAAATATTTTTCTGCTAAAGTATTTTATTACATTTAGAACCTTAACATAAAAAGAAAAAACAGAATAATTGATAAAGTTTGAAGCAATAAGTAGCTCAAAAGATTTCAGTATAAATATCTTCATTGTAATCTCCAAAAAAAATCATCTTTTCAATCTATTGTCAGAAATGAAATGAACTATGGGTCCAATATACAACAATATTTCTTCCATTACTATGCAATATAAACATAAATAGGAAAATGTAACTATGCAATGGTATAGCATACTCATGATGCTCATGATTCATCAACAAAGCTTAAGCAATCCATTTACTATACATAAAATGTTCCATTGCCACTTAAATTTTCCAGAGTTGGTAAAATATTGTAGATCACATCTATAATTTTGAAAGACCATCTTTGAAGTATATTTTATTACCAGAAGCATTTCCATGGCTTCTATACTGTTAAACGCTGACTAGAAATTTGTATTTACTATCTAAAGGACTCACAAGTATGTGGCTAGAATTTCATTGAAACACTAAATTTCAAAAAAGTTAACCTTGATATTAATTCATAGACATATCTTTTTAAGTAAATTAAGAAAATGAAAGGACAGAAATACAAGATAACTTTTCAAAGTTACAATGTTTCGCATGGAAACCAAATGTATAGTATGCATGCTGCTCAACTATGGATATCTTGGTCATCAAGATCACCTTTCTATGTGGCTTCATGGTATTAGCATTCTCACCAGTCCTAATTCAAAATTAATGACCTGGAACATTCAGCTATCATTATTATCCAACAAGTAGACCTTCAATGTTAAAAATATAAACTAATAGAGATGTGGATTTTACCCTTTTATCTTTAATAGCATAAAAGACAAATAAATTAGTCAATAGAAAGCATTAAGGAATTTACCCTGTAACTTTCATTCTTGATCTCAAAATAAACCAAAAAAATTATTTCACCTTCCAGATTGAAGTTCTGAACATAGATCCTATGAGGATTTTTCTTTTACAGGATTAAAATAATTTATTCACAAGCACAGAAAATATTTTGTAATTGAAAGAAGATGTCTTATTGATTCAGTTCTTAATTTTTAGGACTAGATGTGCATGTATTATCAATAACAAATTGTGTTTAAAAGATAATTTATGGGCATCAACTTTAACTCATGAGAAAATTCTGTTTGTACATGTTATCAGTGATGAGAAATTTGATTCTTGGGAGCCACATGTTCAGTCTGCCTTTCTTTGTCTGTCTCTAAGGCAATTTATACTGTGCCATCTGGAAGGAAGACAGGCAACAACCCAAACAAAATCCAGTTCAAAACTGTATGTTCAATTGGAAAAAAAACAATGCCTCCTTGAGCTTTTTTGAGATTTTACCTACCTCTTCCTTTTTCATTCATTGACATAATTCTTTGTGTTTCTGGATGCCTACTTTTTTGAAATCTTGTTTTTGATAAGGGTCTAATTTCTCAGATAATCTTTTTACACAGGAACATGTTTTGGAATCTATCCAGGAGAGATATTTATTGTTTTACCCTGAGGAGTTTCTAATCAAGTATGGCAAAATAATCTCATCTCAAAAACAACCATAAAATCTGGATAACATTTTTTAAAACTTGAAAGTTAAAAAAATTATAATTTTTTTGTGGGATTGGGAGCATTGGTTAAAACTCCAAAGATAGTTATAGCAAAGAGTGTGTGTTTCTCATTTTTACGAATTTAGTTAGAAGACAAACCACAGCCCCACTGTGGCCCAGGGAAGTTTGAACTCAGTAGAAACCCACATTCTTTCTAACCTAAAAAATTAGAACACAGAGCCTGGGGCAATCGTGCTTCTAAAAATGAAGAGGGAATTCTGAAAAAAAGAAAGCATTGAAGAAATCACCAAATTCTGTTTATAAACTCTATCTAAATCTGTGGCTAACCACTGAATTGTGCAAGCATGGGGAAAACTCAAAGCAGCTGGCAGCTAAAGCTAAACAGAGGAAACAGATTTGAGATGCAGCCTCAACACACAAGAACAATGTTGAGGCTTGAGGATAAGCAAGGTAGTTTTTGGTTTAAAAAAAATTAAACATCCTTTAAAGGAATATAACAAAATGTAGAGCCTCAACAATATAACTAACAACATCCCAAATACAATGGAAAATTTCTCAAAAAAAATAAAAGAAAATACGACTTCCTTAAAAGAAAATAAACAGAGGCTAGAGTCAAGATGATTCAAATGTTAGGTTGTCAAACACAATCTTCTTGTTTCCAGCTTTATTGAAGTATAATTGACCAATAAATATTATATATACTTAAGATATAAATTGTGAATAATGTTAATATGTGTACTTTGTAAAACTGATAACCATAATTAAGTTAATTCATTCATCACCTCATATAGTTACCATTTTGTGTGTTTGTGTATGGTGAGAACACGTACGATCTACTCTCTTAGAAAATTTCAAATATACAGTACAGTATTAATTAGTATCATAATGCTCTACATTAGATGACCAGAATTTACTCATCTTATAACTGAAAGCTTGTACCCTTTGGCCAGCATCTTCCAATTTCCCCCACCTTTCAGCCTCTAGCAACCGCTATTCTACTCTTTGATTCTATGAGTTTGACATTTTTAGATTCCACATAGAAGTGAAGTCATAGAATATTTGTTTTTGTGTATCTGGCTTATTTCACTTAGCATACTGCCTCCCAAGGTTACCCATGTTGTTGCAAACATCAGAATTTTCTTTTTATTTATGAATGTGTTGCATTTCATGACAAACACACACACACACACACACACACACACACACACACACCCCATAATTTTTTTAATTTCTTTATTCGTGCTCCTGGTGAGGAACACCTAGGCTGAGTTCAAATCTTGGCTATTGTGAACAATTCCATAATGGACTTGGGAGTCTAAAGATACTAATACCTTTTGACATATTGATTTTGTATCCTTTAGATACATACCCAGTAGTGGGGTTGCTGAATCATATGGCAGCCCTATTTTTAATTTTCTGAGAAACGGCCATAATGTTTCCACAATACTCTTACCAATTTATAATTCACCAAAAGTGTACCAGGGTTTTCTTTTCTCCACACCCTTGCTAACACTTGTCTTCTCTTTTCTTTTTGATAATAGCTATTCTTACAGATGTGGACTGATACCTCATTGTGGTTTTCATTTGCCTTGCCTTGATGATTAGTGATACTGAGCAGCTTTAGTATATCTGTTGGCCATCTATATGACCTCGTCTGAAAAATGTGTATTTAGATCTCCTGCTGTACTTTAATTGGATTGTTCAGTTTTTTGCTACTGAGTAGAAGGAGTTCTTTATATATTTGAAATAGTAATCCCTTATCAGATATTTGGCTTGTAATTTTTTTTGTCCCATTCCATAGTTTGTCCTTTCATTTTGTTGGTTGTTTCCCTCACTGTGTAGAATATTTCAGTTTTATGCAATCCCATTTTTTTTGTTGTTTTTGCTTTTGCTGTCTGTGCTTTTAGTGACATACTCAAAAAGTCATTGCCAAAACTAGTGGCAAGGAGTTTTCCCCTGTTTTCTTCTGAGAGTTTTAAATTTTCTACCTTACATTAAAGTCTTTAATCCATTCTGAATTAATTTCGGTGTATGGTATAAGATAAGGGTCCTATTTCAGTATTTTACATGTGGTTATCCAGTTATCTCCACACTGTTTATTCAGGAGACTGTGCTTTTCCTATTTCGCATTTTGGCAGCCTTTTCAGATTGATTGACGTGTGACTTTATTTCTGGGCTTTATGTTCTATTTCACTGGTCTATGTATCTGTGTTTATAACAGTTCTATACTATTTTGATTACTGTAACTTTATCATATTGTTTGAAATCATTGAGTGTGATGCTTACAACTTGATTTTTCTCAACACTGTTTTGGCTATTTGGGGTCTTTTGTGGTTTCATATTAATTTTAGGGTTGTATTTTCTTTTTCTGTGAAAAACTTTATTGAAGCTTTTATATGTATTACATTGAATCTGCAGGTCACTTTGAGTAATATAAGTCTTTTAAACAATATTAATTTTAATCTGTGAATATGAGGTATTTTTCTGTTTTTAAATTTTATTTATTTATTTATTATACTTTAAGTTCTGGGTTACATGTGCAGATCATGCAGGTTTGTTACATACGTATACACATGCCATATTTTTCTATTTGTGTTTTCAACTTTTTCTCATTTTCACCTCCTTAGTTACATTTATTCCTCAGTATTCTAATATTTTGATGCCATTGTAAATGAAATTGTTTCCTGAATTACTGTTTCAGATAGTTCATCATTAATGTATAGAAACACAACTGGTTTTCATATGTTGATTTTTATATCTGGCAACTTTACTGAATCCATTTATTAGCTTTAAGAGGTTTTCATGACAGCTATAGGATTTTTTATATATAAGATCATGTCACCGGCAATGAACACAATATAACTTTTTCCTTTCCAGTTAGAATGGCTTTAATTTCTTTTTCTAGGCTAATTGCTCTTACTAGGACTTCTGGGACTGTTAATAATAAAAGCAGTAACAGTGAGCGCCTTTGTCTTATTCCTAGTCTTAGAGGAAATGTTTTAGTGTTGTTGTATTTTTAAAAATTATTACTGTACTTTAAGTTCTGGGGTACATGTGCAGATTGTGCAGGATTGTTACATAGGTATACACATACCACGGTGGTTTACTGCATCCATCCACCCATCATCTACATTAGATATTTCTCCTCATGTCATACCTCCCCAATCCCCCCAACCCCTGCTATGCTTCCCCTAGCTCTCCCACCCTGCAACAGACCCCAGTGTGTGATTTTCCCTTCCCTGTGTCCATCTGTTCTCATTGTTTAACAACCACTTATGAGTGAGAACATGCAGTGTTTGGTTTTCTGTTCCTGTGTCAGTTTGCTGAGAATGATGGTTTCCCGCTTCATCCATGTCCCCGTAAAGGACATGAACTCATCCTTTTTTATGGCTGCATAGTAATCCATGGTGTATATATGCTACATTTTCTTTCTCCAGTCTATCATTGATGGGCATTTGGGTTGGTTCCAAGTCTTTGCTGTCGTAAACAGTGCCACAGTGAACATACATGTGCATGTGTCTTTATAATAGAATGATTTATAATCCTTTGGGTATATACCCAATAATGGGATTGCTGGGTCAAATAGTATTTCTATTTCTAGATCCTTGAGGAGTCACCACACTGTCTTCCACAGTGGTTGAACTAGTTTATACTCCCACCAACAGTAAAAGCATTCCTGTTTCTCCACACCCTCTCCAGCATCTGTTGTCTCCAGATATTTTAAATTTTTTTACTATTTAATATGTTAGCTGTGGTCTTGACACATATAGCCTTTATTATGCTGAGGCACATTCCTTTGACACCTAATGTGTTGAGAGTTTTTATCATGTCAGACAAGACTATAAAAAAGCTTTTATAATGAGGTAAAAGAAAATACATTTGGAATGAAAGGGCAAAAATAGAAAATCTCAGCAAAAAAATAGTAAATATTGGTATAATAAATAAAAATCTTTACTAGAAAATAAAAACTAAAGAAATTAAAAACAAAATATTTGAAATGAAATGTAAACCGATCAGATTAATAGTAGAAAGTTGACAAAAAAAGAACAAAAATGAACTTGGAAACCATATTATGGAAATTATCCAAGCTAAAAGGCAGAGGAAAAAAAAATGAAAGAAGTAAACAGAACTTCAGAGATTGTTACATTCTATCAAATGGACAAACATACATGTTATTAGTGTCCCAGATGTGTAACAATTGAAATGCTCATGCACTGCTGGTGGAAACGTGAAATGGTACAATTACTTCGGAAAACTCTTCAGATATTTCTTTAAGAATTCAATATATAGCTACCAAGTAAACTAGTTATTTCACTATAGGTATTTACCTGAGATAATTGAAATACATATCGACACAGAGGATTTATATGTATATATTCATAGAAACTTTTTTCAAAGTAGCTCCAAAATTCAGGTAACCCAAATATTCATCAACAAATGCACAGGTAAACAAAATATGGGTATCTATACAACCAAACACTGCTCAACAATAAAAATGAATCCACACAATAACATATGTGAATCTTTAAGCCATTGTGCTAAGAGGAGCCTTTTATGAAAGGGTTTATATTGTTTGGTTGATTCTAATTATATTAATGTCTAGAAAATGCTAACTAATCTATAGTGAGCAAAAAGATATCAATGATTACCTGGGGCAGGGCGCAGAGGTAGGAATGTGCTCTAAAGAGGCTTAAAGACACTGTGAGAGGTGCTAAAAATATTGTGTGTTGATTTGAGCAGTGTTTAAAACTGTATCCATCTGTCGCAATGAATCAAATCACACACATTAGATGGATACAATTTCTTGAAGGTAAATATATCTCAATAAAGTTGATAAAATTGTGAAACATTTAATATCACTGTCTAACAATTCTGTCTGTAGAATTTTTATGTAAGCAAGATTTTATTTTTAGAAAAAGAGATGTCCACCAATATATACTGTAATAGTAACCTCATAGTGGATAATTTTTATTTGTGTATGTACTTCAATTTTTCATTATTTTCCCAGGACTAAAATCAGTAACGTTTTGACGGTTTTTTTTTTTCTTTTTCTTTTTTTGTATTTTATTAAGTATAAAGTCAATTAAGTAAGTACAGGACCAATTCTCCAGAGAAGCCTGAGAAAATTAAGTAAAAAGCCAAAAGTGATATATTTTGTTTTTTATTGTGTATATTTAAGGTATACAATGTAAGTTTTGATTTACACATAGTGAAATGATTACTGTAGTAAGCAAAGGAACATATCTATCATAAAGTCATTTAATTTATAATGTCTCCCTCTCATTGCATTAAAACATGTTTCAATTATGAGTAAATATAGCTGTCTTTGGATACCTAATACCCACTGATGCAAGTTATGTAATGATTTTCATCTGTTTATCTTTTTATGTGTTTGTATTTTATATTAACCTAAATAAATATTGATATATGGAAAATGAAACATTATCCAACTGCAACATAGAAATATCTATGTTCCCAGTCATATAAACAAAGACAAGTCATGAAAATCCAGCCTAATTCTCTTGCATCCGTGAATGTGAAGCCATTTTTTGGCCTGCACCTTTAAAATCAGAAACATGTTAGTGCTCCATCCCTGTTTCAAACCATATATATTCATTTCTTATTAAAAGTCAGTAGTATATTTCCTTTTCTTTGCTGTAGTAAGTCTTTGAACTTCTCAGTAGAAAGTGTTAAGAAGTTGAATTTAAAAAGAAAAACGATGTATATATACACTGTTGGGTTAGAGGAAAGAATAATGCACCCATGGTTTTCTGATGTGGGTTCATACCCCAGCCCTCAGTTGTTGCAACTCTGAGAAAAGAACACATTATCTTTCTCCCAGCGTTATTTTCAGGAAGAGAGAACCTAAAGGAAATGATAGGACGTATGCTAAAGTGCCGAGCGCTTTTTGAGCCAGATGTATCTAGGGTTAAAACTTGTTTTCTCAGCTTAATATTGATAATGACCTAGGACAAGTACTTAGTCTCTCCGTTGATTTTACTCATTAATAAAATGGGACTAATAATAGGTACTGTACAATGTTAAGGTGAAAATTAGGGATAATATATTAATAGTTTGAAATGTAAGTATAGCAGTAGAAACATAATAAGCATCATTTTTATAGCTATAAGAAGCTTTGAGTTAAGATAGTATCTTTTCCCAAATAAATATTAAATGACCAAGCAGATAGCCATAAACGGCATTTACAAATAACACAAGAAACTGAGGAGCAGTAAGGCTATAATCAAAAAGTCAAAAGGTGAGTGTTGGTGAGGGTGTGCAGAAAAGGAAACACTTACACAGTGTTGGTGGAAATACAAATTAGTATAGCCACTATGGAAAACAGTATGAAGGTTCCTCAAATAATTAAAAACAGAATCTCCATATAATCCAGCAATCCCACTGCTGGGTATGTATCAGAATGAAATTAAGCAGTATGTTAAAGGGATATCTGCTCTCCCATGTTTATTAAACCATTATTCACAATAGACAAGAAATTGAATTAGCCTAAGCATATATCAATATGAATGGATGAAGAAAATCTGGTATATAAATCTGGTTTTTCTTTAGCCATAAAAAAGAATAAACTCCTGTTATTTGCAACAGATATTGTGTTTAGTAAAATAAGCAGGCCCAGAAAGACAGATACCTCATGATCCCATTCATATGTAGAATTTTAAAAAGTTCCTCTCATAAAAGTAAAGAGTAGCATGGTGGGTTGCCAGGGGTCAGAGTGATGGACAGGGCAGGAGGTGGCCATGGAGACATTGGTCAAAGGATAGAAAATTTCAATTAGATAAGAAGAATATGTCCAAGAGATCCATTGTACAACTTGGTGACTACAGTTAATAGTAATACATTATATTTTTTAAAAATGCTAAGAGAGTAGATCTCAAGTTTTCACCAAAAATAACAACTAAGTAAAATAATGTATATGTTGATTAGCTCGATGTAGCCATTCCACAATGTATGTATATATGTATGTATGTATGTGTGTATGTATATACACATACGTATATATAAAACAAAACATTATATTGTACACAATAAATATGTACAGTTTTATCTGTCACTTTTTGTCTTTTTTGAGACAGAGTTTCACTCTTGTTGCCCAGGCTGGAGTGCAATGTCACAATCTCACCTCACTGCATCCTCCACCTCCTGAGTTCAAGTGATTCTCCTGCCTCAGCCTCATGAGTAGCTGGGATTACAGGCACATCTGCCACCACACCAAGCTAATTTTGTATTTTTAGTAGAGATGGGGTTTCTCCATTTTGGTCAGACTGGTCTCAAAACCCCAACCTCAGGTGGTCACCTTGCCTCAGCCTCCCAAAGTGCTAGGATTACAGGCATGAGCCACCACTCCCAGCCTATCTGTCAATTTTTAAAAATTAAACTAAATTAACTATTTTGGTAAAAAAGAAAAAGAAACTAAGGAGCATCATCTTCCCATTTTGAAGATTTTATTCCAGAAAGAGAACTGTCCCAGTCTGCTGCTTTCATCACTGTCCATGAATATTGTCTATAACTGCCAATCAGAAATCCTCTTTCTTTTTATCAGTTAACACTCCTATGGACAAACTCAGTGGCTTTTTAATTAAATTTTTAACTCTACCAGGAATATGCAAAAGATCAAAGGACAGAGGATAACGGTCTTAGTCAATGCAATGTTTGCTGAAAGACTAGTTAAATAGATTTGCCTTAAATAATTCACTCTACATTTTTACTGGTCAATTGCTTAGCTCTAAAGTTGTGAGGAAGGGGATAGATTTGCAGTGTGTCTGTCAGTGTAACTGGTGTGCAAAACCTCTACTCCACCTTCTGCAACCTATAGTAAGTTCATCTAGTGTACTAGGAACAGTATTTTTATCAAATGTTCTTCTGCCTTACTGCCTCCTTTTCTTTTAAAGAACATATGGTGGTCCTGGAAGGTCTGGGGAAATTTTTATTTCCCTTTTCTTTATGGGTAGGTAAAATATTCTGTTTCTTGAGCTAGATGCTGGTTACACAAATGGGCTCAGTTTGTTGACATTCATTGAGTTTTAGATTTATGACATATGCAGGATTCTGTATTATATAAAGCATCAATTAAAGGTAAACATACTAATAGTAATAAGAATAGCAATGAAATTACATTTCTAAGCATTTTATGATACAAAGGTTATATGACCTTCTCTGAGTAAGAAAGAGGGAAATAAATTATAAAAAAGAAATGATTTTTATGTGCCCTAAACAATAACTCAACATTTGTGTCGTGCAGTAAAGTAGTTCTGATATAAATAAATTTGGGAAATATTCCATATATTAACCTCCACCCTGAGGATTCATCATTCACAGTACTAAATTAAAAGTTCTGAAAAATTGTACAGTAAATGCATTTGTTGAATTTTATTTAACACAGCCTTTACAAAACTGAGGTGTCTTCTGTAGAACACTAATACTTCTATATTTTAATACATTATGTAGAAAGCAAAAATTCTGTGATCAAATAAATTTAAGTATTAATTGGTTATGGTTTAAACAAAACTTAGTAGTTTTCTTCAGTACATTAATTCTTGAGCTTAAATTTGCGCTCTTTTCCAGGATATTGTATGGCTCTATATGAATGAGTATTATATTAACTGTTTTAAAGACACATTCTTTTTCCTGTTATTGCTTGAAATTAACTAGAATAATTACATTACAAAATGAAGGTTCAACAGCTAAGTTAAGCAATGCTATGGGGATAGATACTTCCCTGTACTTCTAGAGCTTCATTGCAGGCCTTTGTAGCCATAAACATAGAAGGAAAGGGTGGGTCTTTTGAAGTATGCAGCAGAACCTTTCAGGATAAGAGTTTCTTGGGAGACATTATTTTAAGACTACATGACCCTTGCCATGGAACATCTCTAAAAATGGCATTTCCAGCATCTTTGGTATTCAGCCAAACTCACAGGAGAGTCATATATCTAGTAGCTGCTGCATTCTACAAATCTGCACAGTAGTAATAGAGTAATAGAATAGGACATAACAAAATAAATTAAAATGTATTTGCTTAATTCAGTCGTTGCAACAAGAAATTTGATAAACAATCTAAATGTAAGGGCTGATATCTAAACAACTATAGATATTTCCCTACAATTAGTATACCAAAACAGACACGATAAGTGACCAGAATATGTGAACTAGCATAAGATACATAATATGTAACAGAGACAGTGGGGAAAAAGATGCTTATGATTAGAATAAAATCAGAGATACCAAAACAGCCATTTCACAATAGAGACTTGATTAAGACTTAACTTAGTATGTTGATATGTCAGTAAATATAATATGATGATATATCAGTAAGTATAGACAAACTAGTTTCAGTATAGAGACTTTAATGTGGTTTCATTAATGCTATCTTTTGGAGAGTGACAAAAGTAGAAACAGTTAAGTGATAAAGAAGGTAGAAATATTTTTACCTTGTGTTATACTTTTGAATTTTTACATAAGCTATAAAAATAAATTTTAAAAAATCATATATCAATTTGGTGGCATAACATTTAAACAACAATTTTTAACATGATTTTAAAACACATGATTTTAACTGGTCTTGTTAGTAGCGTATGACTAAAGGATAAAACCAGCATCACAGAAATTTAAAACTGAATTAGTCATTGTTAGTAAAAATATTGGTATTGAGTGAATATATATTAAAGTAGAAAATATTAGTAACATTAATAATTATGTAACAGTATTTGAAGAGTAAAAGAAAATAAACACAAATGTAAAAAAAAAAAGTAAGATTAAATCCCAGTAATCTTTATTTTGATTTAGAAATATCAGTAGATACTCAATATTAATTTTTCTTTTAAAAAATCATCTTTCTTAATTCTCTTCATTGAAAAGGCCTAAAGGCAATGTAACACAGAAGTAATCAGCTTTAAAACCAATATTTTGGTATCTGCATACCATTCCTTACTAAAATAAACAGATTCTTTTGATAAACAACTGTTTCCAGATCTGGAATAAGGAAATATATAAGATGAGCATGAGGTATCTTGTCCAAAAAAGGCAAGAAGCTATCAAAGACTACTGAGATCATCTCAAAAGGACAAAGAAACCAACTCAACAGCCAAATATAAAACAATCAGGATATTAACAAGAATTATGATTGCAATGAAATGAAACATAAAATACAAAAAAATCCATAAGGTCATAATCAACTTTTAAATAGCTTTTCCTGGAATAATCCCAGGTTATGACTGTTGTCTTAGGATAATTATTAATATAACCTCATTTTACTTGTAAGTGTCATGGTTTGGAGGTTAAGTTTTATGATCACTCCACCATGGTAGAGTGCTGGTGTGATAACTCATTTTGCAAATTGGCAAATAAAAGGAAAAAAAGAAATTCTAATACCTTATAAAACTGTTTCAAGGTAGCCAAATACTTAATAAGGTTAATTTTTTCTATAGACGTCCAACTAATAAAGCAAAAATAATCACAGAACTATGAAATCATTATTTTATAAGTTTTACTTTAACAATGGATCTGGCTAACAGTTCACACTGGATATTTTTTAAAAATACATGAAATGTTGCTACTAAGCCTTATAATGGGTAGATGGACTGACAATAACTGAAAACACTGATCTATTTTAGGAAAACCAGGCTATATAGCTCTTGATATAATATTAAAGGAATCTACCATGCCACCTACAAATCATTCTTGCTAAAATTTGAATGTGACTATGCAAGTTTTAGATTCAATTATAAGAAATATAAAGACAAGAGAAACATTGAATAACAGCAATAAAATACAATCTGACAAATATATGTTGTGGGGAAATGCTACAGAGTGGTTAGCCCAATTCCTGAAATAAACTATGGCTGAACAAAAAGGGTCTCTGTATGTGTGTGGGACGGCTATACTGTTATAGACCAAAAAGTGTTGAAAAGTGAAACCAACCCAGTAGTCCCATGGACTCTTCTTTTTGATAAACACAGAAATTGACCCTTCTGATCTTAGAGCTTGAAACTTAGATTTGTTTTATCTGAGTTCCTTCCTCAGGACAGGACCAAAGAACTGAAACTCACCAGATCACCATAGCAGATGCCACCCCTCATTCATTATGATTGCTTCCTTTCTTCTCCCTAATTCTTGTTTTCATACATATTGTTACATTTCTTCCCTGCTATGTAAACCCCTAGTTTTGGCCAGAGAGATGGATTTGAGACTGAGCTCCCTTCTCCTTGGCCATAGCACCCAAGGAAAGTCTTCTTCCTTGGTAATACTTGTCCTCTCAGTCATTGGTTTTCTGTGTTGTGAACAGCAAGACTGAGACCAAACCTCTGGTGTTTTAACAGCCAGAGAAATATCTGGAAAATCCCAAATATTTAACTAAATAAAACATTTCTAAATTATTTGTGAGCCATAAAGCTATCAAAGGGGAATGTGACAATTGATGTAAACATTCTACAGATAGTTGAAAACTATGAAAATTTTATCATAATACATTTGACAAGTTAGATGAAATAAATGGATTCCCTGAAAGCTATGAATTGTCAAAGCTTAATCAAGAAGAAATAGATAACCTGAATAGTTCACATAACTATTAAGGAAACTACAATTGTACTTAAAAACCTTTTCACAATGACAACTTCAGGCTTAGATGGCTTCACTAGTGAATTTTCCTAAATATTCAAGAAAGTAAAATCAATTCTACACAAAGTTTTCCAAGAAGAGGCAAGATTATTAGTTTGATACCTAACACAACAAAGCTGGTTACCTGATGGAACAAAAGTCTGAACTGTGAGGTAATCAACAGTTTTATGCTTGTGGCACTAAAGACTACAAGGATGCAGACCAAGGTAAACATTTTCATCCAGGATATTTCCAAACCTTTTCTTCTGCTAGGCTTTTAGTGTGTGGAGTTGAGTTAATCTTATTACAAATTGGGCTGGGTTTAATCCAAATGCAAAAGGACAAAGAAAATAGAATGAAAATATTGCTCTGGGGAAAAGGTAGAAGTATATGCCAGGGCCAGAACTCCAGCCAGATCAGGAACAGGAGCCTCAAGGAGGCCATGCCACTGTATCCTAGAAATAAGAGTTCCTGCCTAAAACTGAGGATTAACCAGGACAATGGAGAACACCTCCACACTGCACTCCGCACCCAGTGACAGTCTAACAAGCATTTAATAACACATAACAGCAGTAAACTGCTCATGAAGGGAAGAGTAAAGAGGTTACAAAAAGATACAGCCAGAGGCAAAAGTAAAAATGAGGTAAAGATAAAAACAAATAATGAAAAAACACACACATATGCACAAACACCCACACACAGGCAAGCTATCCCCCATGTTAAATCACAGGTATTGCTAAAGAAACTTGAAGAATTATGGTGGAATCAGAGTAACCATAGCAATAAGGGATTTTAAACCCAGCCTAATTTCTAACAAGATTAACTCAAATCCCCAACAAGAAACCTAGCAGAAGAAAAGGTTTGCAAATTTTCTGGATAAAGCTGTTTACTTTGGTCTGTACTACTTTACCAAAAAAAAAAAAAAAAAAAAAAAAAAAAAAAAAAAAAAAAAAAGACATTGTTAATAAAAATATATGAGAAATACAAAAATAGAAAGAAAAAGGAGAAACTATCTCAAAAGACAAAGAAATGACCAGACCCAGACTCAGATGACAAACCATTTGACAGGAAATTGAAAGTGACTCTAATTAATATACTTAAAAATCCAGTGAAAATGTTAGACAGTATGCAAGATTGCATAATTATTTCTGTGAAGTGACAGATAGAAATGATAGAAAAAAGTGGAATTGCTAGAAATAGGAAAATCTTACAGAGATGAAAAACGTCTTCAATGTTAAGCAGAGAATGTCATCAGTAAGGATAGCAAAGCGAAGAAAACAATCAGTAACTTGAAATAGGTCAATAGAAATTACTCAAACTTAAACACAATTAGAAAAATAATCTTTCAGAGGAAAAAGCAGAACCCAGAATTTAAGAGCTTAGGAACAATACCAAATAGTCTAATATATGTATAATTGATTTTCCAAAGAGACAAAGAAAAAGAAAGATTTGAAAAGTAGCCTCTCAGAATTTTCCAAATTTAGTAACAAAGTCAGATTTGAGAATTCAGAGAATACCAAGCAGACAAAAAAATAAAATAAACTAAAAAATAAAGAAAAACAAAGCATGTCATGTTCATACCACTGAAATCAAAAGACAAAGATAAAATATTAAAGGTAGCCAGAGATTTATCAAATGCAGTCGCATGGAAGAACAAAGATAATAATTATACCAGACTTGTGTCAGAACACACAGAAGCTGGAATACAAAAGAGACGTTTTAAAAGTACTAAAAGAAAAAAATATCAACCTATACTTCTATGCCCAGGGAAAATATACTTCAAAAAAGAAAAGAATATATGGACTGTCTTAGATAAACTAAATCTGAGGGCATTGACTAACAGCAGAACTACTATATGAAAAATATTAAAGTTATTTAGGTAAAATAATTTTATATCAGAGAGAAACTTCAATCTATGTTAAAAATTGAAGAGCCAAAGAAATGAAATAAATGAAGATGTAATAAAAATGATTTTTTATTATTTTAATTGCTTTAAATAACTCAAAAGGAAAAACTATCAAAATATTGTACATATGTGAAATAAATGTATGTTAACAATAGCACAAAAAAATGGAAAAGAGGAACTGCGAGGAGACTGCTGAAAGTTCCTTGCAATACATGTAAAGTGTTATGATATTATTTGAATGTAGATTCTGATTTTTTAAAAAGATGGTTGTTATAAACACTGTGGTAACCATCAATAAGTTTTTTAACTAGATACAAATAATATATTAATATATATTATATATATTTTATATATAATATATAAAATATAAATATACAAATAATATATAAATAAAAGGAAATATAAATATAAATAAATATCAATATAAATAAAAGGAAATCATAAAAATGCTCAACATGAGAAGTAAGAAAGTATAAAATGATAAGTGGAATAGAATACAGAAAACAGCGATCAAGATTTTAATTCAACAATATTGATAAAATTTAAATCCGATCATACTGAATGTGAATAATCAAAGTATACCAGTTGAAAGACAGATACTATAAGACTTAATAAAAATAGTACAACCCAGTCATATGCTACCTGAAAGAAATTAATATTAAATATAAAGTAGGTTAATAATAAAAAGACAGAAAAATATATGCCATGGACAAAAGTTATACCATGCAGTACAGTTAACCAAAATACTGTTATTATACAAAAATATACCTAAACCAAAAAAATTATAATAAAGTGGAACATTATTTAACGATAAATTGCTCAATTTTCCAAAAAGAAATAAGTCTTAAACGTGTGCATCTAACAATCAAGCTTCAACACACATGAAGAAAAAACTCTTAGAACAGAAATAGTTAAATCCCCAAATACATTTGGAGACATCAAAATTCCTCAAGAAGTAACTGACGTAACAATTAGTGAAAATACATAATATCTGAAAACACTATCAACCAACTTGACCTATCTGTCATGTTTATAACATCCCACCCAACAACAGCAGAATACATTCTTTTCAAAGTATATGTGGAACATTCACCATGACAGTCCATATTCTGGGTCATAACATAAGCCTTAACAAATTAAGAGAAAAGAAATAATATAAATTATGTTCATGACTTATAAAAAATTAAATTAGAAATCAGAAATGGAAAGATATCTAGAATATTCTCCAAAATATTTGGAAAAATCATCAACTCACTTTCAATAGACCATTGGTCAATGAGGGTGACTCAGAGTAAATTAAATAATATTTAACCCAATCAAAATAAATACCACGTAATACTTTAGTGGGATATAGCTACAGAAGTGCCTACAGGACGTTAAAAACATTAAATGTGCCTACAGAACATTAAAAACATTAGTAAAGAAGGAAAGTATCCTATCAGTTATATAAGCTGCTACTTTAAAGAACTAGCAATAAAATAAGAATTAAATCTAGAGCAAGCAGAAGAAAGGCCTTATAAAAAGAACAAAGTATCAAAACATCACATTGCACTGTGTTCTTTTTATAATTCTTTTCTTCTGCTTGCTCTAGATTCAACTCTTATTTCATTGTCAGATTTTTAGAGCAGCAGCTTCCACGCTATACATGTAATACATAATGTAATACAATTACAATTTTTCAATTAAAGTAATATTTTAAAAGGTAGCTACGTGAGGTGACGGATGTGTTAATTAGCTTGATTGTGACAATCATTTCACAATGTGTACATATACCAAAACATCACATTGTACACCTTGAATATATACAATTTTTGTTAGTCAATTATACCTCAATAAGTGTGAAAAAGTTTTTAAAAAGAACAGAAAGAAATGAAATTGAAAACAGAAAGCAATAGAGAAAATTAATAAAACGAAAGTTGATTCTTTAGCAAATACAATAAAATTGATATGAACTTTAGGCATTCTGGTCTAGAATAAAAAGAGAACACATAGGTTACTAATATTGGGACTAAGAGAAGGATATCATTATGGAACTTACAGATATTAAAGGAATAATCAGGTAATACTATGAATAACCAGAAACATTACAAGGAATGAATACTATAGAACCATATCTCTCATGATCATGTGCAAAGAAATTCTCAACTAAATATTAGCAAGCTGAATTCAAAAATATATAAAGACCAAGTGAAGGATATCTCAGGAATGCAAGGGTGGTTTAACATTTGCTAATAAACCAATATAATTCACAATGTTATCAGACTAAAAGAGAAAAACCATATTAACATCTTAACAAATGCAAAAAAAATGATAAACATTTATATGATTTTTATTTTAAAAAAAACTTAGAAAACTAAGGATAGAAGAACACTCCTTTGACTAAAAAAAAGGGCATCAAATCTACAGATAATATCATACTTAATGTAAGACACCACAGGCTTTCCCTCACCATTGTGATGTAAAAAAGGCCTGACTATTGTCTTACAACTCTTACCCATCATCATTCCAGAAGACCTACCCATTATGCAATAAGAAAAAAGATTTTGATTAGAAAGAAATAAAAGTATCTCATTTGCAGATGACATAGTTGTGCACGTAGAAAAATCCCCCCAAAATTAATGAAAATCTCCTAGAACATGTAAGTACATTCAGCAAGTTTGCTGGGTATGTTAACATATAAAAGTTGATCGTATATTGATACAGTGACTATAAACAGCTAGAAACTCAATTTTTAAAATTTGTCCAAAAGCACATTTACGATTGATGAAAATTCTTGTTAGGATATTCCTACTTTAAGAGTTTTGTCTTTTATAAGGTCAAATAGTATTCCATCTTTATCCATTTATCTGTTGATGGACACAGATTGATTCCATGTCTTGTTTATTGTGAATAATGCTGCAATAAGCATTGGAGTGCAGATATTTCCTTCACATACTGCTTTTATTTCCTTTGGATATATTCCCAGTAGTGAGATTGCTAGATCATGTGATGGTTCTGTTTATTATGTTTTTAAGGACCTCCATACTCTTTTCCATAATGGCTGTGCTAATTTATACACCCACCAACAGGGTGCAAGTGTTCCTTTTACTCTACATGCTCCCCAACTCTTGTTATCCTTCGTGTTTTTGGTAATAGACATTCTAACAAGTGGGAGATGAGATCTCATTGTGGTTTAAATTTTTTTTTTTTAATGGCAATGAAGAAACCAAAGTCACTGCTTAGAAGTTTGTGTAAGCCAATATGCATGTTATAAACTCAGCCTCCTTACCAGCTGCCTCACAGATATTTGGTTCAAGATAATATGTGGAAGGGTCAAAATGTTTCCAAAAGCAGTGTTGCTGAAAGATTTTACCATCAGTTTTATTTTCAGATTGCATACTATTTAAACAGTAACTGTATTTATATTCCTTCCTGTGTACCTGAAATTTTCAAATGTTTGATTATGAAATTTATCTGTAGAACTTACGTATTAAATGTGCAATAAAAATAACCACTTATATGAGAATTTAATTTTATTCATGTTTTCAGCTTAAATGTGTCCACTGACAGCCTCCTCCTGTCCTGGAAGAACTCCTAACCAATACAGCCACAGGTAGGAATCCCAGCTCCCCCAGGTACTCACTGTGTGACCAAGTCTTGAGGTAACTTTACCTTACTGAATTTTCCTTGTGTTCTTGTTTCATCTTAGCAGCAATGTATCAACAACATCAGGATATTAACATCTCTTGTAATTTTCCTGTGTTACCTAATCCCAACTAATGCCAATGATATAATTCCAGGCTTAGAATATCACATCAGACTCACAAGCCTAATACACAATTGTATTGTTTATTTATTAATGACTTACAGAACTAAATCCAACAATTAGCTGATAGATGTATGAAAAAAGCAGTTTTATAGCAACATCCCACTTGTACATTAACTTCTTAGCAAGAAATTTTTCGCCTTGATGTTTAGTTCATTTTACCTGAAAATCTGTTGTTTTTCTTTATTTTGTGTGTGTGTGCTTAAAAAACTTAAATTATTCACAATTGTCAATTATATAACTGGCTAAAATAGCAGAAAATTCAATGAATTCTTTTTTTCATGTCAGCAAATGGTATGATTTGTGTTTTATACTGAATTGTTGAAATTGATCTCTTTGACAGTAAAGCAAATGTTGCTATTGTTTTGACAGTATAAAGCAAAGCAATATGAAAGCTGCATATATTTAAAGAAACTGTCTAAAAAATTGAACCCAAACAGAATGCATATTAAAAATGAATATTTCATAGGGAATTTTTATATAATTATTTTCATCCAAGTTCTCTGAAATTTGTTATGAGATGGTACTTCTGAAAGAATGTTATACCTAAAACCAACCTAAAATCAACATTACACTATATAAGTTAGATAAACTTATTTGAAGTGAAATCTCATTTCTAAATGTATACAAGAATTTTTGCTGTCCTTTATTATTGTAGTACTTCTACATCATCTCTAGAAATCATAGTAAATAGATGTACGTGACATACACATGCATATATTGCATATAATTTGTGGGTGTCATATAGGGAAGTCAGTCACTGTGATGTGTTTGGTTTCTTCTGTATCTACTTAACAAGTCTATAAGAGAACTCATACACAAACATCTACACAAAGACGTCCAATAAAAGTAACTTGGTAGGTAGGAGAAACTTGTTTGACAAACCAAGTGCATTTTTGAAGTTTTACACACACACACACACATTTATACATGCTTATATACACATATGTGAATATATGTACACACATAAAGAAAATTTGGGGATTTGCTTTAACAGTAGCTTATAGACTATATGTCAAATACCAGAATCTGTGATAAGTATTCTGTATTGTTTTTCATTTAGTCTTAACACAGAAATCTCTTAGATTGGCATTAAAAGTAAAGGTACATGTAAAAGTACCCTTACTTTTGCAATGTGGTATTATAAATATTGACATATTCTCCATAATGTTCTATAGAAAGGAAATTGAGGTATAAAGGCTTAAGAAACTCATCCCAAGAAGAACAGTAAGTGGTAGATCCAATATTTGATCACATTTTGGTTTGTTTATAAGATGAAAGATGTAAGATAGAGTCACCTGCCAGAATGCATATAACTGATTTATAAATACTGTATTGACTTTTAATGTCTTGGAATTACATAGATGCTTTATATGTAAAAATGTTTAGAATGATGCTAGTAAAATGTTAGCTAATGAATCATTTTAGATTCATGGCCTGAAATTTTATGGAAGGAATTATCCAAATACTCTTTTACACCCCAGGTAAACCCAATAAATAGAGTATCCAGTTGTAAGGTAATATGTGCATAAAAGACAAAAGAAATCCAAAATCATTTAATAACAATAAATGTGACAATGATCAGAGGTCTGATGTAGGTAAGTTGTGTAAAATAAATACATTCTAAATTAAAAGCTCAGGGTGCATCTCATAATAGAGATTGAGAAACTGGCCAATAACCAACACTACCAAAGCCTCTGCAATTGTCTGGAGATAAAACTAGACTTTTGTTTAATTATCTCTATAGTCAGGTATAAGAAACACTGCCTCAAAATCAGAAACTCTCCTTCAGCAAATGAGATATGGAGGCTCTGAAGTCAGCCTCTCTCAATCAGTCTCAGAGACACTGAATTCTCCTCTTCCTGGTGACTGGGGCCCTAGAAATTGTCATTATTAAAAAAAAAAATCAATATAAAAAGATCTGACAACAGTTCCCTTCTTTTATGCACTAGGGGGGACCTAGTGCATAAAAGAAGGGAAATCTCCACTTTACTGGTAAAATACTGCTTGTGGGTTTGTGCAGAAACCCATAGGTAGTATTTTATCAGTAAAGTGGATATTTCCAAGAGGAAAAAACAAAACAAAACAGATTTGACTATGTAATTGTACATGGTCTCTTTAAATACACAGATTTAATGTTTGAGGTACTCATCAGAGGGAGCCTATACTCCATGTGACCATTCTTAGTTTAAAGAATTCCTTGTACCTTCAGAGGTACAAAACACAAGTGTCGTTTTGAAATCGTACAACATCAAGATCAGTGCTCTTAACTGTGGCATACCTTTCCTTGGCTATGTTAGAGGTTCTAAAAATAATGTAAGGAAATATGTCAGTTATCTCAAAGTTGACATTAAAAATGAATTTCTTCCTCCTTAGGGAAATTACTCACCTGTAAAAGTACCCTTATTTTTACAATGTGGTATTATAAATATTAACATATTCTCCATAATATTCAACTTAATTCAGTTTTGGAGAGAAAAAGATGGGCTAGTCTTTAAACATAACATGTTTGAGCTCACATATTTAATTGACTTTCTCTTTTAAAACAATATGTAAGATAGTAATAGAGCCTTTAAGGAAAAAAAAAAACCTCAATGACCATACCTTTAAATTGAAAGCTAAGAAAATTTAATCTTAGAATTTTGATAAGGGAAGGTAAGTTCCACATTTATTTAGCACTGAGAAATAGCAAAATGATAACCTTACTTTGGGGGAGTTTGTATATTTCCCTAAAATTAGCTGTTTGTCTGGCTAGCCACAATTGGTTGAAAATGTCTTTTTAAAAGACAGTCAAGAGGACACTTTGTAAAAGTTAAGTCATTTGCATATTCTCTACCTTATTCATCTATAGGAAAATCAGCTGATATTGGTGTCAATTTTCTGTCTCTCCACTTCTTTCTCCTCTTCCATATTCTATGGTTTGGGCTCATTTCTGAAGAACTAGTCCTATACTTTGGATGTATTTTTATAGTGACAGTTTCTAGTATATTTTTTCATGTTAGGAGGAAAATTTTTTGATGAGTAAATTTATTTAATATAATAGTTTTATTCTAAGGCTAAGAGATCTAAAAGGTAATCAACTATAAAATTATTGCCTGCCATTAGTTAATTTAAAATCCAGAATGATTTTGAATTGGGAGATAGTAAGACCACAATAAGAAAATTCTTTTTTGGTACACTTTTAAAGAATGGGAGGAAATAAGAAAAAGCAATTTTAGAGTGTCACTTTTTTTTTCCAGCAGAATATGTATTCAGAAATTTTCACAGACATTTTTCCTTGTCTCATACAGCCTTGAATGTGCTTCACTCACTTCATATAAATGTGGACACTGAGACTCAGAAGTTACAACATAGAAGTGCTGAGATTTTAGTTGAGGTTATTTTAATTAAATATCTTTTTTTTTCACTCAGCGATGAGAGTGTCAAAATTTTGAATATGACATCATCATGACTGTAAAGAAAGCGTTTTCCTAAATCAAAAAGTTATATGTAGTATACACCATTACAAAAGATATTGCGTGAAGCATGCTCTTTTCCTGGTAGGAGAATATTTGCAGAACTCACCAGGAAGCAACCCTTTAAACTCATATTCTACCTTGTAAGGAAGAATTATTTCTCTAGCAAACAAAAATCCTAACTTATAACCAAATTTAGAAATTGCTAATATATTGAAGTGTATCTTCAAAGGCCCGAACAAATCTGGACAATTACATTAAAAAATATTGAAAGGGAAAACAAGACATTTTTCGATAATCTAAATATCAGATAACATGATGATTATCTAGGATTGTGGACAATCTCGAATCAACTGATTAACATAAGCAAAATGCAAATAAATTCAATGTTTGATTCCTGAAACCACAGAGACTTAGTTTACTAGACAGTTGCTTTTGGTTATGATTTCTATTTGTTTTGAAGCGAAATTCAATCAGTTGTGCCTATAGAAAAACATCTCTAATCTTGCCTTCTTTCTTTATTTCACTGAGTTTATTTTCAACAAGAACAGAAAACCAACCACCGCATGTTTTCACTCATAAGTGGGTGTTGAATAATGAGAACACATGACATAAGGAGGGGAGCATCACACACCAGTGCCTGTGGGAGGATGAGGAGGTAGCGGAGGGATAGCATGAGGAAAAATAACTAATGTAGATGATGGGGTGATAGATGCAGCAAACCACCATGGCACGTGTATACCTATGTAACAAACCTGCACATTCTACACATATACTCCAGAACTTGAAGTATAATTAATTAATTAATTATTTTAAAAAAGAAAAACATCTGTGTCTGCATTCCTAGATATTTGACAGGCAACTTCTGTGTTGCCTGGCCCTCTTCCATGTACAGGGTATGTACTCTAAACAAAATGAATACCCTACTTAAGTGGCTATTACATGCTAGTAGTGGTGAAGTTAGAAGGAGACAGAATATTATAAAAATAAACATGGAACATTATGTTGTTGGTAAATGTAATTCTAAAGGAAAACAGGGCAGGGGCCAGGCATAGTGGCTCACATCTGTAATCCCAGCACTTTGGAAGGCTCAAGTGGGTAGATCACTTGAGCCCAGGAGTTCAAAACCAGTCTGGGCAACCTGGAGAAACCCTATTATTACAAAAAATATGAAAATTAACCAGGAGTGGTGTGGCATGCCTGTAGTCCCAGCTATTCAGGAGGCAGAAGTGGAAGGATCACCTGAGCCTGGGGAGGTTGAGGCTGCAGTGAGCCATAATCATGCCAGATCCCGTCTCAATAAATAAATAAATATATACTATATACATAGTATATAGCATGTATATACATATATATATATACCATGTATTATACATACACTACATTTATACTACATATTTTTTTTAAGCCAGTCAAATTTAGCAGTGGGGGGTTGTATACCAACTTTAGTGACACTAATGTTAATAAGTTCTGATAACCGACTACCATCGGACCAGCCTACTACATATTTTTTAATAAGTAATGCTAGCTGTTAATACATTTAAGTAAATGTGAGCCAAAATTGTTCAAAATTAAACAAGCTGATCACTCTCAAAAAAAAAAAAAAAAAAAAAAAAAAAAAAAAAAAAAAAAACAGAAAGACAGAAAAGAAAAGAAAAATAGAGCAGGATAAAGAGGTGATCAAGAAAGTCCTCTCTTAACAGGTAGCATTTTAACAAGGATTCAAATCAAGTGAGGGAGCCAAACAAGAATATTCAGGGAGAAACCACAAGAGGCTGAGAGAACACTGTGCAAAGGGCCTGTGGGAGGCAAGGTTCAGAATGATAGATATGAGCTAGATGACACCTCAAGTCCTCTTTGCTACTTCAACATTGAACTAGGACTTAGAAATCAAGAGATCTGAAAGTAACAATATTTGGAACAGAAATATCTTTTTTTCCCACTGTGGATTCTGGCTTTTCCAATAAGTTGAGTTTTTAACACTATTTTTTTATTTCAACTTGTGTGTGTTTAAGATCTTTTTCTTTCAAATCTAGAAAACTGTCATAATGATAATTAAAATTTCCTCAGAAATTAATCACTCAACTGTAGCATAAATTGAATTCATTTTAAACTAATGGATTACAGAAATAATAGTAAAATTGTATAATGTTACAGATGACTGAAATGTTGGCTAAATCAATCTGCTGTGAAAGCTTTGTTTAAAATGCAAATTTTAAATAATTCTTTTTTGTTGTTTATAAGACACATTCAGAACCAGGAATGGACTCTATTGCAGAGTGAGACATTCTCTTCGGGTCTCCTAAAATATGATTGAAGTTGTTTTATTTTCAAACGGTTGCTATTTGCAAAACTCCTTATATTTTTGTCCTTACCTATAAGTCATATTAATTTCAACTGCTTTGTAATTAATTTATATAAACAAAATCATGTTCTTAGATTATGCTGTAGGAACATACAACATTACTTTTGCCTTATTATCCAATTACTTGGAGCTTTTTAGTAATCAATCACTTATCTGCCTTTTATTTCTTTCATGGTTAATTGGAGATAACTAATAGGTGTGTTTATTTCTCTCCGTGTAAATCTTTCCATGGCATCCATCATAAAGTACATGAAAAATTGCATCTGTTTTAATTTCAACATTGTTGATTTTTAGTTTAGAAAACTAAAACTAAAAAAAAAATTTCCTATTATACTTTATTTTTGGAGTTATCCAAAATGATTAGAAAAAATAGCAGAAAAATTGTGATTAATTTTTTTCTAAAACAGGCATAATAATAATGGTCAGTAAGATAAGATTTATTATAAAAGTGTCCATGTTTATCACATTTATTTATTAAGATATCCATGAAAAAAGATGACACACAAATTTTATTTGTTGATTTATTTTACATTTTTAATTTGATGTTCATCACCTTTATCAACTGTAACCTCATTCCTCTGAAAGGGAAGATTGTTTAATATTAAAAAATTAAAAGTCATTAAAAGTTTTTCATACTATCTAGAATAGGACTGATTTTGGCTATTTTAAAAAATAGTTCTTAACATTAGTTCTTCTCTGTTAAAAAATTAATTTTGAATAAAAATAAATTATTCTCAGTACTGTTCATTAGGCTTAATATTATTTTGGGAGAAAATACTAGCTAGTAAATAAGGAAACATTACCATATGCATATACTTCTAATAGAACATTCAGCACATTGTATGTAACAGGTTATTTTTCCTGTTATCCTCTTCCTCAGTCCTTGCTGAGAACAGGAAAAAAGCTCTTTTCTTTTTTGTAGTCACCAAGCCTAGTATACTGGCTAATACAAAACAGCCTTGAGCTCAGTACAATGCCAAGAACATAGTAAGTTCCTCTTCATGCCCCTACTTAAATACTGGTATGGACAGCAGACAGGGAGATACTGTCTAGAAGAGGGTAAAGGCCCCACCCCAAAGCCGGGAAACCTGACCCTAAATAAGGACAGGCATTCCTATTTTCTCACCCAAATTCTTGCCATTTGGCCCACCAGGCCCCCCTATCATGTAACCATATAAAACCTGAACCCCAGGCCCCAGAATGAGAGGAGCAGACAAACAGCAGAATGGGATAGCAAGGAAGGAGAAGAGAAGGAGCATCAGAACGGAGGGAGGAGTTTGGCTGGGATGATCAGAGAAGAGCTAGGCTGCTGGGTGGTCTGACTCCAGGGGAAGATCATCTTCCTCTTCCATCCCCCTTCCAGCTTCCCATCCATCCCACTAAGAGCTACCTCCACCACTCAATAAAACCTCCCACATTCACTCTTCATTCCAGTATGATCTGATTCTCCCTGGACACCAGACAAGGACTCAGGGACCAAGAGGGCACTGAGCTGGTTAACACTTAAGCCATCTGCGGACAGCAGAGCTAAAAGAGCACTGTAACACGAAGGCTTCAGGAGTCGCAAGCACCCACCCCTAAATGCTGCCATGGGGCCAGAACGCAAAAGAGCTCACCCTGGCTCACACACCTACCCATCTGCATGCTCCCACTCCCATAAGGGATTTGAGTGGTAGTGGAGGAACAGAGAGCCACACTCCTGTTGCATGCCCTGCAAGCAGGTGCCAGGGAACTCTCCCGTTTCAATGTCACCTTACTGGAGCAGACTTTTCTGATTATTCTGGTCATTAAAATAGGAATTCCTCCCCAATTCTAAATACATTATTCTTCCTTAGTGTGTTTTTGCTTTTTTTTCCTTAATTGTTTCATTTTGCTTTTTGTTTTTGGCATGTTTTTACCAACTGACATGCCATACATATTGTTTTTCTTTGTTTATTGTTCAGGATGCTATAACAGAAATACATAAACTGGGTGGTTTGTAAGCAACAGAAATTCATTTCTCAAAATTCTGGAGGCTGGTAAGTCTGAGATCAAAGAGCCAACAGATTCAGTGTCTGGTGAAAGCTTACTTCCTGGTTTATATACACAGTCCTCTTCTCACTGTGTCCTCACATGGCAGAAGGAGCAAAGCAGCTCTTGGAAATCTTTTATAAGGGCACTAACTAATCCCATTCATAGGGGCTCTCCTTTCCTGACGTAATTACCTCCCAAGAACCCAGCTCCTAATACCATCACCTTGGGGTTTAGAATTTAAACATACGAATTTGGGGGAACACAAACTATCTGACCATAACATTTATGTCCAGTTTCCTCAAGATTTAGAATGTCTGATACTTAATAGAGGCTCAATAAATAGTTGTGGAATTAATGAAGAAATGAATGAAGAAATAAGGTAGCAAAAGGGAATCCAACTAATTTAAGAAACAATGTCATGTGAGAGATTTTTATGTGGCTTCTAATTTGTTTCTGATAAGTTTCTGATATTCTTTCCTTTCCCCACTGCCTTCCATATCCTCATGTTTTTGTTATTTTGAAGTTCTTCACAGCTTCTGCTCAGAGAATCCTGTTGCAATTTCTAAAAGAGACTAAAATTAAAAATAGCTATTACTTCCATCATGATATCAAACAACTAATTTAATCACTACAAAGCTCATTATAAGCTCTTACAAAAGTTTAAGAGTATATCAGGGTTTTGCAAGTTACAAATATATACTAGTTGCCATACTTGAAACTGTCACTGTCCAATAGAACATTCTGCAATGATAGATACGTTTTATATCCATGTTGTCCCACATGGAAGACACTAGACCCATGTAGCTATTGAGCTTTTGAAGTAAAATAGCTAGGGTTAAATTTTATTTAACTTTAATTGAAATGTAATAGTCATATGGAAATAGTGTCTATCACATTGAACGAAAATAGCTCTAAACAATTATTTTTTTTCCATATTCAGAAATTGTAAAAGAAACAATGCAACAAAAATAATGACATGTACAGTTATGTAATAGGTTTAACAATGACAATACTTTGTAGTAAAATCATTATTAAAAAAGTCAATTTCTCGCAAATCATTATGAGGAGTTTTAACTTGTTTTATTAAAATATAAAATAAGGTAGATTAATGTTACAATAACGGCTGAAACATTCATCCGAAGAAACTAGAAAATAATTCTAGTTACATATACTTTATTACAACAAGTTATATTGATCCATTCTCTATGAAGAATACAAAACAAATATGTGGCTCTACTACAGTAGTTTTTTTTTTTTTTTTTGGAGACGGAGTTTCGATCTTGTTACCCAGGCTGGAGTGCAATGGCGCGATCTTGGCTCACCGCAACCTCCGCCTCCTGGGTTCAAGCAATTCTCCTGCCTCAGCCTCCCGAGTAGCTGGGACTACAGGCACGAGCCACCATGCCCAGCTGATTTTTTGTAGTTTTAGTAGAGACGGGGTTTCACCATGTTGACCAGGATGGTCTCGATCTCTTGACCTGGTGATCCACCCGCCTCGGCCTCCCAAAGTGCTGGGATTACAGGCTTGAGCCACCGCGCCCGGCCTGTTTTTCTTAAATCATTTGCTAACAATATAAGATATTATGGATAAGCAAATGTCTTGGTTCTTTGAAATTGTTGATTCCTTTTCTCATTTGACTTTAGTTGCATCTTGATTTAAGATGAAATCAACATTGATTTGGCATGCTTCAGAGAGACTAAAAGGTTGCTTTATATTTAACAGTTGGTGGTTTTATTTGTGGTTGTAAAGATGTTTTATCAACTTTTTAAAATGTACTGAGTAGAGTGATTCTGGAATGACAGTGTTTGGGGGATATTTGCATTATTATAGGATATATGAAAATAGATATTGCAAATAATAGATAGGCTTGACTCTTTTTAGTAATTAAAAATAAAGCAATCACCAAAAATAAAAACAGAAACAAAGAAACTATGACCTACAAGACTTTGATTTCTTAAAATAAATGGAAGATAGAAAGTAGGAACTTGCTTTCTGACGTGTACTCTGCTGAATCTAGGTCATTCAATAAATCAATTACAAGCAGGTGGTTCAGATTCCTAAATCAGAAAGTTTCAGGTTTGTCAAAACTTCCCCTACACAGCATTCCTTTATACCCAGCTTAATTCTGAAGCCTAATGATTGCAAAATAACCAAATTATATTTAAAAAATTAACTAAGGAGAAAAGAGTGTAAGACTTTCAAATTACAACAGATATAAAAGTATTTCTAGAAAATATTTTGTAATACAAAATATTGTTTTAGCAACTATACAAATCTAATATACAGGATAATAGAAAAATAATATTTAAAAATTGGTCTTTTCTATAGATATCAACAATAATGTACTAGAAATGCACTGGAAAATAGCAATAACTACAAAATGCAATTCTATAAAGAATTTTAAATATCTACTGAAGATCAAACATAATAATTGAAAAGAAAGATTATGTTCTTAAATGGAAAGGCTTAATATAAAAACAGAGGTCAATTATCTTTATGTTAAACTGTAAAACCCATGTAATTTCATTTAAAAATGTCATGAGATTTACATGTATTTGTATGTGTACACATATATATACATGGTTTAAAAACAGATCTCAAGTTGTTTATTGTAACGTTCAAGTGGAAAGTTAATTTATAAGAAGGGCTAATGAGATTTTGGAAAAGGAAAAAATGAGAAACTACCTCATTTTATGACAAAATATAAAACTATTCAATTAAGCAATGTGACATTTTGTAAGAAAAGGCAAGGATTAGTAAAGCTGAGGGAGTATGCATGTACACATACACATATATTCAGAATACAGAATGATTTTTAAGTTGACAAAAAAATTGTGTATGACTATTTTGTTAATTGACTGTCAATTTGGAGAAAAATTAATGCCAGCCTTAAACCACATAAAGATCTACATTCCAGATGTGACTATTAAAATGTTTTAAAAACTAATTTAATCTTGATAATGTTTACATTAGAAACATATCTTTTAAGCTTAAAAGTAAATCACAGCGGGGGGTGGGGAGTTGGGGAGAGATAGCATGGGGAGAAATGCCAGATATAGGTGATGGAAAGGAAGGCAGCAAATCACACTGCCATGTGTGTACCTATGCAACAATCTTTTGTGTTCTTCACATATACCCCAAAACCTAAAATGCAATAAAAAAAATAAATATGAATAAATATTTATAATCTCAATTAGGGAAGGTTTTGCTAAATCAGAGAGTTTGTAGATTATCTGAAAATGAAAAGATTGATGCATTTAACTACGTAAAAATTTTAAGAAAAAAACATTATAAAAGCTGAAAACTAACACTATTCACTGGGACAGAACATTAGCAAGAATGTTAAGAAAGGAATGTGAATAAGTAATTCATCAAAAGAATAAATAACAAATTACAAGAAACATTTCAAATTAATACTCAATGTAATTGGTAAATAGGAAATTGTAAATTGAATGGGGAAAAGACATTAGTGAAAGCCTACCAGCTAAAGACTTACTTTTCATAAAGTAGTTTTTCCAGCTTTTAACTTATTAGAAATATTTATTTTGTGTTAGATTTGTAAATGTTAAAATATTATAAAGATGTTCCAATTTACATCAGTATGAGAATGCTGACAATATTTCTTGTACCATTCTACCATGAGAATCTTTTTGGGTTTTAAAGTGAATAATCTCATGGAATTATTTCTGAGATATAATATTAGGTGAATAATGTAAATATTAGAACACATTTTATAGTATGATTTTATTATTTTTAACAGACCACATTTGCAGACCTCTTATTAATTCTCATTCTTTCTTGTGCTTTCTCTTGGGAAAAAGGTAGGAATGGAAACACTGGAGAAGTAGTGGAATATGATGACCATTACAATGTAACTTCAGTGCTGTTCAATTTTGCTTTTTAGAACAAAATTTTTCCAAGATGGGGTCTTGCTATGTTACTCAGATTGGATTGCACTAGTACAATTATAACTCACTATAACCTCAATCTCCTGGCTCAAGCGATCCTCTCACTTCAGCCTCCCAAGTAGCTGGGACCACAGGCATGCGTGACCATGCTTGCCTAATTTTTAATTTTTTTTTTATAGAGAGTGTGTCCCATTATATTGCCCTAATTGGTCTCAAACTCCTGGGCTCAAGTAATCCTCCTGCATTAGTCTCCCAAATACTATATGAGTTATTTACATAAAGCTGGTTGTTCACAAACTCCTTATAAAGTTTTAACAGTTATTCACATTATAATTTATAACATTATTATTTCAATCTGGTACTTTATTTATATAATTTCTCACATTTATAAATCTTGTATCCTTGATTATGCTATAAAATTTTAACAAAAGAATTTGCATCTTAACTTTTCTTAAATCTCTCATGGTATCTTGACATACTAAGTATTTATTAAAGCATTATCATGTTGTAAAGTTATTTTATAATTTCACTCACTGCTTCCAGGTCTTGTTTTGAACTCCATAGTGGTAGATTGAGATTAATAAAGAGTGAGACAAGGCCAGGTGCGGTGGCTCACGCCTGTAATCTCAGCACTTTGGGAGGCTGAAGCTGGTGGATCACAAGGTCAGGAATGCAAGACCAGCCTGGCCAAGATGGTGAAACCCTGTCTCTACTAAAAATACAAAAATCAGCCAGGCATGGTGGCAGGCACCTGTAATCTCAACTTCTCAGGAGGCTGAGGCAGAGAACTGCTTGAATCTGGGAGGTGGAGATTGCAATGAGCTGAGATTGCTCCACTGCACTCCAGCCTCTGTTACTCCAGGGTAACAGAGCAAGACTCCATCTCAAACGAAAAAAAAAAAAAGGAAAAAAAAGGGTGGAACAAAAGAAGAAATAACAAGTCAGAGACCAGAGACATATGAACCATCTCTTTAATAATATCTAGTAGAGGTGGCCCCAACTGATGTCTAGGTTTTATCTATTTTTACATTTTTGTTATTTTTCTTCAAATTTGAATATTAATCAGTATTTATATGCAATAAATATACTTCTTACTCCTTAATAAAGAACTGCTTTATTAATCCTGCAAAGATAACACACATAAGTAGAACCTTGTGTTTATCTCTGATATTCCATGCCCTTTTCACAGAAGAAAACTATTTTTTGGTACTTCTTACTCCTTATTAAAGAACTGCTTTATTAATCCTGAAAAGATAACACACACAAATAGAAGCTTGTGTTTATCTCTCTGATATTCCACGCCCTTTTCACAGAAGAAAACTTTTTTTGGTAATGGCCTGAAAATTAGTTATCAACAAGAGGGGAAGGTCCTGAGAGAATTACAGTTTTTAAGGAAGTCAAGGTTGAGAAATAATCCTCTGTGAATGTCTCCCATTTATATCCATCTTGCAAATGAAGGCATTAACTATGTTATCACAGATATTTGTATAGCAAACAGTTATGGAAGATAAAGATAGTGACTCCCTCTGGGGCATAGGGAGCTTTGTTTGCTGTTCATAACGGAAATCATATTTCCTTCTGGGACAAAGTTCAGTCAGGTTTATTTTCCATTATAAAAGACTTGAGTTATTGAATTCTACGGTTCCTACTGCAAGTGCAGCATCCATCTGGGTCACTCCACTTCACCCTTGTGATATGAGGAGTAAGGAGAAACAGCATGTATGTGAAGCTTATTTTTTCTGCTATGCTGTGAATAATAAATTCCTTTTATTCTGACCCAGAGTCTCCAGTCTTCTACCATGAAAGGGTAATGGTCTAACTTTTTAGCTTGCAAGTAGGGTAAAATCTCAAACTGTACAGGGTTACAATGCAACTTAATTTAGAGACAGTAAATGTTACAGAGGTAGTATACTATATGGGTAGCCACTTCTCCATGATAGGGTTACCAACCAAAGTAAGAGAGTCTCTGAGCTACTCTGAGCTACTACTTGCTACAGCACAATTTCTCAAAGAAAGCCATTCTTCCTATCATTTAAATGATTCATTAAGTCATTTAGCATTTTTACCCCAAAAACTTCAAACAAAAACAATATTTTCTCTATGAAGTAGAATTTAGTATATTATCTAATGTTAGTACATGAGTACAAACTGTACTTCAGAGAGGGGCAGAGCAACATGGCAGACTAGGAACCTCCACTCATCACTAACCCTCAAGGACATCAAGTTAAACAACCATCTACAGAGGATAACCACCTTCCTAAGAACCAAAAATCAGGTGAGCACTCGCAGCATCAGGTTTTAATTCCATATTACGAAGAGAGGCACCAAAGAGATAGAAAAAAAATGGTCTTGAATCGCCAGTGCACCCTCCCAACCCCTGGCAGCCATAATGTGGTGCAGGGAGCATTTCTGGGCACTGAGGAAGGGAGACATAGCAATTGTGAGACATTTAACTCAGTGCTGTCCTGTTAAAGCAGAGAGAAAAATCAGACCAAGCTCTGCTGATGTTTGCCCACAGAGGGAGCATTTAACCAACCACAGGCACAGGCGAATCCCCAACTGCAGCAGTCCAAAGTGCTGCTAGTATCTAAGTAAACTTGAAAGGCAGCCTAGGTCATAAGGAATGCAACTCTTAGGGGAGTTCTAGGCCTGAACTATGCCCAGCACAGTGAACTGGAGGGTGTGGAGGGGAGAGGCAGTATGTGACTTACTGAGACACCAGTGGGGCAGCCACGGGAGTGCTGGCATCACCTCTGACCTGACCCCAGACTGCACAGCTCATGGCTCCAAAAGAAACCCACTTCCTTTCACTTGATGAGAGGAGACGGAAGAGTGGGAAGGACTTTATCTTAACATCTTAGATACCACCTCAGCCACTGCAGGATAGGGCACCAGAGTCATGAGGGCACCATTGCAGGCCCTAGCTCCCAAGCAACATTTCTAGACACTCCCTGGCCAAGAAGGGAACCCACTGTCCTGAAGGAAAGGACCAAGCCCTGGTAGCATTCATCTCCTGCTAACTGAAGAGTCCTTGGGCTCTGAATAGCAGTAACCATACCCAAGTACTATACTGAGGGTCTTGGGTGAGCATCTGAGACTTGCTAACTGTAGGGGGGAGATCCCATAAGCACCGAGGCAGGAGCAAAAGGCCTCAGCCTATTTCCATATAAATAATGGAGAAGAAAGTAATTAGAAATATAACCGTAGTAGTTATTAGTTATTCATATGTGATCTTAGTTATTCATAGGCGATCTTAATTCCTTTACTAATGCCTATCAGGTAGGAAGTGTGAACCTGGGGTGACATTGTGAAATGAATGACACTAAGGCAAGTTGCTCTAAGCCCTCTGTCATGTCCGCATGAGGGCTGTTGGAGGGCACTTCGGCTGTGCAGCAGCGCCAGCACTGTGAAAGTGCCCACTGTTTAGCCAGCTAGGGAAAGAGATGTCTAAAATGGCCGAGACATTGCCTTCCTGGGGAAGTCTGGAGAAAACTCTGCTTCTCCAAGCTCTGTGATAAGGCCTGATAGCTCTCAGGTAGGCCGGCAGACATCTGGCGGTTTAACTGTCTCTATGTGATGCTGTGCTTCAGTGGTCACATTCCATGTCTACTCTTATGTTCTGCTCCTGCACCTGGTTCCTTTTGTCTTAGAAAAGATAATCAGTAATAGTAATATAAATCTTAATGTTTTAGTTCATTCTTGGTAAGTATGGAAAACGTGCTGATGCATTATGCTCCTTACCTCACTTTGGGTGCCAGAAATTCCTAAACCCTTACCTGAAGGTACTTGACCCTATCACTGTCACGCCCTATCTACCCTGCCCCCAGATTTGAAACTTAACAAATTCAAAACGGCTGTGTTAAAGGAAAATCAAAGAAATTCAAGGTAATGCAGAGAAGAAATTAAGAATTCTGTCAGATAAATTTAACAACAAGATTGAAATAATTTTAAAAGTGAAGCCGAAATTCTGGAGCTGAATAATGCAATTAGCATACTGAAGAATGCATCAGAGTCCTTTAATAACAGAATGGATCAAGCAGAACAAAGAATTAGTGAGCTTGAAGATAGGCTATTTGAAAATGCGCAGTCAGAGGAGATTAAAAAAATGAAGCATGCCTACAGAATCTAGAAAAAGGGACAATCTAAGAGTTATTGGCCTTAAAGAGGAGGTAGAGAAAGAGATAGGGTAGAAACTTTATTCAAACAGATAATATCAGACAACTTCCCCAACCTAGAGAAAGATATCAATATCCAAGTACAAGAAGGTTGTAGAACACCAAGCTGACTTAACTCAAAGAAGACCACCTCAAGGCATTTAATTATCAGATTCTCCAAGGTCAAGGATAGAGAAAGGATTCTAAAAGAGGCAAGAGAAAAGAAGCAAATAGCATACTATGGCACTCTAATGCATCTGGAAGCAGACTTTTCAGTGGAAACCTTACAGGCCAGGAGAGAGTGGCATGACATATTTACAGTGCTGAAGGAAAACAACTTTTACTTTGGAATGGTATTTCTAATAATAAATATCCTGCAAATACAACATGGAAATAAAGACATTCCCAGACAAACAAGAGCTAATGGGTTTCATTAATACCAGAACTGTCATACAAGTAATGCCAAAAAGGATACTTAAATCAGAAAGAAAAGGACATTAATAGACAATAAATAATCAACCGAAGATACAAAACCTACTGATAATACTAAGTATACCAAAAACTCAGAATATTATAACACTGCAACTGTGGTATGTAAACTCTTAAATAGAAAGACTAAATGGTGAGCCAATAAAAAATATAAATGCAACAATTTGTCAAGAGATAGTACAATAAGACATAAATAGAAACAAAATATTAAAAAGTGAGGGGGACAAAGTTAAAGTGAATTTTTATTAGTTTGTTTTTTTATGTAAATAGTGTTAAGTTGTTATTAGGTTAAAATAATGAGCAATAAGATAGTATTTGCAAGCCTCATAATAACATCAAACCAAAAAATATACATGGATACACAAAAAATCAAAGCAAGAAACTAAATCATATTATCAGAGAAAATCATCTTCACTAGAGAAAGACAGGAAGGAAAGAACAAAGGAAGAGAAGGGCACAAAACAACCATAAAATAAATAACAATATGGCTGAAGTAAGTCCTTACTTATCAATAACAACATTGAATGTAAATAGACTAAATTCTCCAATCAAAATATGTAGACTGGTTGAATGGATGAAAAAACAAAAACCATTGATCTATTGCCCACCAGAAACACAGTTCATCTACAAAGAAACGCATAGACTGTGATATGGTTTGGCTTTGTGTCCCCACTCAAATCTCATCTCCAATTATTATCTGCAGGTATTGAGGAAGGGAAGTGATTGGATTATAGGGATGGTTTCTCCATGCTGTTCTTGTGCTAGTAAGGGAATTGTCACAAGATATGATAGTTTAATAAGTGATAGTTTTCCCTCCTTCACGTGCTCACATTCCCTCCTGCCACATTGTGAAGAAAGTGCCTGCTTCCTCTTCATTTTCTGCCATGATTGTAAGTTTCCTGAGACCTCCTAGCCATGCTTCCTGTTAAGCCTTTAGAACTGTGAGTCAATTCAACCTCTTTTTTTTCAATAATTATCTAGTCTCAGTTTCCTTTATAATTACCTTTCTTTTCAGGCTGAAAAGAAACAGATACAGACTAAAAATAAAGATATTTTATGCCAGTGTAAACCGAAATAGAGCAGGAATCGCTATACTTATAGCAGACAAAATAATTTCAAGACAAAAACTATAGGAAGAGACAAGGAAGGTCACTATATAATGATAAAGGTATGAGTCCAGCAAGAGGATGTAACAATTTTAAATATATATGCACCCACCACTGGAGTACCCAGATATATATATTATTAGAGCTAAAGAGATATACCCCAATGTAATAATAGCTGGAGAATTCAACACCACGCTTTCAGCATTCAACAGATCTTCTAGACAGAAAATCCACAAAGAAATGTAAGACTTAATCTTCACTTAGAAAAAAAAATGAATCTAATAGATATCTACAGAATGTTTCATCTAAGACCTGGAGAATGCACATTTTTTCTCAAGGATAGACCATATATTAGATCACAAAACAAGTCTTTAAATATTCAAAAACATTGAAATTATATCAAGCATCTTCTCTGACCACAATGGAATAAAACTAGAAATTAATAAACAGGAATTTTAGAAACTATACAAATACTTGGAAATAAAATAATATGCTCTCAAATGCCCAATGAGTCAATGAAGAAATTAAGAAGAAAGTTGAAAATTTTCTTGAAATAAATGTTAAAGGAAATACAACATAGCAAAACCTATTGGATACAGCAGAAGTAGTATTCAGAGAAAAATGTATAGCCTATAAGTGACTATATCAAAGAACAGAAAAACTTCAGTTAAACAATATAACAATGCATCTTAAAGAACTAGATAAGCAAGAACAAACCATGCTCAATATTAGTAAAAGGAAATAAATAATATGGATCAGAGGAGAAAAAAATGAAATTGAAATTTAAAAAAATTAGAAAATATCAATGAAACAAAAAGTTGTTTTTTTTTTATGATATATTTTTTTTCCCATTTATTTATTTTATTGCATTTTAGGTTTTGGGGTACATGTGAAGAACATGCAAAATTGCAAAATTGTTGCATAGGAACACATGTGGCAGTGTGATTTGCTGCCTTCCTCCCCATCACCTACATCTGGCATTTCTCCCCCTGCTATCCCTCCCCAGCTTCCCACCCCCCACCGTCCCTCCCCTATTTCCCCCCAACTGACCCCAGTGTGTAGTGCTCCCCTCCCTGTGTCCATGTGCTCTCATCGTTCAACACCCGCCTATGAGTGAGAACATGCGGTGTTTGATCTTCTGCTCTTCTTTCAGTTTACTGAGAATGATGGTTTCCAGGTTCATCCATGTCCCCACAAAGGACCCAAACTCATCGTTTTTGATGGCTGCATAATATTCCATGGTGTATATGTGCCACATTTTCCCTATCAAGTCTATCGTCGAAGGGCATTTGGGTTGGTTCCAGGTCTTTGCTATTGTAAACAGTGCTGCAATGAACATTCGTGTACACGTGTCCTTATAGTAGAACGATTTGTAATCCTTTGGATATATACCCAGTAATGGGATTGCTGGGTCAAATGGAATTTCTATTTCTATGTCCTTGAGGAATCGCCAAACTGTCTTCCACAATGGTTGAACTAATTTACACTCCCACCAACAGTGCAAATGTGTTCCTATTTCTCCACATCCTCTCCAGCATTTGCTGTCTCCAGATTTTTTAATGTTCGCCATTCTTACCGGCGTGAGATAGTATCTCAATGTAGTTTTGATTTGCATTTCTCTTATGACCAGTGATGATGAGCATTTTTTCATATGTTTGTTGGCCTCACGTATGTCTTCTTTTGAGAAGTGTGTGTTCATATCCTTTGCCCACTTTTGAATGGGCTTGTTAGTTTTTTTCTTGTAAATCTGCTTTAGTTCTTTGTAAATTTTGGATATCAGCCCTTTGTCAGATGGGTAAACTGCAAAAATTTTTTCCCAATCTGTTGGTTGCCGATTCACTCTAATGATTGTTTCTTTTGCTGTGCAGAAGCTGTGGAGTTTGATTAGGTCCCATTTGTCTATCTTGGCTTTTGTTGTCAATGCGTTTGGCGTTTTGGTCATGAAGTCCTTGCCTACACCTACGTCCTGAATGGTTTTGCCTAGATTTTCTTCTAGGGTTTTTATGGTGTTAGGTCTTATGTTTAAGTCTTTAATCCATCTGGAGTTAATTTTAGTGTAAGGTGTCAGGAAGGGGTCCAGTTTCTGCTTTCTGCACATGGCTAGCCAGCTTTCCCAACACCATTTATTGAACAGGGAATCCTTTCCCCATTGCTTGTTTTTGTCTGGTTTGTCAAAGATCAGATGGTTGTAGATATGTTGTGTTGCCTGCGAGACCTCTGTTCTGTTCCATTGGTCTATATCTCTGTTTTGGTACCAGTACCATGCTGTTTTGATTACTGTAGCCTTGTAGTATAGTTTGAAGTCTGGTAGTGTGATGCCCCCCGCTTTGTTCTTTTTGCTTAGAATTGACTTGGCTATGCGGGCTCTCTTTTGGTTCCATATGAAGTTTAAGGTGGTTTTTTCCAGTTCTGCGAAGAAGGTCATTGGTAGCTTGATGGGGATAGCATTGAATCTATAAATTACTTTGGGCAGTATGGCCATTTTCACGATATTGATTCTTCCTAACCATGAACATGGAATGTTTCTCCATCTGTTTGTGTCCTCTCTTATTTCGTTGAGCAGTGGCTTGTAGTTCTCCTTGAAGAAGTCCTTTACATTCCTTGTTAGTTGTATTCCTAGGTATTTTATTCTCTTTGTGGCAATTGTGAATGGAAGTTTGTTCTTGATTTGGCTCTCTTTAAGTCTGTTATTGGTGTATAGGAATGCATGTGATTTTTGCACATTGATTTTGTATCCTGAGACTTTGCTGAACTTGCTTATCAGTTTCAGGAGGTTTGGGGCTGAGACGATGGGGTCTTCTAGATATACAATCATGTCGTCTGCAAATAGAGACAATTTGACTTCCTCCTTTCCTATTTGAATGCCCTTTATTTCTTTTTCTTGCCTGATTGCTCTGGCTAGAACTTCTAATACTATATTGAATAGCAGTGGTGAGAGAGGGCATCCTTGTCTGGTGCCACATTTCAAGGGGAATGCTTCCAGTTTTTGCCCATTCAGTATGATATTGGCTGTTGGTTTGTCATAAATAGCTTTTATTGTTTTGAGATACGTTCCATCGATACCTAGCTTATTGAGTGTTTTTAGCATAAAGGGCTGCTGAATTTTGTCAAAGGCCTTCTCTGCATCAATTGAGATAATCATGTGGTTTTTGTCTTTGGTTCTGTTTATGTGGTGAATTACGTTTATAGACTTGCGTATGTTGAACCAGCCTTGCATCCCCGGGATGAAGCCTACTTGATCATGGTGGATAAGCTTTTTGATGTGCTGTTGCAATCGGCTTGTCAGTATTTTATTGAAGATTTTTGCATCTATGTTCATCATGGATATTGGCCTGAAGTTTTCTTTTCTTGTTGAGTCTCTGCCAGGTTTTGGAATCAGGATGATGTTGGTGTCATAAAATGATTTGGGAAGAATTCCCTCTTTTTGTATTGTTTGGAATAGTTTCAGAAGGAATGGTACCAGCTCTTCTTTGTATGTCTGGTAGAATTCAGCTGTGAACCCATCTGGACCTGGGCTTTTTTTGGGTGGTAAGCTCTTAATTGCTGCCTCAACTTCAGACCTTGTTATGGGTCTGTTCAGGGTTTC
>NW_022436947.1:40675340-40721190 GCF_009761245.1 Sapajus apella
GTTAGCTCTTCTTGTTGCATTGATCCTTTTACCATTATGTAATGTCCCTCTTTGTCTCTTATGATCTTTGTTGCTTTAAAGTCTAATTTATCAGAGATGGGAATTGCAACTCCTGCTTTTTTTTTGCTCTCCATTTGCTTGGTAAATCTTCCTCCATCCCTTTATTTTGAGCCTTTGTGTATCCTTGCATGTGAGATGGGTTTCCTGGATACCGATGGGTTTTGTCTTTTTATCCAATTTGCCAGTCTGTGTCTTTTGATTGGGGCATTTAGTCCATTTACATTTAGGGTTAATATTGTTATGTGTGAATTTGATACTGCCATTTTGGTGCTAGCTGGCTGTTTTGCCCTTTAGTTGAGCTGGTACTTGTTGTTCCTTTATATGTGTAGAGCCTGTTTCAGGAGCTCTTGTAGAGCTGGCCTGGTGGTGACGAAATCTCTGAGTACTTGCATGTTCCCAAAGGATTTTATTTTTCCTTCACTTATGAAGCTTAGTTTGGCTGGATAGGAGATTCTGGGTTGAAAGTTCTTTTCTTTAAGGATGTTGAATATTGGCCCCCATTCTCTTCTGGCTTGTAGGGTTTCTGCTGAGAGATCTGCTGTGAGTCTGATGGGCTTCCCTTTATGGGTAACCCAACCTTTCTCTCTCGCTGCCCTTAGTATTTTCTCCTTCATTTCGACCCTGGTGAATCTGACGATTATGTGCCTTGGGGTTGCTCTTCTTGATGAATATCTTTGTGGTGTTCTCTGTATTTCCTGGACTTGAATGTTTGCCTGCCTTGCTAGGTTGGGGAAGTTTTCCTGGAAAATATCCTGAAGAGTATTTTCCAGCTTGGATTTATTCTCTTCGTCGCATTCGGGTACGCCTATCAAACGTAGATTAGGTCTTTTCACATAGCCCCACATTTCTTGGAGACTTTGTTCATTCCTTTTTACACTTTTTTCTCCAGTCTTGCCTTCCCGTTTTATTTCATTGAGTTGATCTTCAACCTCTGATATCCTTTCTTCTGCTTGGTCCATTCGGCTGTTGATACTTGTGCATGCTTCACGAAGTTCTCGTGTTGCGTTTTTCAGCTCCATCAATTCACTTATATTCCTTTCTATTTTGTCCATTCTTGTTAGCATTTCGTCAAATCTTTTTTCAAGGTTCTTAGTTTCTTTGCATTTGGTTAGAACATGTTCTTTAAGTTCACAGAAGTTTCTTACTACCCACCTTCTGAAGTCTGATTCTGTCATTTCATCACACTCGTTCTCCATCCAACCTTGTTCCCTTGCTGGTGAGGAGTTGTGATCCCTTTTAGGAGAGGTGTTCTGGTTTCGGGTGTTTTCATCCTTTTTGTGCTGGTTTCTTCCCATCTTTAAGGATTTATCCGCCTGTCGACTTTGTAGTTGCTGGCTTTCAGATTGGGTCTCAAATCTTTCAGATTGACGTTCTGTTTGTTGATGATGAGGTTATTTCTGTTTCTTGGTTTTCCTTCTGACAGTCTGGCCCCTCTGCTGTAGGTCTGCTGAGGTTCACTCCAGGCCCTGCTTGCCTGGGGTTCACCTGCAGCAGCTGCTGAACAGCAAGGGTTGTTACCAGTTTTCTTCTGCTGCTATCTTTGTCCCAGAAGGATACCCGCCTAGTGTCAATCTGATCTCTCTTTTATGAGGCGTCTTTTTGGATATATAGGGGTCAGGGAGCTGCTTGAGGAGACGGTCTCTTCTTTATAAGATCTCAAATGGTGAGCTGCGAGCTCTGTTGTTGTTCATTCAGAGCTGCTAGGCAGGTACTTTTAGGTCTGCTGCAGCAGAACTCATAAACTGCTTTTTGTTCCCAGGTGCTCTGTCCCAGGGATTTAGGGCTTTATTTATGAGTTTCCGTTATGCTGCCGCCTTCTTTTTTTTTTTTTTTTTCCTTCAGACCTGCCCTGCCCAGCAAGGAGGCAGCCTAGTCACTGTCGGCCTATAGCAGCTTTGCTGAGCTGCTGTGGGCTCCGCCCCGCTGCTGAGTGAACTTCCCTGCAGTCCTGTTTATATGGGTGTAGTTAGAACTGCTTTGGCGATGGTGGCCCGCCTCTGTTGGGGCGGAGTCTCTGCTGTAGCGGGTTGCCTTGGCAACGGCGGGCTGCCTCAGCAATGGCGGGTTGCCTTGGCAAAGGCGGGCTGCCTCGGTAATGGCGGACGCCCCTCCCCCACAGAGCGGGACCGTCCCGGGTTCAGCTGCGCTTGCTGTGAAACTCTCAATCCAGAGTTTCTGGTTGCTGTTCTTTTGTCGGGTGGGACCAGCCGAGCCTGATCGCCTGGCTCCCTGCCTCAGAGCCTTTTTTAAGTTGGTGTTCCAGTCGCCTGTTGAAGAGGCGCCGGGGTCTGTTTGTTTTCCCCTGCGGTCACTCACTGCGCTGGCTTAAACAGCGGCACTGAGGTTTGTGGCGCTTTTTTTTCTTTTTTTTGCTCTGGAATCTACTGTCCTGGTTCTCTGCTCAGTCCCCTTTTTGAACCAGCGTATGGGCGACTTCCCGTGGCTCCAATCGCCAGCCTAAAGGGCCCCCGGACCGGTGTATTTTGTACGGAGAACCGTGGCTCCGGGGCGCCGACAAAGCAGCCACGCGGGGCAAAGCAGCCGCGCGGGGCAAAGCAGCGGCGCTGGCCGGCGCTGGCTGAAACAGCCGCGCTGGCGACCGTGGAGCACCTGTGCCCTGGAATTTCCTAGTCTGTGGGCAATAAAAACACGGCGTCCACTCACCCTCTGCGCTTTCACTGGGAGCTGCAATCCTGAGCTGTTCCTAAACGGCCATCTCAAAAGTTGTTTTTTTTTTTAAAGTTAAACAAAATTGGCAAAACTTTTGCAAGTCTAAGTAGGGGAAAAAGGAGAAGACTGAAATAAATAAAATCAGAAATAAAAAAGGAGACTTTACAACTGAAACTGCAGAAATTCAAAGATTTATTTGTGGCTACTATGAGCAACCATATGCCAATAAATTGGAAAATGTATAAGAAATAAAAAAAATTCCTGTGGCCCCGGATTGCATCCAATGCTGGCAGCATTGCATGATTCTCCAGTATATTTGTAAAAAATAAAAAACTTTAAAACCATTAAAAAGTATTTGTTCGCAAAAAAAAAAAAAAAAAGAAATAAAAAAAATTCCTACATACATACAACCTACCAAGATTGAACAAGATATTCAGAACCTGAACAGATTAATAAGTAACAAGATAAAAGCCATAATAAAAAGTCTCCATGTACAGAAGTGCCTGGGACCTGAAGGCCTCACTGCTGAGTTATACTGAACATTTAAAGAACTAATACCAATCCAACTCAAAATATTCTGAAAAATAGAGAATGAAGGAATACTTCCTAACTCATTCAATGAAACAAGTATTACCCTGATACTAAAATCAAAGATTGATCAAAAGACACATCAAAAGAAAGAAAACTACAGTACAATTTTTCTGATGCATATTGATTCAGAAATCCTTAACAAAATACTAACAAACCAAACTCAGCAAAGATTATTTGTCATGACCAAGTGAGATTTATCCCTGGGATACAAGGATGGTTCAACAGATGCAAATCAATCAATGTGATACATCATAACAATAGAATAAAGAATACCATCATTTTAATTGATGCTAAAAAAATTTATCAAAATTCAGCATCTGTTTATGATGTTAAAAAACCCTTTGAAAAAACTGGGAATAGATGGAATATACCTAAACATAATAAAGCCGTGTATGACAGACCCACAGCTAGTATTATACGGAATGAGAAAAAATAAAAACCTTTCCTCTAAGATTTGGAACATGACAAAGTTGTGCATCGTCACTGCTATCATTGAACATAGCAGTGGAAGTCCTAGCTAGAGCAATCAGCCAAGAAAAAATATAAAGGGCTTCCAAATTGGAAAGGAAGAATTCAAATATCCTTGTTTACTCATGATATAATCTCATATTTGGAAAAAGCTAAAGACTCCACAAGAAAATTATTAGACCTGAGAAACATCCACAAGAAAATTATTAGACTAATAAACAAATTCAGTAAAGTTACAAGATACAAAATCAACATACAAATTTAGTACCATTTCTATATGCCAACACTAAAGAATGAGAAAAAGAAATTTTAAATGTAATCCCATTTACAATAGCCAGACATAAAATTAAATATCAAGGAATTAATGTAATCAAAGAAGTAAAAGATCTCTATAATCAAAACTATAATATACTCATTTAAAAAAATTGAAGAGGACACCAAAAGATGAAAACAGATTCCATGTGCATAGATTGGAAGAATCAATAGTGTTAAAAAGTCCATTCTACTCAAAGCAATGTACAGATTTAATGCTATCCCTATCAAAATACCAATGACATTCTTTATAGAAATAGAAAGAACAGTCCTAAAATTTATATGAAACCAGAGAAGTCAAAGCTATTCTAAGCCAAAAGAACAAAACTGGAGGAATCACATTATCTGACTTCAAATTATACCACAGAGTTATAGTAAAGAAACCAGCATGGCACTGGCATTAAAACAGACATAGACAAATGAAAGAGAATAGAGAACCCAGAAACAAGTTCACACAACTACAGTGAGTTTATTCTTTGGAACAAAATAGAGAACACAGAAGCAGGTCCACACACCTACAGTGAGCTCATTCTTGACAAAGGTGTCAATAATATACACTGGGGAAAAGACAGTGTCTTGAATAAACAGTGCAGGGAAAATTGGATATCCATATGCAGAAGAGTGAAACTAGACTCCTATCGCTTGCCATTTACAAATATAAAATCACAATGGATTGAAGACTTGAATCTAAAACTTTAAACCATAAAACTACTACAAGAAAACACTGGGGAAAATCTTCAGGACATTGGTCTGAGCAAAAATTTCTTGAGCAGTGCCCCACAAGCACATACAACCATAGCAAAAATAGATAAATGTGATCACATTAAGTTAAAAGCTTTTACACAGAAAAATATACAATCAACAAAATGAAAAGACAACCCACAGAATAAGGGAAAATATCTGCAAACTACCCATATGATAATGGGTTAATAATCAGAATACATATGGAATTCAAACAGCTGAATAATAAAAAATCTAATACTCTGATCAAAAGATGGGTAAAAGATTTGTATGGAAGTTTCTCAAAATAAGACATATAAATGAAAAACAGGCATATGAAAAGGTGCAAAAGCATTGATCATCAGAGAAATGCAAGTCAAAACTGCAATGAGGTAGCATCTCACCCCAGTTAAAATAGCTTATATCCAAAAGTCAGGCAATAACAAATGCTGGTGAGGACCTGGAGAAAAGAGAACCTTGTACTCTGTTGGTGGAAATGTAAATTAGTACAACCTCTATGGAGAACAATTTGAAGGCTTCTCAAAAAACTAAATATTGAGCTAACATATCATTCAGCAATCCCACTGCTGGTTATATACCCAAAAGAAAGGAAATTAGTACATCAAAGAGATGTCTGCAGTCCTATTTTTATTGTGGCACTGTTTATGTTAGCTAAGATTGGAAGCAACCTAAGTGTCCATCAGCAGATGAATGGATAAAGAAAATGTGACACACATACACAATAGAGTACTATTCAGCCATACAAAAGAATGAGATCCAGTCATTATTCGCAACATATATGCAACTGGAGATCATTATGTTAAATGAAATAAGTCAGGTGCAGAAAGACAAACATCACATGTTCTCACTGATTTGTGGAATCTAAAAATCAAAACAATTCAACTCATGGACATAGAGGGTGGAAGGATGGTTATCAGAGACTGGATAGAGTAGTAGGGGGATGAGGGGGAGATAGGGATGGTTAATGGGTACAAAAAAATGGAAAGAAATAATAAGACCTAGTATTTGATAGCACAACATGGTGACTATCATCAGCAGTAACTGTACATTTAAAAATAATGTAAAGAATGTAATTGGATTGTTTGCAACTCAATGATTAAATGCTTGAGGGTATGGATAACGCATGTTTTTATGATATACTTAACTCACATTGCATGCCTATATCAAGACATCTCATACACCTCATAAATATACACACCTACTGTGTACCCACAAATTTTTTTAATCCTACTTCAGAAAAACTCAATGTACCCCACACATATTATACCATTAGGTAAACATTCATTCTAACATAATATATTATACCATAAATTAAACTGTAAAGCGGTTGATGTCAGTCAGCCTTTGAGCACCAGTAGTCAAAATTTGTACTACAAAACTTGCAGAATGTGTGGATATGCATACTAAGTATATACCTCAAAAGTTAGAAAAAAAGTTTAAATGTATAAGACCTTCTAAGCATTATGAAGATGTTAACTCATATCCAGCTGATTAAGCATTGATGGTAAGGATAAAAGTACTAGTAAGAAATTTTAGAAAACAAATAAACTTGCCACAGATATTAAGAAATAAATTGACCTTGCCTAATATTCTTTCTGCCTTGCTGCAGGTCTTATCATTGTTAAATTATATTTGTAAATCAGAGCTAATGTGGTATTGTCCCAATCAACACATAAAATGTAAGTGCTTCTGGTGAACTTTATAAATGCTGATCAACAGATGTATGAGTTGGCTACTAACATTCATAGATTTTCATATTAAATAGAAAGATAGAAATTAAATATAATATAATTGCTGGCCACATTGTAAAATTTTTACAAATATAAATGTCCAAGATGTTTTCAGCAAAAGAAGAGATGAAGGCAAGTTTCAGAGCATGAGTGGAAGTTTATTCAAAAAGGCTTTAGAACTGGAAACAAAGGAAAGTTCACTTGGAAAAGATCTAAGAGGGCACCTAAATGTCAAATGTGGCATTTAACCTTGATCTTAGGGGCTTTAGATGCTTTCCTCTTTCCCATGATTGTTCCCTTAGGGTGGGCTTCCTGCATTCGCGGTACCCTCCTTACCCTCGGAAATTTAGCACACGCAGTGTGTTTAGGAAGTTGTATAGTTGTATGCATGCTCATCTGAGGCTTTCTTCCCTTTATATGGTGCAGTGTACCTACAACGTCTTAATTCACCATTTTGTCTCTTAGTGCACATGCCCAGGAAGTTTCTTCTCCATAGCATCTGCATTCAATTAACATTTTAATTGTGAGTCATCAGGAGATTGCCCGATGACCCACAATGAAAGCTTTGGGTCATCAGGAGATTGTCTCTCCTTGTGGCTGTCAAATTCTCATTTTTAGCAAGGCAGTGTAGTAATCACTGAAACAGCACCTAACATTCCTAGTGGGTGGAAGAAGAGCCCTCTCCTTCTCCACTCAGGCCTATCTAACTACGTAACAACAGTATGAAGAGGTGGGACCTTTGAGAGGTGATTAAGCCATAGGGGCTCTGCCCTCATGCGTGAGGTTATTCTGTTACAAAAAGATGAGTTTTCCTACCTTTTGCTTCTTTGTCCTTCCATTTTCTGCCCTGTGATAACTGCAAGAAGGCCCTCTCTAGATTCCAGTGTCATGGATTTCCCAGGCCCATAACTTTGGGAAAATTAATTTATGTTTATTATAAGTTACTAATTCTCAGGTATTCTCTTATGGTGACCTAAAATGTACTGTAACAGAAAATTGTTAGCAAGAGCATGGTGTTGCTATAAAAAGAAACCTAAAAATATGGAAGCTGAAACTGGGTAAATGGGTAGAAGCTCCAAGAATTTGGAGAAGTAGGCTAGAATATGCCTAGATTTCCATAAATGGAGTGTTAGGGCGATTCTGGTGAGGACACAGAAGAGAGCTATAAGACAAGTCTGAAAGTTCTTAGAGATGACTTAAGTGGTCATGACCAGAATAGCAATAGAAAAATAAACAGTAAGGGCAATTCTGACAAGATTTCACATGGAAATGAGGATCAAGGTATTAGAAATAGAAAGAAAGGCCATCTTTGTTATAAAGTGGCAAGGAACTTGGCTGAATTTTGAGCCTGCCCTAGAGCTTTATAGAAGGCAGAATTTAAGGGCAGGAACTAAGATTTCAGGTGAAATAAATATCTATGCAGCAAAGCACTCAGAGTGCTACATGATTTCTCTTAACTGCATATAGTAAAATGCAAGAAGACAGAATTTATAAATTAAAAGGGGAGAAGATTGTAAAAACTAGGAAAATTATCAACCTGGCCATGTAAAGAATAAAGAAATATGTTTAGGAGAGAAAACCAAGGATATGGCCAAGTGAACATGTGATAAAAATATTAGTATGAATAGAAGGAAACCAGGTATAATTCATTAAAACAATAGGAAGATAACCCTGAAGGCATTTCAGAAATCTTGCAAGCCACCACTCCCGTTATAGGCCCAGAATGCTACAACCTTGAAGACAGAGAAGTTTCCAGAAAAGGGCCTAGAGTGTCCACAGAACCTCAGCATTTGGGGCCACTGGAATGGAATGAATGTATTTGATATGTGAGAGGAAGAGCTCTGGGGGGCTAAGATTGGAAGTTTTTTTACCTTCAAAACACATGTTAAAATGTAATTGTCATGTAACAATAGTAAGAGGTAGGACCTTTGAGGTAATTGGGCAAATCATATAGCAAAGCCCTCATGGGTGGGTTAAGGTCATTCTAAAAGGATGACATCAGCCCCTTTTTGCCTCTTTACCCTTTCACCTTCTGCCATGTGATAACACAGCAAGAAGACCCTTACCAAATGCCTGTGCCTTGATCGTGGACTTTGCAGCTCCAAGGACTGTGGGATAATAAACTTCTGTTGATTACACTTACCTCAGTCTCAGGTATTTTGTTACTGCAGTACAAAACAGATCAACACACAGATATTGTGCAAGTTTTCAGACGCTTTAAAATGTTTCCTTAGTATGATGTATGTGACATGTATATGATATATGTAGTATGATCTATGTGACAAGTCAAAAATGCCTGTGAAAGTGCCCTGTTTCTAAGTAATTGAAAAGTTAGAAATACCTGTTATCAAGGTGATATCTTAGAATACATGTTTACCCAGTGACTCTATTAAGCAAACATTGAAAATTCATAGTGCTCCCAGCTATATCTAAATATGCCAAAATGTTGAAAAAAGCAAACAAAAAACAACTTATTTCTGATAAAAGCTAACAAAGGAATCTGGGCTTCAATCTTTTTGCAGAAAGTGCAATGCATTTTTCTTTTCTCTTTTAATAATATAACATTTATCTAAAATGTATTTTATACATTCATAAATTAAATAAATAGTTACAGAGTTCCCACTATGTGCCAAACACTATACTGGAACTTGGAATACATCCATGAATAAAGCAAACAACCCTGCCCTCTTGAGCTTACAGTGTAGCATGGGTGAAATCATGTTAAAACTTTATATAAAGTAGAAAAGGAATGTTTTTGACTGTAGTCCATATAATGTTCAAAGAGATGTTTTTCTAAAATAAATTATAAATAAGAATTTCTTCAACACTAATAATAAGTAATAATTATTTTTTCTGGTAAACTAAGAATTAACAAATTTATTAAGTTCCCATTTTCATAATAGATACTTGGCTAGCTTTGTCATAAGCACACATTCAAATGCAGTTATATTATTAAAGAGAAAAAGTAAGAAAAAGAATTGTCTAGGCCTCATTTAGATAAATAGAAAGGCCAATCATAGATTAACAGGACAGAGTTAACAAATTTTAATATTCTCTCTTATCCTGGATTTGGAAAGTTTTTTCTCCTTTTAGTGCTTAGATCTCCATGATTATGTTAAAAAGCTGACCTTTAAAAAGTGGTAAATTTACTACCTTGGACTGAAAAAATGCTATCATACTTTATTCATAATAAGTGGTTTTTAAAATGGAAATTTCAAGTAGAAATGCTCTGCCTACAAATAAATTTTCTGAAAATTAACAACTTAATAGTATTTTACAGATTCAACGTGAGTATATTTTATTTAAAATGAATATTCTATGTTGGTCAATGCTACTTCAAAAATAGCTGTCAGTTGCTGTAAATTCTTAATGCAAAAGTATTGCGTAACACAAAGGGAATTGTATGTAAGAAAGAATAAATATTTTAAATTAGATGTACTTAATAGTTTTATTTCTGGAACAGATTTTATGGAATAGGAAGATGGCTGAGTGCAGTGACTCATGCCTGTAATCCCAGCACTTTGGGAGGCCAAGGCAAGCAGATCACCTGAGGTCAGATTGAGACCAGCCTGGCCAATATGGTGAAACCCTGTCTCTACTAAAAATACAAAATTAGCCAGGCATGGTGGTGTGTGCCTGTAATCCCACCTACTTGGGAGGCTGAGGCTGCAGTGAGCTGAGATCATGCCACTACATTCCATTCCACTCCAGGCTGGGTGACAGAGGGAGATTTTCTAAATAAATAAATAAATAAATGGGAATAGATAATACATGCCATATCTTATTTTAAAAAAGCATTACACTCAGATATATTCTTAGAAGTTAACAAAATTTTCTATCAATTTATAGTGTAAAGAGTCATTTAACAAAGAAAGCATTATGTTTCAAATTGCAGTATTTGTTAGCCACTAAAATTTTACATCCTTATTAATGTTGGTAACAATACTCAGAATTATATACTTTCAACTTTCAATGTTAACTTGAAATTTGAGGCTTAAAATTCTTTCACATTTCCTTAAATCCTAAAATTGAAAGTACACTATTCTTGTGATATCAAAAGTATTCCAAATACCTCAAAATATAAACTTTATATGCTTTTTTCTTTTTCTTTTTCTTTTTTTTTTTTTGAGATGGAGTTTCGCTCTTGTTACCCAGCCTGGAGTGCAATGGCACGATCTTGGCTCACTGCAATCTCTGCCTCCTGGGTTCAAGCAATTCTCCTGTCTCAGCCTCCCGAGTAGCTGGGACTACATGCGTGAGCCACCATGCCCAGCTAATTTTTGTATTTTCAGTAGAGACGGGGTTTCACCATGTTCACCAGGATGGCCTCGATCTCTTGACCTTGTGATCCACCTGCCTCGGCCTCCCAAAGTGCTGGGATTATAGGCGTGAGCCACTGCGCCTGGCCCTTCATATGCTTTTTTAAATACAAGTGTTGACCCTAATTTAAGATGTAAAATTATTAACTCATATTTCCACAACATGCAATGTTTATTCCCAAAGTGACTGCTATTGAAAATATTACTAGTTCAGAATATTGAAAGAAATGTATTTGCATTAATTCCCTGCTTCAAATAAATACCAACATCACTAAAATAAAATATCTTGAAATAGGAAGCATGTCACCCTAACTGAACAGCTCTCTTATGTGAAGTGTCAAGGAAAATTGCTTTACTTTAATGCTTATCAGAAGAGCACACAACCCTTATCTCTGACTAGAATTATTAGGGGCAAAATAACTTTGAAATTGCTTGGTTTTTTGCCTTTTGCTAGCTTTTCTTTTCTTTTCTTCTACATTTAGCTCAATTAATAATAATTATAAAGAAATGGGAATAATTAAAATGTTAATGGATAGATGATAGTATCTTTTTGGTATTTCTTTTATCAAATTGTCTATAGCATGTTGAAAACTTAAATAAGGGAACAAAGACAATAAAAACTATTTTTAACACATTAATCAGTAAATGAAGTGAATGTTATAAATACCACAGGAATAAGAATTTAATAAGCTTTCTATAATTTAGATTAAGTATTAGATAGATCGATTTAGATTATTCAGTGAGCAGACATTATATTAGTTCCTTTATTTTTGTTTTTAATGAATAATTTGTGTACTCCAGGAAATAAAAGTTAAAAGAATAGGGGAAACAGAGTGGAGAAGGGATTTCAATATGCAAAAAAACAAAAATGAATATCAAGTAAGTGAAAGAATAAATGACTGCAGTAAAATCATTCTAAAGAAATCAATGGTTGGAGATTAATTATAATGGAAACAAAATATTTTAAAATACTGAGCAATACAATCCCTGTTCTTAAAATCAGAAAGGATGATAATTAATGACTAATATTTTACCTCAAGAAATTAGGGAAAAATCTCAAAAAATAAACATTAAAAACTAGAAGAATGTAAATAAGAGCAGAAACTATTAACACAAGAAACAAAGAAAAGAGATGATTAATAAAACTAAAACTGTTTTTGAAAGAAATAAATAGGCAAACTTTAACAAGATATTTTTTTTTAAATAGAGCAATATACACAAATAAAAGATGGGGCATAACTGCTCATAAAATATATACTGAGAAAAAAGCAAACAACATAAAAAACCATGAGACAATAGTTTATTCCAATAAGCTATGTACATACATACACACTAAGACAGATAAATGTTAAAATGCTTTAAGAGCATAAATATGACCAAACAAGATCTTAAGAAAAATATAGAAATCAGAATATATCAATAACTTCTGCAGAAATATCATAAAATTTTCATACCTCCCCAGCTCCCTGAAAAAAAAGAAAAGAAAAGAAAATCCCTATTTAATTTAATTCTTTCTAGAGACTAGAAGGAAAGGGAAAATTGCCCAAATCCTTTTATAATGCTGATTGAACCTTCATATCAAAACTGAAAATAGCATTTTAAGATATTTGCCACTCTGTTCCATTACAACACATTAAAAAAATAATGGGCCAAGATGTCAGAAAGGAAGCAAGGCTAGTGAGCATCTCCCACTTGCATGGATAGAACAGTGTGTGGAGATTCACACTGTGAACTTTTGTTCCAAGGACCACAACAGGAATGTACCAGGAAAACTGAAAGATTTCACAGATCCTTTGGCAGAAGCTGCATGCCCCTGCAAACTATGAGACAAGCAAAAAACTGTGAGTTCTGAGGGTGTGACAAGGGGAGAACCTGCCTCTAAACACACATCCTTACTGGGAAATCTGAAAACGCAGATCACAGTACAAGGCTTTAACCTTACCTAGAGCTGGAACAAACTTAGGGAGCACTGTGAAATATAAAAGGAGGAGCAGCATCAGAAACAGCCTTGTAGGCATTCCCAGACTCAAGCTTAAGCCCGGGGAAGCCATCCCTGACTATATCTCACAGGAGCCCACAGCAAAGGCAGCCAGCAGATTTAGGGAGGGGTTGCAGGCTGAAAGAAGCTGCCAACTGAATTTTGTGACACTTTCAAGTGGGTGTGGACTTCCTTGAATAGAATCTGGGGAGCAAACGAGAACTGCAGCAGATATGACCACAGGCACATGGCACCAACATGGCTGTCAGACCGAGGTGGAGGGTTGGGGGGTAAGGTGAGGAGTGTGGCCTGAAAGCTGTGCTTGCCTTCTCAGTCTGGAAGCTTATTGGCCTAGGTCATGTCTGAGTTCTGTAGGCACACTGCCTTGATCTAAACTTGGTGCCATTAGTGGGGCATTGCAGGATCAAAACCAGCCTTACCAACCACGTGGGAGCTGGGTGAGGTCTTTCACTACCAGCTACCACTTACTCCCCTAGTGAAGTCACTACACAGCAGAAGCAGCCAGCCATACTTCCCTCTGGAACATAATGCCATTGGCCTGAGAACCACCCCCACATTCCCTACAGGGGCTACAGCAAGCCCCACCCAGGGAAAGTCTGAGCTAAGATCTACCTAGCCCTTTCCCCACATGATGGTATTTCTCTGCCTGCCCTTGTAGCATAACAAAAAAGATATAAACTTTTGGGGACTTTATGGCCGCACTCATTGCCTAAGAAATCAGAATACTTCCCCTGGGCAACCTAAGCCAAGCTTATATCCCATTACTCCTACCACAGCAAGTGCTCTCTTGCAAATGCCACCTTCTGGCTGGAGGCCAACCAACTCAGGCCATTACAGCAACTCTTGGCAGACTAACACTGCTCTTAGGAAGGAGAAAACAACAGCTAACACCACTGCCTGTAACATCCTGGCTAAAAGGAGGTCCTGAATTTGTTCACATGACAACTTCACTACTAACATAACCAGCCATTCAAAAAAGCTAGCACACTAAATCTTTCTAAAACCAAGGAATCTCAGAGTCTATGTCACTCCCCTGCCACCTCCAGAGCAGGTGCTGGTATCCATGGCTAAACACAGGTCACCCTCTTGCAGACATTCCCCAGCCCCATCCTGGAGTCTGTTTGCCTTGCTGGGTGGCTAGACCCAGAAGAGCAATAACAATCACTGCGGTCTGTCTCTTAGAAAGCCCCATTTTTAGGGTAAAGGAGGGCGGCACCACATCAAGGGATAACACTGTGGGACAAGGAATCTGAGCTGTAGTCCTTGAGTTTCATATCATTCCACTAGTGGGAAGTTTCTCATAGCAGATGCAGAATTGCAGTAATGGGAGTGGGTAGGGAAAGTCTGAACCTGTACCCCAACAGATAGGCAGCCTCTGTAATCATGAACGGCCTTGGAGAAATGGTCCTTGCACTCCACTGCAGACACAGCTGGGGCTTCCTCCACAGGAATGCAGCATGGAGACACCTATAGATAGCCTTTCCCGCACAATCCAGGGTGAGTGCAGCACCACAGGCGAAGCACCTCCCAGACTCAGGCCTGCATAAGAGGTAGAGTCATAATTCCTCCCTACTTGGAACATCAACATTCCTATAGTTGAAAGAGGTGCTTGTCTGATCTGAATAGCTAAAACATGAGGACAAGGGTGAGGTTGTGAGGTGAACAGCTTTCCTGTTGGCTTGGCAGGGGAGCTGAGGTAGCTCCCACTCTTCATCCTGAGAAAACCTCAGCACATCTAACTGAGAGCTTTCCCAGCCACCCTCATCAAGGCTGGGACCTCAGCTCACCATTTGGTATTACATCTACCCACTTGCTTTAGTGACAACTGGTGCCTACCCAGGGATACCTCCCCTATTGGCCCTGAAGCATCAACTCAGTTAATATGATACTGGGAATAAATAAAATGTATACCACAACAGAATGGGATAAGCTTCAAGAGATCTCTGCCATTCTAACTCCATAGGAGACAGTGAACTTGCCGACACAAAACAAACACAACTACTACAACCAGCATTAGGAAAAGACAGTGCACAAAGACTCTCTCTAACTAAGGAACTCATACAGTCTTTACCCATACAAGCACTAAGAATCAAATTAGGCTAAAGTAAACATTAAAGTTGAATCCTTAAGATAAAAAAAAGAAATTTACATCTAAAAGAACAAAAATAAATTCAAGAAAAATTTGAACAAATAGTCTATCCAAATGAGAAAGAACCAGAAAAGTAATTAGCGTAACATGACAAAACAGGATTCTGTAACACCCCCAAATTAGCTCCCTAGCAGTGGATGCAAAGCAAGATGGAATCTCTGAATTGCCAGATAAAAAATTCAGTAGGTTAATTATTAAGCTACTCAAGGAGATAACAGAAAGGTGAAAACAAAAATAAATTGAAAAAAAGATACAGGATGTGGATGAAAAATTTCCAGAGTAATACATATCATAACAAACAAACAAGCACAACTTGTGGAAGTGAAAGACATACTTAGGGAAATACAAAATGCAGTGGAAAGTTTCAACAATAGACTAGAACAAGTAGAAGAAAGAACATCAGAGCTTGAAGACAAGGCTTCCAAATTAACGCAATCACATGCAGACAAAATAGCATCCAAAATAAAATGAACAAAGTCTTCATAAATTTAGGATTATGTTAAACAGCCAAACCTAACAATAATTGGTAATCCTGAGGAAGAAGAGAAATCTAAAAGCTTGAAAATTTTATTTGAGGGAAACATTGAGGAAAACACCCCTGACCTTACTAGAAATGTAGACATCAAAATATAAAAAGCTCAAGGAACTCCTGGGTAATTCATCACACACAAAAAATCATCACCTAGGCACATCGTCATTAGGTTATCTAAAGTCAAGATAAAGGAAAGTGTCTTAGAGTTGTGAGACAAAAGCATCAGGTAACCTTTAAAGAAAAACCCATCAGTTTAACAGATGATTTCTCAGCAGAAACCTTACAAGCCAGAAAGATTGGGGTTCTATCATTAGCTTTCTTAAACAAATAATTGTCAGCCAAGAATTTTGTATCCAGCAAAACTGAGCTTCATAAAAGAAAGAGAGATGAAGTCTTTTTCAGACAAACAAATGCTGAGAGAATTTGCCACTACCAAACCAGCACTACAAGAAATGCTAAAAGGACTTCTAAATCTTAAAACAAAGCCTTAAAATACACCAAAACAGAACCTCCTTAAAGCATAAATCTCACAGGGTCTATTTAAAAACACACACAAAAAAATTAAAATATATATATACATAGGCAACAACTAACATGATGAATAGAAAAGTACCTCACATCTCAATACTAACTAATGAATGTAAATGACCTAAATGTTCCACTTAAAGAATAGAGTGGTGGAATTGATAAAAACTTACATACCAAGTATGTGCCACCTTCAAAAGACTCACCTAACACATAAGGACTCATATAAATTTAAGGTAAAGGGGTGGAAAAGTATATTCCACGCAAATTGAAACCAAATGCAAGCAGAAGTAACTATTCTTATGTCGAACAAAACAAATTTTAAAGCAACAACAGTTAAGAAAAAAGACCAAAAAGAAAAAAGAGAAGAATATATAATGATAAAAAGATCAGTCCAAAAGAGAGTTATCACAATCCTAAATATGTATGTACCCAACACTGCAGCTCCCAAGTTTATAAAACAGTTACTACTACACCTAAGAAATGTGATAGACAGCTACACAATAATAGTGGGGGACATTGCTCTTCTACTGAGAGCACTAGACAGGTCATGAAGACAGAAAGTCAACAAAGAAACAATGGACCTTAACTACACCCTAGAACAAATGGACTTAACAGATATTTATGGAACGTTCTACCCAAAAACTGGAGAATACACATTCTTCTCAACATCACATGGCTGATTCTCCGAGATAGACCATATCACAGGCCACAAAACAAGACTCAATAAATTTAAGAAATAAAAATTGTATCAAGTATCATCTCAGACCACAGTGGAATACAACTGGAAATTAACTCTAAAAGGAATACTCAAAACTATACAAATACATGAAAAGTAAATAATCTGTTATTGAATGATCTTTGACAAAAGAAATTTCTATAACAATGAAATCAAGATGCAAATTAAAAATTTTTTGAAATGAACAATAATAATGACACAACTTATCAAAACCTCTGGAATACAACAGAAGTAGTGCTAAGAGGAAAGTTCATCAAATGCCTGCATCAAAAAGCCTGAACGAGTACAAATAGAAAACCTAGTATCACACCTCTAGGAACCAGAGAAACAAGAACAAACCAAACCTAAGCACAGCAGAAGAAAAGAAATAACAAACACTAGAGCAGAACTAGATGAAATTGAAACAAAAAAATACGAAACATAAATGAAACACAAAGCTGATTCTTTGAAAAGATAAACAAAATTGATACACCGTTAGTGAGATTAACCAAGAAAAGAAGATCCAAATAAGCAAAATTAGGAATGAAATGTGAAATATTTCAACTGATGCCACAGAAATAAAAAAGATCATTGAAGGCTAGTATGAACACCTTTATACACACAAACTAGAAAACGTAGAGGAGATGAATAAATTCCGGAAATATACAACCTTCCTAGATTAAATCAGGAACAAATAGAGAGTCTGAACAAGCAGCCAGATTGAATCAGTAATTTTTAAAATTGCCTACAATAAATAGCCCAGGGGTAGAAAGATTTTCAGCTGAATTCTGTCAGACATTCAAAGAAAAAATTGGTATCAATGCTACTGAAACTATTCCAAAAGACAGAGAAAGACAGAATCCTCCTAAATCATTCTGTGAAGGCAGTATCATCCTAATGCCCAAACCAGAAAAGGACACAAAAACAACAACAAAACTACAGACCAATATCCCTGATAAACATAGATGCAAAAATCCTTAACAAAATACTAACTAACTGAATCCAGTAGCATATTAAAAAGATAATACATCATGATCAAGTGAGTCTTATATCAGAGATGAATTAACATATACAAGTCAATAAATGTGACACAACACAAAAAGAATTAAAAATCATATGATCATCTCAAGAGATGCAGAAAAGCATTTGACAAAATACAGCATCCCTTTAAGATAAAAATCTTCAACAAAATTGGCATACCTCAAAGTAATAAAAGCCATCTGTGGGCACCCACAGTCAACATCATACTGAATGCAGAAAAGTTGAAAGCATTTCCCCTAAGAACTAGAACAAGAAAAGGATGCTCACTTTCACCACTTTTATTCAACACAGTACTGCAAGTTCTAGCCAGAGCAACCCGACAAGAGAAAAAAATAAAGGGCATCCAAATTGGAAAAAAGGAAGTCAAACTGTCACTGTTCGCTGATGATAGGATCATATACATAGAAAACCCAAAAGATTCATCCAACAGGCTCCTTGATCTAATAAGCGAATTCAGTTAAGTTTCAGGATACAAAATCAGTGTACACAAATCAGTAGTACTGCTATATACCAACAATGACCAAGCAGAGAATCAAATCAAGAACTGAATCCCTTTTACAACAGCTGTAAAAGAAGTAAAATACTTAGGAATATGCTTAACCAAGGAGGTGAAAGATCTCTACAAGGAAAACTTCAGAACACTATTCAAACAAATTATAGATGACACAAATAAATAGAAACACACCTCATACTCATGGAGGAGTAGAATTAATATTGTGAAAATGACCACACTGCCCAAAGCAATCTACAGAGTCAATGCAATTTCCATCAAAATACCATCATCATTCTTCACAGAACTAGAAAAAAAACTATTTTAAAATTCAAATGGAACCAAAAAAGAGACTGTATAGCCAAAACAGTACTAAGCAAAAGGAACAAATCTGGAGGCATCACATCTGACTTCAAACTATACTACAAGGACATAGTTACCAAAAAGTATGTAGACCAAGGAACCAGAATAGAGAATCCAGAAATAAAGCCAAATACTTACAGCCACCTGATCTTCAAGAAAAGCATACAAAACATAAAGTAGGGAAAGAAGACTCTATTCAACAAATCATGCTGGAATAATTGGCAAGCAACATGTAGAAGAATAAAACTGGGTTCTCATTTCTCAGCTTATACAAAAATCGACTCAAAATGAAATATAGGCCTAAATCTAAGGCTTGACACTATAAAAATTTTAAAAGATTTCGTTGGAAAAACTCTTCTAGACATTGACTTAGGCAAAGATGTCATAATCAAGAGCCCAAAAGCATATTCAACAAAAACAAAATTAAATAAATAAATGGGACCTAATTAAACTAAAAAGCTTCTGCACAGAAAAATAAATAATCAGCAGAGTAAACAGAATACCCACAGAGTAGGAGAAAATATTCACAAACTATGCATCCAACAAAGGACTAATATACAGAATCTACAAGGAACTCAAACAATTCAGCAAGAAAGGAATAATCCCATCAAAATGTGGGCAAGGGATACAAATAAACCATTCTCAAAAGAAGATACTTGGATAGCCAACAAACATGAAAAATGCTCACCATCACTAATTATTAAAATCAGAAAAATACAAATTAAAGCAAGCTACCACATGAATCGCCATAATCTAAAATTAAAATTTAATGAATGTTGACATGGATGTGGTTTAAAAAGTACACTTTTACACTGCTGATGGGAATGTAAACTAATGCAACCACTATGAAAAACAGTATGGAGATTTCTTAAAGAACTAAAAGTAGAAGCACCATTTGATCCAGCAATCTCTCTAGTGGGTATCTATCCAAAGGAGAATAAATCAGTATATGAAAAAAGACACATGCACACACGTTTATGGTAGCATGGCTTGGAATCACAAAAATATAAAACCAATCTAAATGCCCATCAACCAACAAGTGGTTAAAGAACATGTGCTATATATATACCATGGAATACTACTCAGCTGTATAATTGAATGAAAGAATGACATTTGCAGCAACTTGGATGGAATTGGGGACCATTATTCTAAGTGAATGGAAAACCAAATATCATATGTTCTCACTTATAAGTGGAAGCTAAGATGTGAGGATGCAAAAGTATAATAATGATATAATGGACTTTTGGGACTCTGGGGAACATATAGGAGGTGGGTGGAGAATAAAAAACTACATACTGGGCACAGTGAACACTGCTTAGATGACAAACACAGTAAAATTTGAAAAATCATCACTAAAGAACTTATCCATGTAACAAAAAACCACCTGTTCCCCCAAAAACGATTGAAATAATAATAATAATAACTGGTTTCAGCAATTCTCCACTACTCTAAGGTCATAAGTCTATCTTGCTGTATTTCCTTTAAACTGTTTTAGAGGATTTATATGTGTTTTTGCCTCATTTTTTTCAATATTTTTTATTTAGTTCACCTAGAAAGTTAAATATGTTTCAGAAGAGAATATGAGGCAGAGGAGGAGAAAACAGATTTATTTTCAAAATTCTCTTTTCATCAAATTAGTGGGTAATTTTATCAACATCTTTCATGTGCAAGACTTGGCAGATTTCATGATCACAAAATCATTATAATCCCACAGCATTGATTCAACGTAGGCATGCATCTGGCATATTAGATTTGATTTTAAACCTGAATGAGAGAGAAATGTAGAAACCATATTAGCATGATGATGGACAGAGAAAAAGGTCCTCAGGTTCAGCTTTGAGATGACTAATAAAAGATAGGACAGCTTTAATGCAGTAGTCAAGGATTCTCAGGCTGAAGATTGAAATGAGCTGGGGTACCTCAGAAAGGGATGGACAACTCCAACTCTCAACTATATATCTAAAGTCCTAATTGCTCACTGCCAATTACTACTTTATTATAATCAGGGAAATGCAAATTAAAATCACAATGAGTTATTACCTTACTCTTTCAAGAATGGCCATAATTAAAAATAAAAAAATAACAAATGTTGGCATGGGTGTGGTGCAAAGGGAACACTTTCATACTACTGGTGGTGTCCTGCTGTGGGAGTCTTGAAGTTGGGTCATGTAATTCCGAATGTCCCTTATCAACTGTACTATTCTTTGATTCCCTATGAGAAAATGCTTTCCTTACAATGTAAAAACTTGGGGTCAATAAAATCATCAGTAAACTAATTGTGTTAAATATCTACATAGAACAAATCATTGTTTTTTAGAAAAGATTTCTAATATATTTAACAATAAATAAAACAAGCTCTAAAAACTATAATGCATAAGTATCCTAATACATATGATTTAAGATTATAACACATAAAAGTAAACTGTCACATATAGTGGTACTGATTCTAGTGGCAAAATAATTGTTGAAACCAAATAGCCACTTAATCATTGTGTCACAATTTTTGATTCTCAAACTAGATAATCAAGTGTTAAAAATAACGTAATAAAGTCTATAGCTAGTCAAAGAGATTCTGTGTGTAGCTATATAGTAGAATGAAATAATGGAGTAGCTGTTTAAATTAATTTCAGATGTATGTCTGCCTTTATCCCTTCCTTAGAATAACCCCAAAAGCTGTTAGCTATCCACAGTAAAGACTCAGAAGGAGGAGTCCTTACAATAATATCCAGATGCCATGTGCTCTACCAATTCTGTCAATCTGGAATATCAGAGGAAGTGAATTTGTTCCTTGGAGCTCCATAGTTTATCTACATCCTGATCTATCTTTTTCTTACTATTAAACAGTGTCTGTTTTTCAGCCTTCATGCAAAAGCTAAGGATGTGGGTAAAGCATCAGTAGAATTCAGCGGGGTTTTAGTTTTCATTTTTATTAAGCTTTAAAATGTAAAAAAAAAAAAAAAAAAGCCCTCTCTTGGTCAGTTGGGGGGAAATAGGGGAGGGACGGTGGGGGGTGGGGAGCTGGGGAGAGATAGCAAGGGGAGAAATGCCAGATGTAGGTGTTGGGGAGGAAGGCAGCAAATCACACTGCCACGTGTGTTCCTATGCAACAATTTTGCATGTTCTTCACATGTACCCCAAAACCTAAAATGCAATAAAATAAATGAGAAAAAAAAAAAAAGAAATAAATGCAATAAAAAAAGTAAAAAAAAAAAAAAAAAGAAAGAAATGTACATCTAACTGTAATTATAATACTTAATTACACTGTTCTGGAATTGTTTAACATACAACCCTCAAGAGTTGTGACAGGTATTCTTATTGTCTACAATATTGGTAACAATTATAGAAGCCAGAATTAGAAAGGAAAATGGGTAATAAAAACAATGACGTACATCTTAAAGAAATAACTTTATTCACTGTTTTAATTTTAACAATAGTTACAATGAATAATTGAATATATATACCATGTTTGGTTTTGAGATACATACCTCTTCATAGAGGAGTAGCTGGTGATGGAAAAATAAAATCAGGTGAATGAGATGTCTCAGAATGATTTTATTCAGGTATATATAAATGCAAACAGTAATTTTTAAAAGAAAATTAAAATCTTCATTTCAAAAATTAAACAATATCTGAACATTGTATTTGTAATAAGATTAAAAGATTCAGTAGTTTCAATATATTCATCAGATCAATCTATATAACAACAAGGGGTATAGGCTTATTTTGGAGTATATAAGCATAAGTAGGTACATGTATATTAGCAGTCAAAGATGCAAAGTCAGAGCACTGACTTTCAATCCCTTCTAGCCACAGTCATTGAAGTGATTTACTGTTACAATACATAAACATTATTGAGGCAATGGGTATGATGTGATTATAATCACTCCCTTGAAAATATTGTTTCAGTATTTCCTTTGAAGATTTTTTTGTTAATCATGGAATATTTTGTGAGTACTTAATCTACTGAAGTATTAGCATAAAAATTATATTTGTGGCATAGTATTAATAACAAACCAAGTAATTCCACTTTTTCTTCCTCTTACAATCTTGTCTCTTTAACACATTCAGTAAATATACGTATTCTAAGAATTGTGATGGCCTGCTGTCTAATGAAAGTCTCATCAGATAAAGATAAATTAATACATTTTTAAAGGTACTTATTATTACAATGATGAAAAATACCAAATACATAAATCATTAAAACATGTATATATAAATTCATATATCATCATATTTATATACAAATACATAAATATAATAGTAGTTTAAAATATATCTGTCTGTATAAATTATACTCCTGGAGAGCCATTACTGATTATCTTTCTCTATCAATAAATTTCTGAAACTATCATTTCTAATTGTATTGCAAAATTACAAAAGTGCATGTACACTTTGACAAGCAGTAAACAGTGTAAGCAAACCTGTGGAAAAGCAATTTGATCAGAGCATTTCTATGACCTTTCTTTCACTAAAGAAAATATCTAAAACTTTTAGATGTAACTTCAAATATTTCACTTAAAAATATACCAATAAACACTGCTTTTCCTTTTTGGTATTTTAATTTTTTGAAACAAAACATTTGATATCTTGAATTAATGCAATTTCTACTCTTGATAAACCATTTACCATTGTAAAACTCAATTATCCAAAATTTAAGATGGCTTTAGAAATAACAATAGCTGCTGATACACTTTTTTGAGGGCAAATGGATTGTACACATAAATTAATTCAAGATACTAATAAATGTCACAACCATGAGGAATAAGTTGTCCTCATTTTTATTTTGAATAAAGTACATTGTGTTTTGAGTTTTTTTTCTAAGTGAGTATTTGATTTCATGCTCATTCACATTCATCATTCAGTTCATACATTTATCCATCTATCTTTCCTTCCATTCCTTCACGTACTCATTAACTAAACAACTGTTTAGTGAATGATTGTAATATAGAAGGTGCTATGCTATATAGGTGCAAGTTTGGAACAAAATCTGCAAACAGATTTTTGCCCTTAGAGAGTTTCCTGTCTATAGCTGGAAAGAACAATATAAAATAAAACAAGAAATAAATGTAATTGCAAACTTAGACAAGTACTAAGAGAAAAGTGTAGATACACTTGATTATTTATGGTTTCTTATTAAAGAAAATAATATGTACATTATCACATATTCTGTCAACATGAGAAAAGAATAATAGAGCAGATATTGTATTTAAAAATTGCCTATGGGAAAAGGAGAGTGTCTAATCTGAGAATTTCTACTTTTTCAAAACAGTGTGAAGAAAGATTATCAAATGAAAATGTGGCTTTTAGAGAAGTGAAAGAGAACAATAAAAGATGAGAAATAGATGTTGCAGGTTATGGAAAGTGTGTTTACTAGAGAAACATACTAACACTACTGAATGTTAGTAGAATCCTCATTTGGTAGTCATAATCATGAACATAAAATAACCCCACTGTATAATTTTCTCCAGCAGTGTTTGACCACGTGGTTACGGAAAGTTTAAAGGAGGCTTGCTGGAACTGCTAAGTAATGCAACAAAAAGGAGAGGTACAAAATAGATCAGAGGAGTTACAAGTCAGTGACTGTAAATATAACTATAAAATAAAATTGCAAAGAGGTAGAAAGACACAGCTGGTTGCACACATAAACCATGAGAAATGGTTCAACAAGAAATGGTGAGGTCAAATGATTGAAAAATCATAAAAATATTAAAGTTGTTTCCATGAGGGACTTTTTTAAAAAAGCAAACTCAAAAAATAAGAATTTGTAGTTAAGTATGGCATTATTTGTACGACAGACTTATTTTTTGTTAAATCAAGAACTTGATTTTGATGCTCAAAATCTGTGCAGAGGCATAGTAAAAGAATACCTAATTTATTATTAAAAGATGAAAATGAAACCTGTAGTCTTAACTGGGCCATCTAAGTTATGTGTGAAATTCTTGAAAACTATCACAGGAATTGAGATAGATAAGATATCTGTGAACTGGATGTTAGAGTCTTTTGTGAGAAAGAAAGAGTGACTAGGAGGTTGAAACAGGGAGTCATAATTGAATAGGAGGTGGTTAAAGCCTGACAGCAAAGTCTCATTTATAATTACTTTTCCAAGATGTAGGGAGAGTAATGATTTAGGATCAGCCCTACAAAATGAAGAGGAAAGTGACTATGGAGAAACAGTCAGCTTCCAAATAATCTGTAAGAGAAGTGATATCCCCAGGGAGCACCAGTTTTCAGGAAGTTGTAGAAAATGTTCTAAGAAGATGTTGAGGATGCTAGGAATTTTGCTGATCCAGAGTGACATGAGGACAGTTCATCAGATATTGCCTGCATGCCACTACAAATGCTCTTAGATTCACCTATTGCTCTTGAGACATAAATTGAATTTCCATGCAGATTTTGACTAACTTCACCAGGTGCAACCTAGGAGTGACTCACTTTGGGCCTGTAAAACATATCTTCTTGAACAATAGTTTCTCTAACTCCTTGACACAGAAAACGTCCATGAAAGCTCACTTTTTGTTCATGCGTATGCAACCTGGAAGTGCTGTGGAGTTAATACCCATGAGGCCATCTTTGATCAGTGGGCAGTGAGACCCAGTGGATGAATAATTTTGAAACACATTTCACAGCACCCTTTAGAAAATCCTATGAAGTCAACACAAGTCGCCCTTAGTATTTGTTCCCCTCTAAAACTCTTATGTTGAGACCTAATCCCCAATGTGAAAAATATGTGGAAATAGGGCCTCTGGATGGTGAGTAGGTTATGAGGGTCGAGCCCTCTTGAACGGAATTAGTGTACTTATAAAAGAGGCATCAGAGAACTCCCTTACCACTGTCTCCATGTGAAGACACAGCAAGAAGAGTAAAAGGTAGGCCTTGCCAGATGCTGAATCTGCCAGTGTCTTGACTTTGGACTTCCCAGTCTTCAGAACTATAAGAAATAAATACTTGTTGCTTAAACTACCCAGTCTATGGTGGGTTTTTCTCATAGTAGCCTGAATGCCTAATACACTTACCACTTAGTACCTTTCTCTTATTCTTTCATGCTAGTGTTCTTCATTCTTTTACCTTGCGATCACTTGTCTATTGAACTATCTGTACACAAGCTTTTAATGTAATACTGCATTGGGAGAAACCCAGAATAAGACAGAGTTTGGGAGATAATAGAGAACTTCTTTGGCTTACACAGTGGTAGGGACAGAGATGTATGTTACAAAAGAGTTAGTGCTTATTATTTCTAATAATAAAGTGAGATAACAAGATATCCTTGGGTTCTAGAAGTTTCAGAGAGATGCTTATTATTGGGGAAGTTTAGGCAGTCAGGCACAATTGCCATGGAGGACTTAAGGAATTATCTGTCTGGGGTGATAGGTTAGCTGACATTTCCCAATTCCCTCTACCACATTGACTACAAGTAAGCTTTTTGATTCATAGGCTCCCTCTTATAGGAGAGAGATAAATTTAAGGCAATTAATCTTTTTTAAAAGTTACTATAGCACTGAAAATAAAATATAGAGGAAATTTTCTAAGATGACATCGTCATGAGTTGAACTGTGTCCTCCCAAAATTTATGCCTTAAAGTCCTAACTCTCATTACTTCAGAATGTGACCTCATTTGAAGACAGGGCCTTTACAGAGGTAATCAAGTTAAAATTAAATTAGGTTGAGCCCTAATCAAGTATGATTGGGGTCTTTATCAAAAGGGAAATTTACAGACATATAGGCAGGAGGAACATTATGTGAAGATGAAGATGAAGAGGATATTGGGCAATGCTTCTACATGCCAAGGAATGACAAAGATTGACAGCAAACTACTAGAAGCTAGGAAACAGGCATGAAACAAATTCTTCCTAGGAGACCTCAGAAGACACCAACCCTACCAAGACCTTAATCTTAAACTTCCAGACTCCAGAACTATAATGCAACAAATTTTCATTATTTAAGACACTCAGGTGATGGTACTTTGTTATGACAACCCTAGGAGACTAATAGACTTGGCCAAAATTCCAATAAATCAAATCAAGAAAAATAAAAAGTAATACAATCAGAAATTAGAAAAGTTAAACAAATCAGTTCTAAAAACAAATAAAATAACAAATATAAACAGAAAGAAGCAAATAAATTGTTGAATCAAAATGAAATAGATTGAAAAATAAATTAGAAGATTTTACTAAAGATCTAAAACAATTTGTATTGGTCAAACACCATGAAATCAGTTGAAAAACCACAGTAGATGGCTTTAATCTTAAAAACCGAAGTTGATTAGATATGGTCAATAGCAACATCTCTTTCTCTCTTATTAAGTGAATATTATTCCAAAAACAATATTTCCAGTTTCCTTTCTTATTGGGGTGACTGTGTTACCTAGTTCTGCTAAAGGGTACTACACTGTGAGGGTTTCTGAGAGGACTCAGCTCTTAGCTGTTGGCTAACCATCCTTCATTTCCTCATCACCTTCTTTCTGGGTAAATAAAAGTAAGAGCTTACGATGTAGCTACCATATTGTAAATATGAGTGAACAGTTGTAAGAAGTAAGTAGAGCATGCTAAGAATTGTGCAACTGAAGAATATAAAGAGCCTGAGTCCCTGGCATTACTTTTGAACATCCAAACCAAAACCAGCAATAAATTATGTAAGACTTATCGACTGAGAAAAATAAACCATTTGTGTAGCCATTGCTTGTTGTGGTTTCTGGATATCTTTTTCCTTTAATTTTGGGCACTAAAATTATTCTTCCTGACACAGTAAGAATAGTTAACATGTGTGGTAATATTGATTTCCTCAGTAAAACAAGAAGTTTAAAAAAATGACCATTTCTGTAGATGCCTAAAAGATTATAAAATCCAACATTCATTCATGACTTTATAGTTTTAGGTAACAAAAACATAATATAACAAAAAAAAAACATTTTATTTCACTACTAAGGAAAAACATGCTTAAGTATTCACTGACTGGCCCCACCATCCCTCTTATTATGAAGCTCTGACACCAAGGAGCAATCCTCTCTTTCATCCTCCATTCCTCTTGTCCTGTCAATTTCTAAAGTTTTTTCATTTTTATGCATATATAATAGTTGTACATATTTATGGGGTATGTGTGACATTTTGATACAAGCATATAGTATGTAATGATCAAATCTGGGTAATAGAGATATCAATCACATCAAACATTTATTATTTCTTTGAGAATATTTCAAATCTACAGTTCCAATTATTTTGAAAGATACATTAAATTATTTTTAACCATAGTTGCTCTATTGTGCTGCTGAATACTAGATCCTAGTCCTTCTATATAACTATATTTTTGTTCCAGTTATCCAATCTGTCTTTATCCCTCCTCCCCCACCCTTCTCAGCCCCTGATAACTGCCACTCTATTTACTACCTCCATAAGATCAATATTTTTAACTCCCACATACAAGTGAGAATGTGACTTCTTTTTTTCTGTGCCTGGCTTTCTTCACTTAACATAATGTCTTCCAGTTCCATCTATGTTGCTGCAAAAGTCAGGATTTCATTTTTTTTTTTTTTTTTTTGACGGAGTTTTTGCTCTTGTTGCCCATGCTGGAATGCAATGGTGCCATCTCGGCTCACCGCAGCCTCCGCCTCCCAGATTGAAGCCATTCTCTTGCCTCAGTCTCCCAAGTAGCTGGGACTACAGGCATGCACCACCACGCCCAGCTAATTTTGTATTTTTAGTAGAGATGGCATTTCTCCATGTTGGTCAGGCTGGTCTCGAACTCCCAACCTCAGGTGATCCACCCACCTTGGCCTCCCAAAGTGATGAGATTACAAGAGTGAGCCACCATACTAAATGATTTCATCCTTTTTATAGCTGAATAATATTTCACTGTGTATACAAACCACATTTTCTTTATTCATTCATCACTGATGGGCACATCCTTGATTCCATACCTTGGCTATTGTGAATACTGCTGCAATAAAGATGAGAGTGCAGATATCCCTTCAGTATGTTGATATCCTTTTACTGAATAAACAGCAAGGGGTAAGATTGCTGCATCATATGGTAGTTCTATTTTTAGTCTTTTGAGTCAACATTATTTTTAATGTTTCTTGAGCCCATTTAGTACTTTCCAGGTTCACTGTAACAATCCTTGTTCTAACGACTGCCTTCTCTGGATGGGGCGAATGCAGCAGTCTTCTACATGCTCCCCCCAGTATATAGTTGCCTCCCTCCTTCTCCATTCCTTAAATGGTTATGTTCACACTGCAATTCTGTTCACTTCCCATGGCACATCATGCTGCATTGTGCCATGCTCTCTCCACAAACACAGCCTTCCCCATCATCTTCCCTCAGCCTAAAACATTCCCCCCCATTCACTACACTTACCTTCTAAGCCCACCTTCATCTAATTAACTGCAGTCAAAAGTTATTTAATGATGGAGATACACTCTTAGAAAAGTGTTGTTAAACAATTTCATTGATGTGTGAACATCATAGAGTGTACTTACACAAACCTACATAGGATAGCGTACTACACACTTATCCCGTAAGATATAGCCATTGCTCCTAGGCTGCAAACGTGTTACAAGCATTTTACTGCACTGACTGCTGTATGGCAATTGTGACACGCTGGTAAGTAGTTGTGTATCTAAAAATATTTAAACAGAGAAAAGGTAGAGTAAAAAGGTGGTTTTATAATCTATGGAATCATGGTGATATGCTCAGTCTGCCGTCAGCCAAAACATCATACGCAATGCATGGCTGTACTTCCAACACTTTGGCTCCTTCATCAAATGTTACTTCCTTCAGAAAATCCGCCCTGATCCTCAAATCAATATTACATCCTCCTGTCATATATTTTCAAGGCACTGTGCCTAGTTTTTCATGAATTTGTCATTTTATAACTCAAGATTCATTTGATGAATTGCCATTTCACCAGATTGTAAAATCTGTGAAGACAGATTGGTACGTATTTGCTGTTTTCTCCCCTTTCTCATAATTCTTTTCTAGGTAATATATAGATACAAAAAGTATTTTAACCAATAGGACATTGTTCAGGAATCTTTAGGATTACCAGGAGTATAATTGCAAAGAGTTTTGAAATTGATTTTAATTTGAGCCCCAGTGTAGTTGCTAAGAGGAAAGACAGTTATAGACATCAGTAATTTAAATGATATAGTCATTTTAGGTAAGAATAATATTTCTTATACCTAAGAGTCATACTTTTAATATTTTAGACAGCTGCTTACCAAGAACAATTTATATTAATGTACAATATTTTGACCCAAATCTCTATAAGAAATATTTGACTAAAGGTTATGTTTTAGTTTACTGTGTGTGATGTCTTCATGAATGATAACATGTTTAAATTCAGTAGTCATACATAAATTTCTAAAATGTTTTCATGAATTTACGTATTTTAATCACTCATTCACTTAGTTTTGTATGTGTCAATATAGTAAATGTTAAAGAAAATATATAATTTATGTAAGTCTGAGCTTGAATTAATGAGCACAAACTTCAGACTTAGATAAAATTGGAATTAAATCTGACCACTTACTAATGGTGTGACCATAGGCATATTACATATGCCCTCTATAGGAACAGAGGACAGAAATAACTTCACTAGTCACTATAAAAAATAAGCATGATAATGTATTAAGTGCAATTTACCTAGACTCCAGAAAATGTAGTTGTTTTCCTGTTTTATAAGATTTAAACATTCTTTTGATGGCAGGACATAACATACTGACACTGAGATGGATAAAGGGCAGCACTCTGTTATTTAAAGCTCCAAAAAAGAGGCTTTCAGACAGGGTCACACAGGAGGTTGCATCTGGGGACAGAGTAACAGCAAGACAGAGATATAGGGAGCAGTAAAGATCTAAAACATGTTAGTATATTCATCTAGTATAGTCTGATATGCCTGTATCTAATCAGAGAGGCAGAATTACTATGCGTGATATAGAAGAAGAGCTTTATTGTGGAAGTTAGGCTTTATTGAATTGTGCGAGCTGGTGAAGTCTGTGCAAGTCTGTTGCCTTCGTGTCTGGTATTGCTCTGAAGTCTCTATGGGTCTGTCAAGAAAGAACGACAAATATGAAGAGCAGAACAGCTATAAATTGGAACAATGAGAACAAACAGAAACACATGATTACAAATGGAATCCATGTCTGTCCCCTATGTTCCCAACCCCAGTCACTTGACTATTCTGCAAGAACAGAAAGTTCTTTGCCATCAAGGTTATACAAACATTTGACCTCAGAAAACCCTACACCGATCCACGAAACATAATGGGTCTTGCCTCACATCTGCCTCCCAAATCTCACACAAATTCCTCTTGTGGTCAGCACAAACCCAGGACTACACAGCAAAGGAAATTCTGGAAAATACAGTTTTAGCTTAGTAAAATAGAGACACCCCATAACCACTGCACCTCTGGACATAAAAAATTCTTACACACTGTATATAAGTACTTAAATAAAAAATGTTTCTTGATGTCCATAACTTTATTAGTCGGCCGGGCGCAGTAGCTCAAGCCTGTAATATCAGCACTTTGGGAGGCCGAGGCGGGCGAATCATGAGGTCAAAGGATCGAGACCATCCTGGCAAACATGGTGAAACCCTGTATCTACTAAAAATTAAAAAAAAAAAAATAGCTGTGTGTGGTGGTGCGTGCTTCTAGTCCCAGCTACCCAGGAGGCTGAGGCAGGAGAACTGCTTGAACCTGCGAGGCGGAGGTTGCAGTGAGTTGAGATCGCACCACTGTACTCCAGCCTGGTGCCTGGTGACAGAGCAAGACTCTGTCTTAAAAAAAAGAAAAAAAAAAAAAAAAACAAGGTTCAATAATTAGCTCCCTTTACAGTAAAATTATTACCTTACAGACATCAGCCATTACCTTGCTCTACAGTGATTCTTTTTAATTTTTTTGTTTTTGTATAATTTGTCGGGATCAAATCAGTGTACTTGAGATATCCATCACCTTAAATACTTGTCTTTTCTTTATGCTGGAACCATTCAAATTCTTCTTTCCTAGCTGTTTTGAAGTGTATAATGGATTACTGTACACTATAGGTATCCTACTGATCTATCTCACAGGTCTTATTTCTTTTACCAAAGTGTGTATTTGTACCCATGAATCAACTTCTTTAATCACCAACTTGCTCCTGCTATGTGTCCAGTGTTGTTCCAGGACTAAAGAAAAAGCTGTAAAGACGGGATAAAACAAACAAGAATTCCTTCCCTAAAGCAGTTTACCCTCTAATGTGAGGAGACAGTAAACAAATTAATGTGTAAAATATAAAGCATGTTAGATGGTGATAATTACTATAGAAAAACTAAGGCAGAGAATCAGAATTGGCATTGCTGGAGGGGAGAAGCAGGATAGGGGATGCATTTGGAATTGCAATTTTCATAGGTGGTTTGGAAAAGTCTCGCTGAGAAGGTGGCACATATGCAATGGAGGGAGAGAGGGAGCCATGTGAAAGTGTGAATGTTAGGAGAAAGAGTGTGATGGGTAAATATCAAGTGCAAAGTTCCAGTCCCATGCTTTGGATGGAATATTCAAACAACAGCAACTGGTAGGAGGCAGTATGGCTACAGCAGAGAGAAGGAGGGAAGAGGGGTCAGGAATAAAGTCAGAGGAGTAAGACAGAGATGTGTTCTCGCAGACACTGTGTACTTCTCTGCTTTGCTTTGGGTGACATAAGATAGAATTCAAGAATTTTAGCAAAGGAGGAACTTAATTCCCTTATGTAAAATGTAAAACCTTATATGTATCTTTTTTAAATCTCCCTATAGGAAATATTCCAGGGAACATAGTAGATGCTGGGTGATTAATTAGGGGGAAGAAATAAAGTTGGCTTGAACTAAGATGAATGGTGAAGATTGTAAGTGGTAAATTCTGGAGCTAGAGCCCACAGCATTTGCTAACAGATTAGATATGTCCTGTGAGAGGAAGAGATGTATCAAGGATTCTTTTAGTGACCTTTCTCCTTTCACTGTATTATTAAATTGACATTAGAAAAATGCTCATATTCAGTAGAATTATTTTTATAATGAACACACCTTTTGGCTGTGACATTCTGACTTTCTGGAAGGACAACTAAGAATTCGCTTTCAGAAATACGCAAATGAGGACACAAGTGTGCCCTTAACCGTGGAATCAAAGTTTAAATGTTAAATGATGGTGGTTGAACCACTTTAAGACATTAGGTAGAGTGATTTTTCTTCAATACTTTACTTAGACAAAGTATCACAAATAACTGATACATTGTATAATAAGTTGTTCAACAGAATTTTATTTATTGAAATTCAATGACCAGTTATTGAATCACAGTTTATTACTTAACTGAAAAAGAGCTTCCAAAATACACCATGTAGAACACAGTACCAATTCATGTTATGCTACAGGGTTACTCAGTTTCACCTCTGTTGGTGTTTGGAACCAAATAATTATTTGCTCTGGGGCTCCCTTTTGCACTATAGAAAGTTTAGCAGCATCACTGGCCTCTGTGTACTGGATAACAATAAACCCCACTCTCAGTTCTGGCAACAAAATGTTCCTCACCTTCAGGAACTTTTGTTAAAGTTGTAACAAATTAAACTTTTATTAATAAGATAAAGCAGTAGCTACTGTTTGTAGAAAACAGGCTAGCAGACGTTCTGTTAGGTGTGTTAAAGGCATTATCTCATTTATTAACCACAGCCATGTAATAATCTAATTTATTAACGACAGCCATAAAATGAGAGGTCACTATCCTATCAGTTTACAGAGGAAAAAACTGCAATTTGGAAATTGAGTAACTTTCCCAATGTCTCAAAATAAAGCAGTGGAGGAAACAGGACAATTCTGGAACTTTGGGCTCCTCCTTAGATTTCCTCACATAACAGGACCCTGAACCTAGATTTATAAATCTGTCTCCATGATTTTAAAATATGCAGTGAATTTAATTAAAAGATAATTTAATTACTTAACATTGTTCATTAGAAAAAAATGGTTGGGTTTAATAAACATTTTTATTTTTCACCTTTTAAAACATTTTAATTCATGTATGTACAAACTAAACCAATTTGGAAAATGTGTTACTATCAGTAAAATTGCATCATTGTTAATATTTTTGAGTGTTTACATTTAACCAAAAAATTACATAACAGCTTTGTAAACAGCTTTCTTCTTTCTTTCTTTTCCTTCCCCTCTTTCTTTCCTTCCTTTCCCTTTCTTTCTTTCTTTCTTTCTTCTTTCTTTCTTTCTTTCTTTCTTTTTCTTTCTTTCTTTCTTTTTCTTTCATTTTGGAGTGGGAACATTTTTAATATATTTAAGCTGGATTTCATTAAAATATGTTTTCTCAGCTGTGTGAAGGGCCATGAAGGAATGGGAGAAGGAGTAAAATGTGACAAAACTATGACAAAAGGAGTTAGAAAAACATTTCATGAACAAAGAGAACTAATTAACTCAAACATATGGTTCATCTCACTCTGCTAAGAGCTAATTGCGTTTTATGCACTCCAACTGTTAAAAGTACTGCGGCATGGCTATTCACGTGAACGTAAACAGAAAAACAGAAAGAATTGAAATTTAAAATGCATGCTGTTTTTTTCTTAATAAAATCCTATTCTTCTAGCTAACAAAGTGTTCCAGTATATTAAATTTTCTGGTTAATTTGAAATGCTTATTTGAAAATCTTCCTAAGGTATGTTAATCTTTATTTTATCTTAATTAAAGTACTATGGCAAATACACTAAATATGAGTGACGTTCTTTCAGTGTCTTTGCAATATCAGCAGTTAACAAGTAGTTACTGCTTAATTCTGTTAAGTTTTATGCCAAGTGTTTAGAAAAAATATGCTAAATCTTTTGTTTTCTCCAGGAATCTCTGTAAGTGTATTATTTCGTATATTTTTAAAATTTTTGTGAACCACTATATCAATTGTATATTTTAGAATATAAGAGAGGATAGTTGAGTTTTTATTGAGATCTATACATCCATACAATCTCTACTTAACACAAAATATTTAAAATTGAAAATAATTGTTTCAAGGCAAAACTTTAAGATGTGGAAACATTTTTAAAATGAAATTTTTTTAAATTAGAAATTAAAATTTTTAAAAATATTTTATTCTTTCCCAAAGTAAATAATTTGTTTTATAATGATATTTACTAGAGGACACATTGTTGAAAGTTCTAAATATATGTGTCTCCGGCTATCATCCTAAGTTCTAGTAGTGAATAAAGGAAATCTACTTTTTATTCTCTTAAGGGGTGAATTTTTGCCTTACATGTCTGCCAGAGGCTCCTTACTCAATGATCTTCTCAAATTGTTAGTTATACCTTACTGCATGATCAGTGGTTTCAGACTTGCGTGTATGTCAGAATCTCCCAAATTTTCTGATTTAGCAGGTCTCAGGTGGGACCAGCGAGCCTGTATTTCTAACAGGTGGCAGGTGATATTGATGTTGCTCATCCAGTATATACACTTTTAGAGGCTCTGTACTTGAGGGAATTTTCTCTAAAGTATAAACTCTGATTAGCAGCATATTCTCAGAGCTCTCAGTACTAACCATTTAAATGTGGTATAGACAGTTCAGCATTTAATTATACTTTTAAAAATTATTCTCAAATCTTATTTAATATCAAAATTCAGTAAAGATAAAAATTTATTTTTAATTGCCCAGAGTTTCAGGACCTCTGCCCCTTATGCCATTTAGATAGTAAGCAGGAATGATAGAAATATAAGAAATGTACAAAGGAGTTTTGAATTCACCAGGACTTCATTGATGTATTATTGTTATTTGGATGATTTTTTATGTCAGATTTTTATGTTCTGAAAATAAATGAAAAAATAAACATTAATTCAAGAAAATCATTTTGGCACAAAAAGCTGAAAACATCAAATCCAATCCTATTTCTACCAATAGTTGTATGACTGAGCAACATGAAAGTATCATCAGTCTGTACCAATGTGGGTGTGTGTTTTTTTAAAGTTATTATCATACAGTTTAAAACCTACTCCTAAAATTACAAGTCATTTAATCCAATAGGTCTAATCTTAGGAGTAGGTTTTAAGTTGTACAATAATAACTTAAAAATAAAATACCCACATTATTTTCTTACCTACCAATGATACTGCATGTTATGCTGGATCATACAATGGTTTGTGCACAAAGAAGAGTAAAGCCCTATCTCTTACAAAGGGCTACTTTATATGCCATCCCAAACCAAAATAGCGTGAGAAAAAAACCAGGATGCCATACCTTTGCAGAAGAGCTTGTGCATCCCTGCATGCCTATATTCCTTATGTATTGTGCTATGTGCCTAGATAATGATAACTAGTATTTCATTGTGTGTCTTCAATGTACTTGTATCCAAGTATCAAATCTCTCAACTATATATGTACTATCTATAACATTATAAAAATGTTAAATATCATTACAGAGTAATCTATAATTTAAATAAACATATTATGCTGAGGACAAGAAGGAAAGGTTTTATCCACAGATTTTAATATAAGCCACAGTGAGTCTTTTCTTCTGTAGAATTAATGAATATACACCACTTTTTATTATCCATTTGTTTTGTTGATTTAACAAGTAGGGATTCTAAATTGGACTTTGAAAAGTTATTTCTTTTCTCTTCTTGAATAAAACAGTTGCATTTCAGCACTTTTTATTTCCCTTAATAATGTTAATGCTCATGGCATTTAATAAATCTTATAAATTAGTATAAAAAGGTATTATCCACATGTGTATTTTTATGAGTTTAACCTGCCTGTTGTATGTGCTGGGAGAATATATGTGTATCACAGTTCTTTTAGAACACTTCAGAATAATTTTTGTTTACTTTAACACAGTAGTAGTAAGCTGGAGCTAAAGTTTGTTTTAGCATTTAAATTTTATATTGGGGTTTATAATCTGTCCGTGGACCATAAATCCATTTTTCTTTGATCAACAGAAAGGTTAAAAAACAAAAACAAAAACAAAAACACAGCAGCAGCATACGTAAAAGCAAATAAACCCACAAAAAAACCCTGCTTGTCATTGTCACAATTCTATTTTGTCCTCTCAGCACATTTGCTACATTTTTTTCCCATGTAATGAAGAGGAACCAATGTGTTAATTACAAAAGCATCAAGAATGTATAAACATGATTTTCGCTACTTCTCCACTCCTTTGATCCAATTCAAAATGTTAGCTCTTAAAAGAGCCCAAGTCCAGTCCTCTCCTCCCCGGACAACATGAGCTTCACCGCTCACTCCACCTTCTACACCAATTGCTGGTCCCTGGGCTCTGTCCAGGCTCCCACGTATGGCGCCTGCTGTCTGCAGTGTGGCCAGCATCTATGTGGGCACAGGGGGCTCTGGTGGTCTCCGATCTCCGTGTTCTGCTCCACAAGCTTCCAGTGCAGTAGCTTCCAGTGCGGAGGCCTGACCACAGGATGGCTGGGGGTCTGGCAGCAATTGGAGGCATCCAGAACGAGAAGGAGACCACCCAAAGCCTGAATGACTGCCTGGCCTCCTACCTGAGAAGGAATCTGTGGACTGAAACCAGAACCTAAAGAACATAATCTGGGAGCACCTGGAGTAGGAGGAACCCCAGGTCAGAGACTGGAGTCATTACTTCAAGACCAGCGAGGACCTGAGGGCTCAGATCTTCGCAAATACCGTGGCAATGTGTGCATCGTTCTGCAGATTGACAATTCCTGTCTTGCTCCTGATGACTTTAGAGTGAAATATTAGACAGAGCTGGCCATGCGCCAGTCTGTGGAGAGCAACATCCATGGGCTCCGCCACAAGGTCACTGATGACACCAGTATCACTCTGCTGCAGCTGGAGACAGAGATCGAGGCTCTCAAGGAGAAGCTGGTCTTCATGAAGTAGAACCACAAAGAGGAAGTAAAAGGCCTGCAAGCCCAGACTGCCAGCTCTGGGTTGACCATGGAGGTAGATGCCCCTAAATCTCAGGACCTCACCAAGATCATGGCAGACATCCAGGCACAATATGACAAGGTGGCTCGGTAGAACTCAGATGAGCTGGACAAGTACTGGTCTCAGCAGATTAAGGAGAGCACCACAGTGGTCACCACACAGTTCACCAAGGTTTGAGCTGCTGAGATGATGCTCATGGAGCTGAGACATACAGTCCAGTCTTGGATATCGACTGGGACTCCATGAGAAATCTGAAGGCCAGCTTAGAGAACAGCCTGAGGGAGGTGGAGGCCTTCTATGCCCTGCAGATGGAGCAGCTCAACAAGATCCTGCTGCACCTGGAGTCAGAGCTGACACAGACCTGGGCAGAGGGACAGCACCAGGCCCAGGAGTAGGAGGCCCTACTGAACATCAACGTTAAGCTGGAGACTGAGATCGCCACCTACCGCCGCCTGCTGACAGAGGGCAAGGACTTCAGTCTTGGTGATGCCCTGGACAGCAGCTACTCCATGCAAACCATCCAAAAGACCTCCACCCACCAGACAGTGTATGGCAAAGTGGTGTTGGAGACCAATGACACCAAAGTTCTGAGACATTAAGCCAGCAGAAGCAGGGGATCCTTTGAGAAGCAGTAGGCCAATGAAAAGTTCAGAGGTTAAAAAGAAAAAAAAGGTAACTCTTGATCTTTTTGGTGTCTCAAAGGCATGGCTAAGTATTCAGCAGGTAAACATAAGTGTAAATGGTCTTACAGAGTAGATTTGCACATGAACAGTGCCCTTTACTACTTGTATACACGTAAGAAGGTTTCTTAATTTCTCTGTCTGTTTTTTCATCTGTAAAGTGTAAATATTTTCTAAAGTACAGCTGACACTTGAATAATGTGAGGGATGAGGTGCCTGCACATGCAGTTGAAAATTCATGTGTACCTTTTCTTTTTTTTTGAGATGGAGTCTGACTCCGTTGCCCATACGAGTGCAGTGGCACAATCTTGGCTCACTGTAACCTCCATCTGCCGGGTTCAAGCAATTCTCCTGCCTCAGCCTCTCGAGTAGCTAGGATTACAGGCATGGGCCACCATGCCCTTCTAATTTTTGCTTTTGGTAGAGATAGGGTTTCGCCTTTTGGCCAGGCTGGTCTCGAACTCCCAGCCTCAGATGATCCACCCACCTCAGCCTCCCAAAGTGCTGGGATTACAGGCATGAACCACTTCACTGGGCCCCGTGTGTAACTTTTGACATCCGCAAAACTTAACTACCAATAGCCTACTGCTGACTAGAAGCCTTACTAACACATCAAGAGTCAACTAACACATATTTTGTATGTTACACGTATTATATACTCTATCCTTACAGTAAAATAGGCTAGAGAAAAGAAAATGTCTTTAAGAAAATCATAAGGAATAAAAAATACATTTACTGTACTGTATTTGTTGATACCACAGTTTTCTGTTTGTTAGAAGATGAATCATCTGTCTGAAACGGCAGGCAACCGCAGCTGCAGATTTCAGTCTACAGTACATATCAAGTAATTCAACTTTTCCTTGTAATGGCATGACTTTTTTCTCCTTCCTGGGAGCACACCCAGCATCACTAGTGGCACTTTGTATGGGTCCCATGGTGTTATTCAAAGTTTACTCTAACACACTAAATGTGATGAAAAATACACGAGAACCATGAGAGATCACTTTAACTGCATTGTGCAATTTACTGGTGAGAGGAGCTGCCCACACAGAGATGATTAGTGTCACACAGCATTTGAGCAGATACTCACAACACTTAAAATCACAGGTGGTGACAGTAAAATTATGACAGTAGTACAGTATGTATGACTGTTAATGTTACACACTTATGGTTGAATATTGTACCTTTACATTTGTCTGGAGTTCTGTCAGCTGTGAATGTTATCATGTAGGGTCTCTAAGTTCATACCTAATTTTGATAAATTTTAACTTTTTATAATAGATTTGTATATATTTTCTGGCAGTCAGTGACACAATAGACTAGTCTTAGGTTGGTGCAAAAGTAATTGTACCAGCCTAATACTTACATATATCTTACACACTTTTTGACATATCTAGCATTTTTCTTAATGTTTTTTGATGTTTCTATACTGCACAGTTCACCTTCAAGGTTTTTCAAATTGTCATCAATCTCTAAAAATTTTTCCAACATATTTATTGAAAAAAATCGTTATCAGTGGATGCATGCAGTTCAATCATAATAGGTACAGTTCATCTGTACCTGCTAAGATAAGTTTTAAGCATAACATCTCAACTCTGCTTCTCTAATGAGGCCATATCTGCCACTGCATTATTGTGTTCCACAGTACTCTTGTACAAAGCGCTCCCACTGCTGCTATCAAACTGTACTGTGAAGATGTATTTCCTACCCACTTGGCTCTAAAAACAACAACAAAAACTTTAAGACTAGGGTCAGTGTTTATTCTTTGTAACTCTACCACCCAGCTCCCAGCACTTAGAACATGCTGACGCAGGAAGACACTAAATATTTATTTAATGAGTAAAACAATTTTTGATGATAAAATTTGTAACTTTTACTAATTTGTAGTAGATGCAGTTTTGTTATTCAGAATTTTGTAAAGCATTGTTAAAAAGTCTATTGGCATGGTCAGTGTGGTGTTACAACAGAATCAGGAACATATGGTGAAGGGGAATGACCATCCCATGTCTAAAAATTAATTTTGAATTAATGGATATAATAAACTAGACATGATGTGATTTTTGTTCTCCCTGAAATACCATTATAGCACTTAGTGTAATCTCATTTTCATATTTAGTAACATAATTGTGTGGCTTGGCCAGGAAGAGTGTGATTTTAGAGTGCCTAAAGTATATGTATGGAGAAAATCTTGGAAGAATCTACGTTGCCAACTAAGCTTTTCCTCTGGCCTGTAAATTGATATAGGGAAACGTGTTTTTGTTTCCAGAAAGTAAGAATCAAAATGGCAAATTAGCCATGATTAATGAACAAAATCAAAATATTTGATAATCTTTTATTTAAAGAGCTTATACCAGTAGGAGTATGTCTACAAATGATATGTTTAATGGACAGGGCTTTAAAGAAATGTTTTATCTACATGTAAGGAAACATCTTTATTTGAAATGATTATTTTCCAATTGGAGTAAGATATAAAAATAGAATTGTTGCTCCTCTCCAGTGATGCCAAGTCCATGTTGATATTGATTAAATTGTATTGTGCTTAATGAGTTAAAATGATCAAGACACTCTAAAGTTACTATGCAGTCTTTTCTGGCTTAAATTCAAATCTTGATCCACTCACCAAGTTTCATCATTTCAGTAGATTAGAAATGGAAACCAAGTTTTGACATACAAATTAAATTCACTTCCGCATTAACCAATTATTTTAATCTGGAATACATACATCACATTAACTAAAAGGCAGTGACTCTAAGTAAAATTAATGATAATAGCTAATACCTCTATATAATTTACATAAGTGCAAAGCTCTTCAATGTCATCTCTTCAGTGTCAGAGCTGGATTCAAACTAAGTCTCCTGATTCTAAATTCTTTGCTATTTTCACACTATAATATTGCTCACTCTAACAAACTTGGTTTTTTGTGTCCCTGCACCTCTCTTTATGTGACTTTTTTGCCCTGTTTGTGCCTCTTCCCAAATCATTTTTAATGTATATACTATTGTGATGCCCAGCCAGTTCCGTACAGATGCTGGTTTTAGATTTTACCTGGTTTTTTCATTCCTTTGCTTCCTTCCATTCTTAGTAATATGACAATGAATAAATCATTAAATGGATAATCTGATAAATTAACCACTACTACATTGCCAAATTCCATGAAATTAATTCAGAGCAATCAATCATGTTGATATTGAGATTTTTAGTAGCAGTGGTATAGGCTTTTTTGGTTACCACAGTCAGTCTTTAGACAAATCTTGAATTACATTATATAGTTAAAGGAGGCCTTTCAGAATTGTGCAAGTCAATGAATCCCTCCTTGCAATGTAAGAATTGTCCCATTCTTATTGTTAGTTACCACTATCAGAGGTTTCATGGCTATACTCATATTTTTCAACTGTCCAAGATGCTTAATAGGTAGTGTATCATCAAACCAAAATATATATCCACACAGCAAAAATAAAGAAAGACTGTCATCTACTGAGCACAGATGAAAATGTGTAGCTCAACATAACAACATCAATACCCAACAATGCAAGGAAACAGAGTTTCTGATTTCTGGCATATCTTGGTCATGCCAATTTGACCATTTTTTAAAAAATAAATCATAATGATTTTTTGACATAGAAGGACAAGCTAGACAGTTTTCTAAAATAAAATTTTTCATTCTTTTCATTTTATCACCCAAAAAAATAAAGGAAACAATGAAAACCCAAATAAGCTAAAGATGCTGCATGCTCTGATTAAGAATTTTTGTAGTTTTTTAAGTTCTCCAATAATTCAATACAAAATAATTTGCACATATTTTACATCAGAACAATCCTCCCCCTATCAATTGTATTCATACCTAAGAATCATTTGTTTATCGCTGGTATTTTCCAAAGAGATTAAATGATAGCAAATATTAGTGTGTCTAGACTTGTATTCCAACATGAAGACTGCTGTCTTGAGTTTCAGGACAAATAAATGGCTAGGAAGATAAGACAGTGCATGAAATGGTAGGTTCCAGACAAGAAATACCTATGGTTATAAAGAGAGAAGCAGATGGTGTGCTTTAGAATACTCCAAATAATAAAGAACCTACTATTTTGTGTGGATCCCTGAAACCTGAACTTAAAACATGTTATAAGCAGAACACTCCTGTGTACGGCTCTTTTATTATTAGACTGTAAAAGAATTAGGCCTTCCTGACAAGATGAAGGTGAGTTCTTAAATTATGTTGATACTTTTTTGTCCAAATCCTGAGCTGAGTTCAAAGACATGTAAATTAAAGTTGACAAAAATATAATAAAGAGCCCCAAACAGCAAACAGTCATCAGTGTTTCTTGCTTCCAGGACTTCTTTGGCTTCCCCTCCTGCTTTCCCTTATTGCTTCTGTGGCAGCTCCATCTGCTCCATCTGTTAGGGTCCACTTAACACTGCAGTGCTTGTTGGCTTAAGGAAAAGCATGCCAAACTAAAGGCTTCCAATAAGTGATTTTTCTGCTTAAAATGTAAGGTAATTTGTAGAGCCATCAAAACCCAAATGTGTTTTAACTTGTGCGTGTGTGTGTACACATATATTATTAGACAATGTATTCTAGAAGCGAAATTGCACGGTTTGTTAAAAAATCGATGATGCCTCTTGAAAAATTGTTAATAAAACATTCAGGAAAATGATTGGAAGACAGGTTAACTACTTAATAACTAACTTCTTTTTAAGTCCACATTAATTGCACTTACTTTGCACAATTAGTGTCCCAAAGGTAAACAAGCTACTGTGAGAAAACATTGACCCTAATTGCTGTTTGGGTAGAAAAGTAAGTTGTAGTTTGCACTTGCCTGAATTGATTTGCTGAAGTAATACATCAGGGATTTTTTTTTTCAAAATGTGTAATTACCTTGTTCTCAGTGTAATGAGAAATACAGAAGAATGGCTTCCTAAAACTGAAGAAATAAATATTATCACTAAGAGTGAAAACTTTGCATAATAGAAAGAATACTGACTTAGAAATCAGGGCTTTTGAGCTTTGACACTACCAACATTACTTTCCTTCAGCAATTCTAAGCTCTCTAGGTCTCACTGTCATAAACTATAAAATGAGGACTTTGGTTTTAACCTCTAAAATACTGTCAAATTCTAAAATTATTTAAACCTACCTTAATTCAATTATGCTTCTATTGAGGAAGATGGTTTACAGACTTCAGACTAACAGGAACAAAGAAAGGTAAGAAATGTATTTTAGGAAAATGCAGATTAAAATTCAGAAATTTTGTCATGGATTTACTCTAATTTCACTAAAGCCTCAGCCTCCTTGCTAATTAAAAATTAAAATTTTCTTAACTCCATTTATTAACAAAATGAGGTAAGAAACAACTTACTGAATGTGCAAGCAATGTCAGTCCAATATGCAATTTGACTGTAGACTCAAAAAATTTTAGAGCTGTATGAAATCCCAGAGCTCTTTAATTTTACAAATATGTAAAGAGTTAGAGAAGTTGAATGGCTTCTTCTATTTTTTTACAGTTTTATCAAAGTATAATTTATATACAATAAGCTTCTCATTTTATAGAGTATAATTTTATATTTTGATGTATGTATATACTAGTGAAGGCATCAGCAAATAAAGATAATTATCATACTCTTCACCCCAAAAACTTCCTTGTGCCTCTTTGTATCTTCTCTTTTGTCCCTTCTTCCCCTCTTTCTCCATTCCCTGGCAATCACTGACCATGTGCATGTATCTGCTTCTGGACTTTTTTTCTGTTCTGTTGATCCATTTGCCTAATGGCAATACTATACTGCCTATGTAGCTTTAAAATAAGTATTGAAATAAGGTAGCATTATTCTGACAATTCTTTTTTGCTTTTGCAAAGTTGTTTTGGGTCTTCTAGATTATTTACATTATTAAATATTGGTTTTTTTTAATTTAAAGGTTTTAATTAATGTTTTTAATAGGTTTTATATAGGTTGTTCATAGTAAAAATCTTTTTTTTAATTTTTAATTTTTTTGTTGTTGCATTTTAGGTTTGGGGGTACATGTGAAAAACATGCAAGATTGTTGCATAGGTACACACACGGCGGTGTGATTTGCTGCCTTCCTCCCCTTCACCTATATCTGGTATTTCTCTCCATGCTATCTCTACCCAACTCCCCACCCCCTGATGTCCCTCCCCTATTTCCCCCCGACAGACCCCAGTGTGTGGTTCCATATGAAGTTTAAGGTGTTTTTTTCCAGTTCTTTGAAGAGGTCATTGGTAGCTTGATGGGGATAGCATTCAATCTGCAAATTACTTTGAGCATTATGGCCATTTTCACGATATTGATTCTTCCTAACCATGAACATGGAATGTTTCTCCATTTGTTTGTGTCCTCTCTTATTTCGTTGAGCAGTGGTTTGTTCTCCTTGAAGAGGTCCTTTACATTCCTTGTTAGTTGTATTCCTAGGTATTTTATTCTCTTGGTAGCAATTGTGAATGGCAGTTCATTCTTTATTTGGCTCTCTTTAAGTCTGTTATTGGTGTATAGGAATGCTTGTGATTTTTGCACATTGATTTTATATCCTGAGACTTTGCAGAAGTTGCTTATCAGTTTCAGGAGATTTTGGGCTGAGACGATGGGGTCTTCTAGATATACAATCATGTCGTCTGCAAATAGAAACAATTTAACTTCCTCCTTTCCCATTTGAATACCCTTTATTTCTTTTTCTTGCCTGATTGCTCCGGCTAGAACTTCCAATACTATATTGAATAGGAGTGGTGAGAGAGGGCATCCTTGTCTAGTGCCAGATTTCAAAGGAAATGCTTCCAGTTTTTTCCCAGTCAGTATGATATTGGCTGTTGGTTTGTTGTAAATAGCTTTTATTATTCTGAGATACGTTCCGTCAATAGCTAGTTTCTTGAGGGTTTTTAGCATAAAGGGCTGTTGAATTTTGTCAAAGGCCTTCTCTGCATCAATTGAGATAATCATGTGGTTTTTGTCTTTGGTTCTGTATATGTGGTGAATTACATTTACAGACTTGCATATGTTGAACCAGCCTTGCATCCCCAGGATGAATGCTACTTGATCATGGTGGATAAGCTTTTTGATGTGCTGTTGCAATTGGTTTGCCAGTATTTTATCGAAGATTTTTGCATCTATGTTCATCATGGATATTGGCCTGAAGTTTTCTTTTCTTGCTGAGTCTCTGCCGGGTTTTGGTATCAGAATGATGTTGGTCTCATAAAATGATTTGGGAAGGACTCCCTATTTTTGGCTTGTTTGGAATAGTTTCAGAAGGAATGGTACCAGTTCCTCTTTGTATGTCTGGTAGAATTCAGCTGTGAACCCATCTGGACCTGGGCTTTTTTTGGGTAGTAGGCTCTTAATTGATGCCTCAACTTCAGACCTTGTTGTTGGTCTATTTGGGGCTTTGATTTCTTCCTGGTTTAGGCTTGGGAGGATGCAAGTGTCCAGGAATTTATCCATTTCTTCCAGATTTACTAGTTTATGTGCATAAAGTTGTTTGTAATAATCTCTGATGATGGTTTGTATTTCTGTGGAATCTGTGGTGATATCCCCTTTATCATTTTTTATTGCATCTATTTGATTATTCTCTCTTTTCTATT
>NW_022436947.1:40721290-40869472 GCF_009761245.1 Sapajus apella
AGGCTCTTAATTGATGCCTCAACTTCAGACCTTGTTGTTGGTCTATTTGGGGCTTTGATTTCTTCCTGGTTTAGGCTTGGGAGGATGCAAGTGTCCAGGAATTTATCCATTTCTTCCAGATTTACTAGTTTATGTGCATAAAGTTGTTTGTAATAATCTCTGATGATGGTTTGTATTTCTGTGGAATCTGTGGTGATATCCCCTTTATCATTTTTTATTGCATCTATTTGATTATTCTCTCTTTTCTTTTTTATTGATCTGGCTAGTGGTCTATTTTTTTGATCTTTTAGAAAAACCAGCTCCTGGATTTACTGATTTTTTTGAAGGGTTTTTTGTGTCTCTATCTCCTTCAGCTCTGCTCTGATCTTAGTTGTTTCTTGTCTTCTACTAGGTTTTGAGGTTTCTTGATCTTGCTCCTCTAGCTCTTTCAATTTTGAGGATAGGGTGTCGACTTTAGATCTCTCCTTGCTTCTCATGTGGGCATTGATTGCTATGTATTCTCCTCTAGAGACTGCTTTAAATGTGTCTCAGAGATTCTGGTATGTTGTGTCCTTGTTCTCTTTAGTTTCGAAGAACATCTTTATTTCCGCCTTCATTTCATTGTTAATCCAGTGAACATTCAAGAGCCAGTTGTTCAGTTTCAATGAAGCTGTGTGGTTCTGAGTTAGTTTCTGAATTCTGAGTTCTAAGTTGATTGCACTGTGGTCTGAGAGACTGTTTGTTATGATTTCCGTTCTTTTGCATTTGCTGAGGAGTGATTTACTTCCAATTATGTGATCAATTTTAGAGTAGGTGCGATGTGGTGCTGAGAAGAATGTATATTCTGTGGATTTGGGGTGGAGAGTTCTGTAAATATCTATTAGGTGCTTGGACCACATCTGAGTTCAAGTCCTGGATATCCTTGTTAATTTTCTGTCTCGTTGGTCTTTCTAATATTCACAATGGGGTGTTAAAGTCTCACACTATTATCATGTTAAATAATTTTTTTAATCACCTTGTCAAATTCTACCTGCCCTAACACACAAAAAAGGCCTACTGTATTTAGTAGTTTTATAATTAATTTACAGACTAATTTACCAAGGATTGCTATCTTTAAAATATTGAGTCCTCCAATCCAAGATCATGCATTATCTTCCTTTTATTTAAATATTCCTTAATTTTTCTCAGTAATAATTTACTGTTTCTAGTGTATAGGTCTTATGCATCTTTTGCCAAATTTATCTCTAGGTATTTCATATTTTTGTTGCTGTGTGAAATGTTGATTTCCTAGTTCTACTGATGGCAGAAAATACTATGGCTAACAGTAAGGTATTATATATTACAGAATAGCTAGAAGGGAGGCTTTTGAATGTTCTTACCACAAAGGAAGGATAAATGCATGAGGTAATAGATATGCTAACTACTCTGATTTAATCATTAGACAACATAGATGTGTACTGAAATGTCAAATTGTACCCCATATTGTATATAATTATAGTATGTCAAAATTATAGTATGACAAAGGAGAACTAATATTGACTGAGTACAGATATATAATTATTTTACTGGCATTTTGCAGAAACTTTAGTACTGAGATCTTGCTACACTTATCCATTTAAGTTAATTCTTATAGAAAACAAAGAGCAAAGTAAATGTAGACTGTGATATTTATGTAACCATTCTCACATTAAGGAATGTACAAGACAGTTTCTAAATATTGATAATTAGTGAAAAAAAATTAAATATAGTCTTAAATACTCAAGGAGTGCTTCTGTAACATTATTTAGAATAAGCATTTAGTACAGTGTTATGAATTGTTATCTAACTTACGTTTAGAAAACAGTTTAGAATATTTGCATGTAGAGTGTTGAAATAATTGGATTTAAACCTACCATTTGTTATTTGGTTTTTGTCTCATTTGTTTCTTTGTTTTCTTTTCCTTCTTTTTTATGCATTATTTTGGATTCAGTATGCTTAGTAATTCAGTTTATCTGAGTAATTTTTATAATTTTATCTCCTTTGTTGAGTTATTAGTGATAACTTTGTTGTGCTTTCTATATAGCATACACATATCTAAGTTATACTTTCATTTTTGCTAACCTGGTCTTTATGCTACTGTCTGATATTTTACTTTTAGTAATTTTATAAATGCATATTATATTGTTATTGTATTTGTTTTAAACAGTGATCTTTCAAAGGAATTTTTTAAATAAGGAAAGAAGTCTTTTATGCTTATTTACTTATTTACCATTTTATGTGCCCTTTATTCTATCATATAGATGCAGGTATCACTTTGTTTTACCTAAAGGACTTCCTTTAATGTTTCCCATAGTTAGGTCTGCTAGTGAGAAACTCTTTTAGTTTCGCTGTTTCTAAAGGAATCATTTCACCTTTATTTTTGAAGATTTTGCTGTCTTTTTTATTGTTTTTATTATTCTGATGTTGTTCCCCTATCCATCATGTGACTTTTTCCCCCTTTAAGTGGTTAAGATGTCTCTTTACAACAGGTTTTTGGCTATTTGATTTTGAAGAGCAATGGTAGTAATGCTTTTTGTTTCTTGCCTGAGAGTTTATGAAGCTGCTGAAACTTTGGGTTAATAACATTCTTCAAATTTGGAAAATATTCGTCTCTTACTTCTTGAAATATTTTTCTGTCTCTCTGTCTTCCTTCATGAACTTATACGACGTCACTTAAAGTTGCCCCCTGACTTATAGAGGCTCTGTTCAGTTTTTTAAATTTGTTTCATTTAGAATATTTTCTATTGCTATACCTTTAAATCCATGAATCTTTTCTTCTGTAGTGGCTAATCTGTTGTCAAATCTATCTCGTGTATTTATTTTTATCTCAGAAATTACAGCTTTCATTTCAAGAAGTTTGATTTCCATCTTTTATATATAATCCATCTCTCTAACATGTTTGAACTTTCTTCTATCTTGTAATATGGATATAATCATTGCTTTGGAATCTTTGACTATAAAGTCAACGGTACATGTCATTTTTGGGGGAATCTCTTTCTACCGAATTTTTTTTTCTCATATTTATATTACTTGACTACCTGGTCATTTTTTTTGGTTGCCTGATATCACAAATTTTATGTTGTTTAATTTTATAATTGGTTTAGTTTTATAAGGAGCTTTCAGTCAACCATGGACCACATATATGACAGTGGTCCCCAAAATTATAATACTGTATTTTTACTGTACCTTTTATATGTTTAAAGACACAGATATTCACCATTGTGTTACAATTGCCTAAAAAATTGTAATACTATATTTTTACTGTATCTTTTATATGTTTAGAGACACAAGTACCATTGCATTACAGTTACCTACAGTATTCAATATATGAAAGAAACATCATGCTGAACAGGTTTGTGAACAATTTTATGTTCCTATAAATATAGTTGAGTTTTATGTGGGAACACAGTTAAGTTACTTGGAAAAGTTGAGTTTTGTATAGTTTTCCTTTTAACCTTTGTTAGGTGAAGCCTGAATAGTGTTCAGTCTTGAACTGATTTTGCCCCAGTAGGGACAATTATCTACCCAGTGTTCTGGGGCGAGGGGTGGGCACTTCCCATCCTGGTTTTGGAGAATAAAAATTATTCTAAACCTTATGTGACCTCTAGAAACTGTTTCCTCTGCTGCTGATTCTTTTTTTTTTTTTTTGGCTTCCTTACACAAATGTCCTTAACAATGATCAACTGAAAACAGATCTCCAGAATTCTTGCTCTCTCTCTGCAGGTCTCTGGTATTCTGTTCATTGAAATCTAGCTTTTTGGTCTCTTGAACTCCCAGCTCCATCTCCTCAAATCAGGAAGATCAGAGCCTTTGCCTGTGTCCCCTTTCCATGTCCCAAGCCTAGAAACTCTCTCTAAGAAGTAATTGGAATTATGCTGGGTCTTATCTTATTTGTTTACTCTCTCCCCAGGTATCATTCTTCTGTGTTGCTTTATGATGCCCATGTCTAAAATCAATTGATTTGCTTTGTCCAGATTTTTAGTTATTTCAAGAGTAGAAGATAAGTCCTTCCAAGCGTGGAAGACAAAGTCCTTGAGGTTGAATGACGTTTAAGAAATTCTTTAGTTGAAGGTGTATTTGGAACTATAACCCAACTGGTAATGGGAGTACATCATAAGAATTAAGAGCCTAGTCATTGTGTACAAACACACTGGGCATCAATCCAAATTTAACTGCTTCTTAGCTGCAGTCCCCTGAAGAAATTTTTCAATCTCATTGAGCCTCCATTTTCTTATCTATAAAATTGAAATACATATATAATTCAAGAGATGAATGGATATACAGTCTTGCTCTACATAATGATATTTCTTTCAGTCAACAGTGGACCACATGTATGACAATGGCCCAATAAAATTATAATAACTTACTTTTACTGCAACTTTTATATGTTTAGAGACACAAATGCTTACCATTGTGTTACAATTGCCAACAATATTCACTACAGTAACATGCTATACAGGTTTGTAGGCTAGGGGCAATAGGCTATACCATACCCTAGATGTGTTGTATGCTATACCATTCAGGTTTGTATAAGTGCACTCTGTGATGTACACACCATGAAAATGCCTAATTATGCATTTCTCAGGATACATCCCTGTCATTAAGTGATGCATGACTGTATATAGTTGTGCAAACAAGACTATAAATACTAGGTAGCAAGTATTGGTTACTTTTTACCATTATTATTAATGTAACTGGTCTGCCCTAAATAGTGCTAGGGAATCATGAACTATGTCAAATAAAGTGTTGCTCTTGTGTACTTGTATATCCTGGAAGAGAAATTGATCAGAAAGGTGAATCAGTAAGTGTTCAGGCATGGAAGCAGAGCTACATTGAGTATTAAATAAGAGGCCCATTACACAAATTAAACATTACACGAACATGGGAGGAGCTATATGACAAAATTTAGCAAATATTCATAATAAGAATAGCTCATTTCAATTTTTTGTATTAATTATGCTTTTTATATCATATCTAAACTATCTTTGCTTAGTCAAAGTAACAAACATGTTTGCATCTAGAAGTTTAATAATATTGTTTACACTTTCAAAGATTTAAGTTGATTTTATATATTATGTAAAATATGAGTCAAAATAGTTGATTTGGGGTTTTTGTTTGTTTTTCTTTTTTGCATATGGCTTCGTATTTCTGTGTCGCAATTTGCTTAAAAAGCCCCACTGGCTTCTAAAACTTATTTTGTATTTATTTTTAATTGATAAGTAAAAATTGCATAGATTTATGTTATGCAGCATATTTTAATATATGTGTATATTATGGAATATCTAGAGGAAATGATTTAACACAGGCATTACCTCACAGAGTTATCATTGTTTTATGGTCAGAACACAAAATCTACTGTCTGCAATACCTGTATATGTTGATTATAGTCAACCTGATGTACAATAGCTATCTTGACCTTATTCTACCTGTCTTGGATCTTGTTTCCTTTGACAGCCCTACTGACTTCAGCTATAGTTTTTGCATTCTTTGTTAGTGATTACCCTAAAGATTGCAAGAAAGTAGCTAAAATTAAAGATTAGCAATGCCAAGTGTTGGCAATGATGTAGAGTAACTGAACACTCACATATTACTGATGAGAAGAAAAAAACTTACAGCCACTTTGGAAAACAGTTTGACAGTTTCTTGAAAATGTAAACATATACCTCTCATATGATCCAGATGTTCCACTCTTAGGTATTCACCCAAGAAAAATGAAAGGATATGTGTAAACAAAGATTTGTACACAAATGGTTATAGAGCTTTATTTGTGATAGCACAAAACTATGATAAAAACTCAAATGTCTATCAAGAGGTAAATGGTTAAGCAAGCTGTGCTATATCTTAACAGAGGAATACCATTAAGTAAAGCAAGAAACACACTATTGATACAGTATGGCTAAATTTCAAAATCAGTTAATACACAAAAGACCATCCTATATGATTCTACTTATGTGAAATCTAGAAAAGGCAAATCTATGATGACAGAGGGCAAATCAGTGCTGCGTGGGTCTGGTAACTGAGGAAGAGATTAACTGCAAAGGGGTATAAGAAGACCTTTTGAGATAATGTAAATGTTTTGTAATATATTGTGGTTGTGTATACAAAACCACACAGAAGTACCAAAACCCATTAGATTGTATAGTTATAATGGGTGGATTTTATTGTATGTAATTTATAACTCAATGAATCTGAGAGTGTAGGATAGTGAAAGAGAGGGAACGGGAGAGAAAGAGAGAGACAGAGGCAAAAAGACAGAGAAAGGGTGAGAGAAAGGAGGAGCATAATGAAGAGGAGGAGGAAAAGGAGAAAGGAGGAGGGAGGAGAAGGAGGAGTATAAAGAGGAAGAGAAGGAATATTCATGGGCTAAGACCTAAACTAGATTGGATCATGGAATGGATCCACCTCTTGATAAGCAACTCCTTCTGAAATACAAAAAAGTCCATCTGACAGTGAAAAATGAATGTATAATAAGGTAGAACCAGGGCTAGCCAAGGTAGAAAATAAATGCACTCTTTTGCCCATTGGTCTTGCCGGTAGAAAACAGCCAAAAAGTATACTGAGAAGGTTGTTGCTATCCAAATTCCATGCGAATTCCTCTAATTGGTAGGACTCATTTGGCATACAGAAAACTTTGCTGCACAGAAGTCTGGCAAATAGTTTTTAGTTTGATCGTCTCTAAGTGTAAGAAAGAACACAGTGGAGATTGAATAAACCAGAAAATGCTATCCACTAAAGGTCACTTGGTTTTTCTTATTGACTTGTAGGGGTTCTTTATATGTATTGATAATAATCTTCATTAGCATTTCGTATAGTATTATTTTCATATTCTCTGTATCTTTGATAAATAAAAGCTCTTAATGTGGTTATGTTTATCAATGTACTTTTTATTATTTCTGATTGTTGTATTTTATGGGCAATCTTCTACTATCCCATGTTCATAAAATTGTTACTCTCTATTGTCCTCAAGTTTCATATTTTTGACATTTATATGTAAATATTAATTCACCTAGAATTGATTTATTTGCATGTGATTTAAAGTAAGGACCTAATTTCAGAGAAAATCATTTATCACTATTTATTAAAAATCCATTTCCCCCCACTGCCTTTAAAGCCACTTCTGTCATATTAATATGGTTTGTTAATATGATACTTTAAGCTGCTCCCTAACTTGTTCTTCCTCAGAAATATCTTACCTATGCTTGGCCCTTTGTCATTTTACATACATTTTAGAATTGACAATTTAGCTTGTTGAAATCTAAAACTTAAAAATCTTGTAAATGATCATGATATTAAATCTATAGATCAATTTAGTGACAACTGGCATTCTTAAAATATTGCATTTTCCAAATAGTGAACATGGTATATTTCTCTATTCATGTCATTTCAGTGTATTTCAACAACATTTTATTTTTTTCATAAAGGTCTTAAAGACTTTTGTTTGGATTTAATTCTAGTTGTATTGTATTTTGGTATTTTTACAAACACTTATTTTAAAACTATACTTAATTTTAAAACTTTCATTTGTTAATACTAATTTTATATTTAATAATAATGACAAATTCATTAATTCTATTTGTTAATCTCTCTAGTTTCTTCTGTGTTTACTGTATGTGAAATTGTATCATCTGAGAATCATGTTTTATGTTTCTTCCTATTCAAATATATGTTTTGTTTGATATTCAATTAGATGGATTTTTTTTAATATTTTGTCTCAGCTGCTTTTTATTTTCCTCATTCGTTCTAAAAATTAATGTCCTGTTTTTCCTCTTAAAGTTCCTAAGTTTCATTCCTTGGAATTTTTTTCTGTGAAAAATTTTGAAATCTGGCTTGAAGACAGGCTTCTCTTAGAGTCTGAATTTGCTTATTTTTAGGTTCTGGAGGGCACTATAAACTGGAAGGAAGTACTTTTAACTAAAAATTTTCTTTTTGTTTGTTTTTTAAGAGCACTCAGATAAAGATATTCCACTGGAGGACTGTCTTACGGTTATGAATTACCAAGGAAGTAATGTTTTGTTTTAAATCTGCATTCAGCTCTTAGGTTCTTAAAGAAGCAGGATTATTTCTGGTTCTTTTTTACATAAAGCTATAACCTTTAAATGTCCTAGTTTATAGGAGTGGAGCTGTCTGCTGTTAGGTTCTTGACTGTGGAAAGGATGGTTTCTGCATTTACTTTCCTTCTCCTTGTATCTTAGAAAGTAAAATCCAAGATCAGAACTATAGGAAACACTCTTTAGATAAATTAGAGCTTTACTATCATAGTTACTCAACATCACATTTTTAAACTATATATATATATATATATATATATATATATATATATATATATTTTTTTTTTTTTTGAGACGGAGTTTCGCTCTTGTTACCCATACTGGAGTGCAATGGCACGATCTCGGCTCACCGCAACCTCCATCTCCTGGGTTCAGGCAATTCTCCTGCCTCAACCTCCTGAGTAGCTGGGATCACAGGCACGCGCTACCATGCCCAGCTAATTTTTTGTATTTTTAGTAGAGACGGGGTTTCACCATGTTGACCAGGATGGTCTCGATCTCTTGACCTCGTGATCCACCTGCCTCGGCCTCCCAAAGTGCTGGGATTACAGGCGTGAGCCACCACGCCTGGCCCTATATATATATTTTTAATCAGGAGTTCATTTAACTCCCATAAGCTGCTGAAAATGGAAGCGCTTATTCTTTATAAGACTGTCTAAATTCTGTGTTTGAGAAGTCCAGGAAAAATCTTTAATCAATTTTTAAATATCACTTGTAATATAGGATTAAGATTATTTTGGAAAGTTGGAAGTTGCTATAAAAATTAACATATTTACACATATAGTTACCTCCAATTCATTAGCTAGGAAGATACTCATCTCTGATTCAAAAATAAACATATTTCCACTCTATTTAAAATCATACATAACACAAATATAGGAGATAAAAAGTATCAGAAATTCTTGAGGATACAGATTAAGGAATTAATGTTTTTGGCATTAGGAAACATTTTCTATCATGAACTGATTTAATGAGTATGAACCCAGTGGTATGCTAATTTTTCCTTCTCTAGAAAAAATATTCAGGTTCTAAAGCAGTATTTAAAAGCAAAAACAATTATGAAATATGTCTTAGAAAACTTCCATCCCTTGAATTTCCCACCATTACTTCATAATTCCTAATGACTGTAATAATGAATGTTTAATATCAGTATGAACTCTGAACCTTAATTTCATAAAGTTTAATCAAATGGCAGGTTTCAAATACATTCTTTGAATCTTGATGATGTATATTCTCTCTCTTGAAACTTCTGCCTGGAATTTTTGTCCAACTTACCACTGGCGAGGCTAAGAACCTATGTATGAATTGCCTATTATGTGAATTATATTTCAACCCTCAAAACTAAGGTACTCATTGATGATTTCTACTTGATCTTTCTTTCCAGATCTACTTGAGATGTGTGATTTTTTTTTTTTTAGAGACATAGCGCAATGTATCCCAACAGCAAATACAGAAAGATTTTAGTTTATCGAACTACTGAATTATGCTCTATAACAGTTCTGATATTCTTGCCATGGAGACATGCCATCTTTCGTATTCATTTTATTTTAAAACGGACTTCAAAAATTCATTTCAACATTAGCGCTTCTTTATAGATTTAACATGCTGTTTTATGACCTTTAATACAAACGTTGGGATAAGACATTGATAGAAAATATTCTTTAAATTTGAATATATCCTATGAGTTTCAGTTCCTTACAAAAAACAAAGACCAAAAAATATATCATTTCAGGCTGTAGTTTAATAATAAAATGTTTATCTTACATAGTTTTAGAAGGAAAGGAAATGTAAGTTGAGAAAACTTAAGCAGCCCGTATGTAAGTTGGTTGGTAGATTTTCCATATCTCAGGGCAAGTGACAACAACTTTACTTTCTAAATAAACAGGTTTGGGAAGTCAGAGCTTTTCAATAAATTATTTAAAATAAAAAACAGACTCAGTGCCCCATATGCCAAATACATCCTTGGTGAGGCTAGGTAAAAATCTTCCATGAGTATGTACTCCTATAAAACCTCAGGTCAACATACCAAAATAAAAAAGATAACAATTGTGCCCAGAGTTTCTTTGTATAAATGCATCTTGTGATATATAAAAGTTAACACTTCACAGGGAACTTTTTGGTGTTGTTTATAAATTGATTTGATTTAAATTTCTAGAGCCACCGATCACTAAAAACTAAATTGAATGCATGTGCTTTTCCTGAAGCAAACTCCTCTGTGGAAGTGATGGAAAATGTAGTTGGATATTAAATCCAAATGTGCTATCAGGGAGTATGACACAAATTATGACCCTGTTTGGAAGAAGCCCATTATCTTATAGCATGACAGTTGCAAATATAGTAAACAATGAATTCATTACCATTACTGGATTTTAAGCCAGAGTAAATCTCTAATGTTGTATAGTAAAACCATGCAAAAGAAATCAACCGTGCTAGCTCTGGTAATACTTCTTTAATGAAATACCTGAAATTGCATACCAATCATACTATAAACCACACTTAAAAGATTGGTGATTATGGCTCCTCTGGGAACAACCGTGAAGTATTACCACTATTTTCCATTTCAAAAGGAAATATAAATTGAAGGTCATGAACCAAATTTCCTTCAATTTTTTAGCTAAATGAGTATGGAGTTTAATATATGACAAAAGTACAGTACTTGTTTCATTTTCACTCTAAAGTGGAACATGTTCTCCTCTGTATTCCATGTTCTAAAAACTATAAACTTCTGGATGTAAAAGGCAAGCAATCATGGAGCTCAGCTTGGCTGCCCTCAAGCAGTGAATGTGTACACAATTTTTACTGGTTATGTGTCTATTCTCTTCTTCATGGTCTTTAGGTAGGAGGATTCTGGAGGTCGAGGACCACCTCTTAAACTTCTCTAGCCATCTAGTGCTGTGTAACAAAATTCCTCAAAATTTAGTGGCTTAAAACAACAATAATTTTACTTGCTTGCTTTCGATTCTGAAACTTGAGCAGAGCTTACTGGGGACAGCTCATTTCTCCTTCATCAGCTGGCATAAGCTTCCCTGACTTGACCAAAACCAGTCTCAACTCTCAGATGGCCTCACTTGCATGGTGGCCAAGTTGATACTAACTGTTGGGTGGAAGCCCAGCTAGAGGTGATGAATAAGCCCTCAGTTCTCTTTCATGAGACCTCTCAATATGGCTAGGCTGGGTTTCTTACAGCATCCAGGTCTCAGAGCAGGTGAACTTGCATGATGGCACACTGCGCTTAAAATACAAAAACAGATGTTGCCAACCTTTGGCCTAAGCCAAAACCCAGAACCTCCAGAACTACCAAAGTGTAACTTCTGCTACATTATATTGCTTAGTTAACAGTTTCAGATTTAAGAAGAGGTAAACACAGGTAAATTATATAAGGATGTAAATACATTTGTGCTCTGTATCACGACATTTCAGTCAATGATAGACTGCATATACAACAGTGGTCACATAGGATTATAATACTCTATTTTTAATTTACCTTTATGTTTAGATATGTCTAGATACACAAATATTTACCATTGTGTTACAACTGCCTGCAGTATTCAGTACAGTAACATGCTGTACAGATCTAAAGCTTTAGGAACATTGCACTATACCATATAGCCTAGGTATATAGTAGGCTATATCATTTAGGTTCGTGTAAGTACACACTATGATGTGCACACAGTGACAAAAATCACCTAGTGACACATTCTTCAGAATATTGCCCCATTGTTGAGCAATGCATAACTGTACAAGAAAGCAACATAACAGATTATCATGTACCTCAGCACTATACACACAGATGGCACTATCAGAATAGTTCTTGTATGAATGAACTATAGAGCATCTAAGTTATCTAATTTCAATGTTTTGTTACCTTGATTTTTAAGTTTCTCCTGGTGGTTAACTAAAATTTTTCCTTATTTAATTTCAGCATATTTGTCTAAATTGAAATTGCTATCGCTTATAGCTAATAAATGGTCAACGTCATCTTCATAAGGAGTTCTTTTGTTTAAAGACAAGTGTTAAATTAGAGAATCACTTCCTTCCTATCTGAAAAACAAACTCATTTTACTGCCATGTGGAAAATAAGAAAGACAGTTAAATACTTGGCAAAGAGATGTAATGACTTGTCCCTAGAAAATATAAGAATTTTGTGTTGATTTTTTGAAATCAAACACAAGATGCTGTGAGTGTTTTCAGGGTGCGGCTTAAGGATGAGCCATGCACAGGAACAATTTCATTTCCTGATATGATGGAAATGATGAAATAGATCTGTTCCGCCCTGGGTATTTGAGATTTATTTCTCCCAAAAGGGAAAAAAGAGTATTTATGTTTTATAAATGTGCTTTCTTATAGATTGATTGTTGTAGTTGTTGTTGTCATTAAAGCTTTTTCCATTTAAAAATAAAGTTCATAACGTGAATAGAATTTTTAAATTAGAAAACAAATTTATAGAATTGTAGACCCATATTATGGTTTTGCAAAATCAGAATATCCTCTGATTCTTGTTCTATCTTTATCTCACCATAGATCTGGTAAAAGATTCCCAAACTTTATGTTTTAATTGACAATTAGTCTTGGATAAAACAAAAAGCAAGATGGTAAATGAGCAAAATTCTTAACAGATAGTCCAGTGGTGTGCTGGAGTTAGCTTGCACCACTCTGTGAAAGCTGTTTGTGTCCATCTCTTCCCAATCTGCATTTAAAAAGTCATGTTAATAAGCTCAATTAACCATCATGAGAATATTTACACCATGACCTTTTTTTTTCTCGTATTTATTTATTTGGAGAACCAGTTGTTAAATATTTACATTTACATCACTGATTCTAAGCCAACTAGTCTAAAAAAAACAAAAGGCAGGAAGTCAGGAACCCAGATAGATTAAAGGCATTGGACAATGATTGACAGTTCGAGCCAGCATTTAAGCTGTGACTTAAATGACAATTTGGAGAAAGCCATATATTCTAGAAGAGTATTTCTGACAGTGGTTTAAATGTGGACAAGCCATAAACCAGAAACAATCCTGGCATATTTGAAGAACAGGACAGTAGGAATGGAATATGTTTATCAAGACAACTGCATTACAAGAAGAGCTTAGAAACACAGGCTGAAGCCAAATTATGTATAGATTTATAAGACAGTAAGGATTGGATTTTAAGAATATATGCAATGGAGAGGACTTGGGATACCTTAAACTGAGGAGTGATATGAACATATTTATTTATAAAGAACAATCTGGCTTCTCTATGTCAAATGAGTTGAGGCTATGGATGGGAAGGATAAAATGGAAGAAAGTACACCAGTTATGAAAATATTATGTTACCTTAAGTGAGAAATAAGAGTAGTTTAGACCCAGTTAGTGGTATGGATATGGAGAAAACCAAAAAGATTTGGTTGCAGTCTGGAGGTTGTTTCTCTAGAATTTGATAATGGATTTGATGTGAGGAATAAAGAAAAACTTCCAAGCATGTAGCCTAAGTTTTTCATTGAATTGTGACACTATTTACACAAATGTAACAGTAGTGTTTTTATAATGGCAAACACTAAGAGAAAAAAAATGTTAGAGGTGTAGAAAAATAGTCCTATTTTGAATATTCTGTGCTTGAGTTATCTATTGCCTATATAAAGAGAGATGTCAAGTATTAGTTGAATATGGGAGTACTATGTTTCAAGGCTACTGACATAATTTGGGAACTTATCAGCACATACATATTTAAAAGCCCAAGACTATTGGAATTACATCATGTTAAGGGAAGAGAGAGAAGAGCATCCAGAACAGATGGTTAGAACACTCCAGTATCTAGAAGCAAGGCAAAAATCCTGTAAAGGAAAGTGAGATGTCGAACCAGAGATAAAAGAAAAAATAGAAATGTTCATTGTCACTGAAGCCAAGGAGAGAAAAGACTTAAACAAGAAAAATATACTCAATATCACTTGATGCTACTGAGACTTCATAGATACGAGACCTAAGAAGTAGAGTATGGGCTGCAGACAGGGGGCTGACCAGCAAAGGGAATTAAGTAATTGGACACAGGCTGAGGAGTCAACTCATTGTAGATATTTTTCTATGAAGGGGAGCAGAGAAATGGAAGATCTGGGATCAAGGGAAGAATTATCTTCAAGATAGGAACTGCTGGCTCAAACTTATGTATTAATGAGAATGAAATGACAGAGGGAGTTTCTGGTGCTAATAAAAGGAGATATTCTGTTTTAGTGTTCACTGTGAGTTCAACCTAAACTACATTTCTGGTCAGTATACACTCTTCATACATTATCCAATTTCATTCATTAAAAAATTAGCCTCAGCCTACAGGTTTTACTAACCCTGTTTAATAAATGCAAAACTTAAATCTGAGAATTATTAATTATTTAATACACACATAGTCATTCTTAAAATATTACTGAATTTATATTATATTATAGGTAATATGTTTAGTAATTAGCGCTTTAAGAATGAATATTGTACAAAAAGAAATGAATCTAGGAATTTAACACTAGGTCAATCTTTTGCCAAATTTTATGATATTTTCCTGATTCTCAAGCATTCATCCCAGTTTGGCTGAGACAATTTGAATTACAGACTACTAGCCCAACATAATTGTTAGTGACACACAGTGTCTCTGAGTTATGCCTGTAGAGCTATTGTGAAAAACAGTATGGTTGTTCCTCAAAATATTAAAAATTAAACCACTATACAATCCAGCAATCCCACTACTGGGTGTATATCCAACAAAAATGAAATCAGCATGCCAAAGAGATATCTGCACTCCCACATTCATTGCAGCATTATTCACAAAAGTCAACATATAGAAGTGTCCATTAACAAGTGAATGGACAAAAACGTGATAAATGTACACAGTGGAACACAATGCAGCCTTTAAAAAGATGGAAATTCTGTTGTTTGTGACAACGTGGACAAACCTGGGGGTACTGTATTAAATGAAATAATCTAGACACAGAAAAACAAATACCACATAAGCTCACTTATAAGTGGAATCTAAAAACATTGAACTCCTGGAGGCGGAGAGTAGAATTGTGGCGTGTTAGGGGTGGGAGTAGTGGTGGGTACAGGGAGTTGGGGAGATGGCCATGGATACAAAATTTTCATTAGATAGGAGGAATAAGTTCAAGAAATACATATGAGTATAGTTAATAACAATGTACTGTATTTTTGAAAATTGCTGAGAGTAGACTTTAAGCGTTCTCGCCATTAAAAAAAAAAAAAGTATTTTAGGTAATACATATGTTAATTACCTCGATTTAGCCATTCCACAATGCATGGTAAAATGTCATTGAATTGCTTACCAGGAACTTTATGAGTCAGATTAATCATCTAATGTCATTAGCCATTAGAATTTAATCTTATATGACTGGTTATTAGTATTGAACAATTTGCATTATTGGCTATTAGTTGCCTGTTGATTTCATTTGCTATTTTCTACTAGGCTGTTGTTTTTTACTTGTTGTAGGCACCCATGATATATTATGAAAATTAATTTGCTATTTGTTATATATGTTATATGTATTACATATATGCTAGAAATATTTTATCCCAGTCCTTTCCTTATATCAAAAATATTTTTGTTTTATTCTTATGAAACTATTTAATAGTTATATAGTTATATCTGTCAACGCTCTCTTGGTAACATATTTGGAAAATATTCTCCTACATTTTCTTGAAAGGCCTGTAGTTATATAATCTGTCTGGAATTTATTATATGGAATGAAGTAGGAATGTAACATAATATTTTCCCCATATATAATTGATTGCTTAAAAATTTTTGTTTAAATACTCCCATTTGTAGCATTTGCTTCTGGATATTTTGTTTCATTTTGTTTTTTAATTTCTCTATGAGCTCTAAATTATTCAAAATGCTATTGTCTTATGATATGTTTTTGTCCCTTTCAAGCCAAGATATTATAGTTCTGTCTTTCCAAGTGTTCATTTTTATATAATGTAAACTATAAATCATCTATTCAGATTATATTTAAACACCATCTTGGTATATTCCTAAAAATTACATAAAATTTATAGATTAGTTTGAATCCTTAGTCCAGAAACATGGGACATGTCTGTGGTATATTCCTAAAAATTACATAAAATTTATAGATTAGTTTGAATCCTTAGTCCAGAAACATGGGACATGTCTGCATTTATCCAGATACAATTTTATTTTTCAGTAAATTGTGTTTCTTAGCATAGTCCCATCAGTGTTGAATGATTTCTTATTTTTTAAAACAAGATCTTCCAACTCACTTTCCTGTTTTATTGCCTCAGATCTACAATCAGACATTTCACTAAGGATCTTGATCTTTTTTTAAGAGGTGATGCCATTTAGAAACCTATATCTGAGAACTAGTGGCTCTCAGTGAATGCACTGTGGCTCTCTTAGTAGAGGGTAGGAAAGCTACATGGTAGAGGCATATATTAATCCAGGCAACGGGTTCTTGATTAAGCCCACTTCTCTCTAAGATTAAACCAGTACTTATTAATTTTATCCTTTAAAAATGTATTTTTGCTATCATTTCCAGTTTTTAATGAACTCAGTTGTGCATTTTTCAATGTTTATGCATTTCAGCCAAACTTTTTCCAAAATTTCTGGAAGATTCCATTTTTGTCATATATTAGGGATAATTACCTACTAAACATGTATTTGTATCAATGCTAGTTAATATTTGCTGTGTGCAAACAACTTGAAAGTAGAATATTAATTTTTTAGGCAAAGATTTTATTTCCTTTTACACCTAAGAACATTTATCAATAAATGCACCTACTTATCTTTTACCTTTGATGTACTCACATATCACAGATTTTGGGGTTTCTTTTGGTGTCCTTAAATTCTTGTTTTGTCTAATTTCAAATATGTAACTGACTTGCCACGCTTTTAAGATTCCTTGTGCATTCACTCCTCATAACCTTCCATGTAATACGGTTGCTTTACTTTGATATAATATTTTAATATTCACAAAAATTTAAGTGTTGTTACTAGTGCAAGGATGTAAGAACTTCTGCTCTTTGAACTTAATATTTGAAAAATACCACAAAAGCATTTATGAAAGTGACATTTTAGGATTGTAACTTGGTTAAAATAATCAACCTCTTGGCAAAAATGGCAATGAAGGTTTTTTCAGTATTCAAGTTTTATGAGTAAACTAAAAAGTTTGAAAGGAATAAAGGAAGGAAAGAGAAAAGGAAGGAAAACCACTGAGAACATATAAATGTTCTCAGTGGTTTTCATTATGGTATACACTCAGAACAGAACATCACTTTAGGGTCCCATCCCCCACCCCAAAATATAAACCAGTGATGAACTACAGATGTAGAAAAGAAAAATTCAAAGGAAAAAGCCTGTGGATTAAAATATACTTTAGAAACATAGCACCCAATTACAATTATGGCCCCTATTTGGATCTCAGTTCAAACAACCAAACTGTAAAAGAAAACAAACACAAATATATTACACAATTGAGAAACTATATTATCACTGATTGAGTAGTTGATGATATTAAGGGACTATTGGTAATTTTTAAAGTGTAACAATAGTATTATGATTAATTTTTTGAGTTATCAATATTTATAAATATTTTCTGAAATATTGATGGGTGAAATTATATAATGTCTGGGACTGACTTTAACATAATGGAAGATAGAGATAAAACAGTAATCATTAATGATAACTGTTGAAGATGACAGATTGGTGATTAGGAGCATCACTGCATCGTTTATGATTTCGTATATGTTTGAAATTTGCTACAAGTTTCTATTTAATTAGAGCCTATATGTGGAGTTGGTGGTGGGAATAGAAAGAAGTGAAAACCACTGAGTGGGATCTAGAAGTTTTAATGGACAAGTCTCTGATCATTTGTGGTTAAATGTGTAAGGAGTGAGGGGAGACAGCTTCTGCATGATCTAAATGTATGACTCAGCTTGGAACTCAGCACTAGTTCCATGAAAAATGCAAAGAATGTATTCAGCGTATTGACTTCGCTTGGAAGCTGGGGTAGGAAGATAATGGATAAGTGAGTTAAGGAATCTGTAAAGAAAATGGATGAAATGGTCAGGCACTGTGGCTCATGCCAGAAATGCCAGAACTTCGGGAGGACCAGTTGGGTGGACCAACTCTGCTCAGGAGTTCAAGACCAGCCTGGGCAACATGGCAAAACCCCATCTCTACAAAAAATACAAAAAAGTTAGCCAAGTGTGGTGGTGCATGCCAGTAGTCCCAGCTACTCCAAAGGCTGAGGTGGGAGGATTACTTGAGCCTGAGAGGCTGAGGTGGCAATGAGCAGTGATTGCACCCTGTACTCCAGACTGTTAAAAAAGTAAAGAAAGGAAGAAAGAAAGAAAGTGAGAGAGATGAAAGAAAGAGAGAGAGGGGAAAAAAACAAAGAAAAGAAAAGAAAAAGGAAAGAAAATAGACGAAATGATGGATCATGACTGAAACGGAAAGAAGAGCCATGAGTGGACTGAGACATAAGGCAAAAAAAAAAAAAAAAGTGTTCTGGGCTATTGCGTTGACACCTACAGGCTGTCTAAGATTGAGCAAATTACTTTGTGTATGCATCATTCACTTGCCATAACCAAAAATTAAGATTGGACTTAATATATGGTCATTTGTAGTTCTAAAATGAAATTTTTTTTGACCTGCATGTCTTCCTCTTCTAGTTAATATTACCGACATAAAGAAAAGAGCTGTTGAAATTATATACAGACTTAAGTTACACCAAGACACTACATTCTCTTAACTATCCATTTCCCAGTGTAGCCTCTATTGTGAAAAAAGAGTGAGAAAAACCATATTTGTTTTGTACTGAGTATTTTTGTTGTTGTTAAGGGGTTTCCTGCCAAAGTTAAAATTTCCAGCTAATAATCTTTGAAGCTCTACTATTAAGTATAGAAAAATATACCATAGAAACCCTAATCCAGGGCTTTTTGCAAAGCTGTTTACAACCTGTGTTAAGTGTTCTTTATAAAAATAGAAAATAGTGCATAATGCTGTTATCAAAAATTCTGTTTAATCAAATTTGTATTATTCTGTGGCAGCTGAACTGTAGAGATCGAATATCACAGTATTCATTATTTCATTGCCTTAATTCTCAATGATGCTTCAGACCCCAAACAGCTGCATGTGACGGACCTATGTGAAAACTTACTATGTTCCTGACTGCAGGGGACATATTTATCCTTTGACTCCATAGATGGCTGAGGACATTTTCTCCAATACCTAAAAAGGAATAGAATTATCCCCTGCTTTATACTGTACCCCACTCATTAATTTTTTCTTATGAGAAAAGAAACTGTTTAGTGAGATGATGACTGGCTGAGAATCATCAGGTTATTTTTAAAGGTCATTCTTCATATATAGCCCAGGCATCATGAAGCTAAATTCAACCACAATACAAAGGTATTTTTATTCTATGAAAATTAACAATTTATTAGTAGACAATGAATAATCATGAGCTCCCAATTTAGTTATTCATTGATCATCTAATATATGCCAATCACTGTTCCAGGTGCTTGAGAAATGGCAGTGACAAAAATCCCTTACATTCTTGTGGGTTAGGAAGGCTTGAATGTGAACCCAAGAATTAGGGATCAAAACTACATCTGGGGACACCAAGCTTTGTGTGCAGCCACATCAGATGGTTTCACCAGAAGTGAATGTCAAAAGAATAGTAGCCTCAGAAATAAATCTTAGCAGGCATAGTCTGCCACATTTAAAGAATTAAGCAAGGCTTTGGTGGCATCTTCAAGTAAGGTAGTGAAACCACGTTGGAAGTTCAAACAAAGATTGATTTTAATAATCAGGACAGACTTATACTTTCTGAGACTTCCATTCTCTCATAGATCCTAAGGTTAGGAGGGACTCTTTAAAGTACTTTAGAAGAAATCATTTCAATTCCCAAGGTATTATAGGTCCCCACAGTAAAAAGTTAAGACTCATGGCAAAGCCAGAAACAAGTCTACCAAACAGATAGCATTTCATTACAAGGCTCTTTCATTTGGTGAGTCAAAGGAACATTGCCCCCATTATTGTATTTCCTGGCCAGGAGAGCAGGCTGGGGATTTAAGAGTAATGGAATTTCTACACTGTCTTTCATTTTTAAGAGCTGCATACAAGCATGTGGCACCAAACTTATTTCTCTTTATCTTAATTTAAACAAGGCCAAGGGGCGAATGTGACTTGATTTACTTCTTAAATTATGAAGTTTGTCCTAAAATTCCTATAGATATTCCTCCCCATTCCTCATTGTCTCAAACCGACTTCACATAAATTTTTATCATTGTGAATTTCATAGAGACTATAGGTTCAACCACAAGACAGATAAAATTTTAATCAGGGAACAGCTAAAGAGGCCTTTTGGTCCTCATTATAAATTGGATAAGTAATCTTCTTGAGGTACAGAAAAAAAAATCTATGGAATTATTATAATGCTGAAAAGAAAATTTTAAAAGCTTATACCTTTTTTTCTAAGAATTATAATTTCTTAAGAAAGAACAAGGTCAGCTTTTTAAAAGCAGATTATTTTGTTATAATTAATATGAAAGTAGTATAAGAAATAAAGAAGATTATAATGAAAGACATGCCTAAGGATGAGGATAAATACTGCTACCTGGTTGGACAGCCTCAATGTATATAAAAGAGAAATGGAGATATCCACAGCCTTAGGTATTATTAAGGTTGGAGTAAGGAAAAAGATATGTTACTATGATGGGTTAACAGACCACCATTTCAAGAATATAAAAATGGGAAGACCTTAGAGTCCACTCTTGGATGAGATGACTTGAGAGGCAGTTTGAAAACAGGAAACCAGTGAACCAGAGAGAATCCCCTGGGATAACTCCTTTGGATAATTAGGATAAATAACTAGACAGTTTCATAAAATCTGGACATATTTTAGAAATGAATTCTTCATCAATAGACATGGAATATCTGAGCATCATTTCACTGTCTTTTAAATTGACAGAGCTACTGTATGAATATAGACAGATTTGGCAAGTATTCTAAGGGGAGCGGTCTGAAGAATTCACAATGTTAGGTTTCCAGAAGAAGGACATGGGTTGTCATTACGAAAGTCATCGAGGGCACTACTGCACTGAGAACAGGCTTGGATTAGATGCTGATCTGATGGGAGATAACATCTGCATGGAATACCACTTAGGAAGGTGAGAGTGTCATCATTTGTTTAATTAATGGATGCCTTTGGTTTGAACAGAATTTATTGAATTCTTATGTCTTTCCAGAGGAAAAACCCAATGTGCAATCTAGAAGAACATTTTAGGAAAACTAATTTCAAGTACTGAAAGTACCTGAAAAGAAAAACAATGAAACAAATGATGCAGCTGAGCATTGGCACCACTTCAACAGTGATCAAAAGAAAACAATTAGGGAAGCAGTTTGCATTTTGAATTTTTCTGCACCAGCTTGAAAAGACTAAAGGAAAACAGAGGAAACAAGGTGGATATATAATACTCCTAAAAGGAAAAATACAGCAGAAAAGAGTATTCTTTTGCCACTGAAGTCCAATCAGCCCTGATGGTTAAAAGGAAGGTAGGTAGTTCCAAGTTACCTTAGGATAATGAAGTTTCTGTAGATCACAGTCTTTCCACACCTTCTCCAAGATACCACAAAGATTTAAAGAACAGTTAACTTAAAACATCAGTAACTTACATTTGCCACATAGCCAGAGAACAGAAGATATAAATTCCAATTTATGGGTAAAAGAAGGAATAAGCAACTAAGACTACCAGAGCCCACATTTGTATGTGAGCCTGGAGGGAACTGTACAGATGCGTGAGTAGTGGGGAGCAGTGGTGAAATCCAGGAAACATTATCAAGAGTTTACCTCCAGAAATAGAGAACCATACCCTAAGTAGAAACTATCAACCGCCTTGTTGGGCTTAGAAGCCTCTATAGCACAGTCAATAGGAAGATAAAGGGCTTGGAAAGGCAGTCTTGGGAAAGTATCTTTGAAGAGACTTACGAATTGGGATGACTTGCTGCTGATCTGGGTAGTTTTAAGCTTGTCTCTGAGGAAGCCTGGAAGTCAAATATTGACCTTTGAAAAAGAAAGAAATGAAATAAACTAGCAGTCTATGTATAATGTGCCGCATGAAGTCTGAAATTCCCCCGGAGACATGCTATACTAGCTTGTTATCTACACTGCTTAGTGAAAATGTATAGATTGACAGTTGTACATGGTTTAATAAGTCATAAAGTCTAGGTTTTAGCTATGTGATCGGTGGGCTGTAAAAGACTCCTCAGCAAACTTGTACCTTAGCATGAGTGAAGCTAATGAACTCACAGATGAAATCAGGTATCTGTTTTGAAAAAAAAAAAGATGCACAATAGTTGCACATATTTTGGGGGTACTGTGATATTTTGAAACCCGAAAAATATGGAATGCTTTATAAATTTTCATGTCATCTTTGTGTAGAAGCCATGCTAATCCTCTCTGTATCATTCCAGTTCTAGTATATGTGCTGCCAAAGCAAGCATGAAGCCAAAGCATCTTATATTTACCTTGGAGGTTTATAAACCAAAGACGAACCACATCCTATATGACTGAGATAGGACCCTACAGGGCTGCATTGATAAGTCTTGTTCCTCTGTGAATGTCTGCACTTTCTCTATGTGTCTGTAGCATATCTTTTACCTTTATAAAGCTTTACAAACTATGTCCTGGGGGTCCCATGAGGACTTTCAATTATCTGATAGTTTATGACTTCTGTAGCAGCAGTTGCATTTGGAGTCCGCAGCTGGTTTTAAATAAGAAAAAGAAGCAGCTGATGACAAACAACCTACTGGAACAGAATATAATATGAAAATAAAAGCAAACTGCACCTCCACTAAATAATGATTTCATACATTTGAAAACCACCATTTCCTATTGCTACAGAAGCAGAATCCTTGATATGAGATCTCAGAAAAGCCACCTGCTACCCACCAGCCACATAAATATCTTCCTAGTCATTATTCTAGGCGAATGAAATATGGATAAGAAAAATAAAATCATGGCATTCATGAAAAACTGAAGATGAGTATCAAAACAGTTTCACAAATGGAAGCACATTAAGTGACAAAGACAAAACCTGCTGAGAAGTAAGATTCCTGCCAGAATTTAAAATATAACAAAATAAGACATTGTAGATGTGAAAGAACATTTAAAAACAGAAATTTAAACTTTAAAAAGAGACAGGTAATAGATACTAAATGGGAAAAGACAAAGCTAGGGAAAGAAAATAATTCAAAATTAACTTGTATATTAAGCCTAAATATAAGATACACAAAGATAATAGAAATTACTTAAAATGTAGTAAATGACATCAAGAGGATAGAAAGGAGACCAAACGGGCAAACGATACAGTTAGAGAGGAATGAATAGAAGGTAGAAAGACAAAGAAGATGGAATGTACATAACCGGCAAAGAAAATCCAATTTCTATAGGATAAGAGTACCAAAAGAAGCAATAAAGAACAAAATATAACAAACAACCAAGCAAAGAAACAGAACTAATATTTTTTAAATTAGGATACAAAAAGCTCTCATTTTTACATATACCTGGCTCTGCATATAAAAAAGATGCACAGTGTGCCTGAGAAAATTGGCCTAGGATGCTAGATAGTAACACCATGTTCCTCACGTTATAAGATTTTAAAGAAAACAGGCAAAAATCATAGACCTCCAATCAAAGATGACAATGCACTGATAAAGCAAAGAAAATTATATTGACATCAGACTTCTTGAGAGGAACTTTAATGCAAGAAGATAATGGCAAAGTATTTACCGGACACACAGAGGAAAAAAATGTAAATCAATAATTTTTTATCCAGGCAAGCTTTCTTTCAATTTTGAAGATTTTAAGAAAATAATTTTAAACATGCAAGAATTTAAGTTTATGAGTCTTTCCTAAGCAATCTCCTAGAAAATACACGTAGACAAACATGAGCTAACTGAAGAGATGCTGTATAAAATTTTGGAATTAGGCATCGAATAAGTAAAACTCTATAGAGAGAAAGGAAGACATAGAGGAAGAAGGATGAATAAAGAGGGAGAGAGGAAAGGGGGCACTGAGATCAAATAACAGATATGTGCTTTATGAAATAGAAAGACAAAAGTAGGAACAGAAGAGAGAGAGAGAAATGGGAAATAGAATGTTATAGAAGATTGCCTAATAAGTAGCAGTTAGGAGTCAAATGATAACATTTGAATGCAAGAAACTTGTGTATATTTAAGAGTAAGAATAGAGCTGTAAAAAATATAATATGATTAATAAAGACTAAGTGGTGAAGAGGGAAGGAAGAGGAACCGAGTGAATATTTATCTGTTTCTTGTAGAAATCTATTGATACTCCTAAGGAAAATGGAGAGATACTCACTCAAAGGTAAACATTATAACTAAAATATAAACTTTTATATTGCTGAAAAAACATAACAAAAGAAAAAAGTAATTACATAGTTAATTATTATTATGTGTTTGTAGACTTAACTCATTCAAAGTAAAAAATTTCAGATAGAATGACAGCAAAATGCAACTTTGTATTGTATACAAGAGAACCATTTTAAGAAGTTTGAGAGGCTGCAAATTAAAGAATGGATGAATGAATAACAAGTAAAACAAAAAAAAAGAAAGCAGAGATAACTTCATATCAAAAATAAAGGCTTAAAGGTATTAAATGAGAAGAGCTATTATGTTATAATGTTATACTTTCACAACAAAGATGAAACAGATATAAATCTCTAAATGCTGTGTAATATGTAAACCATTTTTATAAAAGAGAATCTACAGATGATGCATTAGAAACACACTAAGATAGGAGAATTTATTGCAACAAAACTGTCTTGTCAAGAGTAAAAGGATTACGTGAATATCTAGATAGATTATATTTATAGCTACATAATTTATTGAGATATATGCCAAAATTGAAAGTATAGCTTCTGACCAATTGCACATGAAAAATTCTTGAAAAATACAAATTATAAATCATAAAGAATAACAGATTGTACAAAGTTGAAAAGGAAACAATATTTTCTGAAAAAAATACAGACTTTTACATAGAGATTCAATAACCCTCTATAAAATCTGATCTTATGGGATATAGTTAAAACAGTACTTGAAAGAAAATTTATAGCCAAAAATATTCATTTTATTTAAAAATGAAAGAATGAAAATAGTAAATTAAACATCCTACTCAAAATATCAGGAGCAGGAAAAGTCAAGCCAAAAGAAAGAGAAGAAAGGAATTCATAAAGATAAAAGAAGGAAAAAATTAATTAGAAAAAAAGTGATAATTCTTTAAAAGAAAAAAAAGGCCAGGTGCAGTGGTTCACATTCGTAATCTTAATACTTTGGGAGGCTGAGGCAATGGGATTGCTTGAGCCCAGGAAGTCAAGGCTGCAGTGAGGCATGATTGTGCCACTACAGTCCAGTCTGGGTGACAGAGTGAGAACCTGTCTCAAAATAAGTAAATGAATAGGCCAGGTGTGGTGGCTTATACCTGCAGTTCCAGCACTTTGGGAGGCTAAGGTGGATAGATCAGTTGAACTTAAAAGTTTGAGACCAGCCTGGCCAACATGACGAAACCCAATCTCTACTAAAAATACAAACATTAGCTAGGGGTGGTGTTACATGCCTGTAATTTCAGCTACTTGAGGGGCTGAGGCAGGAGAATCGCTTGAACCCAGGAAGGGGAGGTTGTGGTGAGCCAAGATTGCACCACTGTACTCCAGCCTGGGCAACACAGCAAGATTCCATCTCAAAAATAAATAATTAATGAAAAAACAAAAATAAAAACCAAAGCAGATGCAGTGGTACATTCTGTACCTATACTTCCAGCTGCTACTCAGGAGCCTGAGGCAGGAGAATCACTGGAGCCCAGAAGTTTAAGGCCGGCCTGGACAACATAGTAAGATCCTGTCCCTGAAACAAAGAAAGACAACTCAATAGACATTTCATCACACATCACACAACCACATTAGAAAAAAACAGGAAATAGATGACAAGAGTACAAAACCACCAAATCAATTTTTTTTATCTTGAGACAATAAATAAATTTTTAAAATCCACTACATGAAGTAAATCATTTTTTACAAAAAAAAAAAAAAAAAAGTTTGCTAATACTGAGTCCAGGCATGAGAGAAGAAACCAATTTTTTTTATAAAAAGAAAAAGTTATTAGTTATTAAGAAACAACATAGCATGATGGATTCACAGTGGAATTTCTCAAATCTATAAAGACTAAATAATCCTAGTGCTATTGTGGAGATTTCCAGACCATAATTTAAAAAAAAAAATTTTTTTTAAATGAGGAGTAAAACCTCCAAATTACTTTAAAGCAAATAGCTAAACCTGATAAATATTGTGCACAAAATAAAATTGGCAATCAGTTACACCTGCAAACACTTATGTATAAAAGTTCTAAATATTCAAAACACAAAAACATCAACATTAAAATAAGATATGTCATAATCAAGAGAATTTTCACCAAGGGGTGTAAGCACCCTTCAATAAAGTATTATCCATTAGTATAACCACTCATATTCTTATATCTAAGGATAAATATCTTGATAGTTTCTCAGATATGCTAAAAATGCATTTGACAAATAAATACTCTATTACCAATGAAATAATCAACAAATAGGAATTGATACACATATCATAAACACGACAAAAAATGTCTGTTTCTCGTTCAAAGGTCAGCATCTGACATTGCAGTAAATCACTGACAATAGTCAAAATCAGAAATGAGATGAGGTCGCCTTCTGGGTGTGGTGGCTCACACCTGTTTCAACATTGTATTAATGGCATTAGCCAATACAATAATATAAGGGAAAGCAAATAGAGGCTTAAAGACATAAAGGGAAGAATTAAAACTATTTGTAGATGATATATTATGCATCTAGAAAACCCAAGAAAACCAAAACAATAAATTTACCATTCTAACAGGATATAAAATTGACATACCAAAATAATTACCTACTTATCTGTAAATGATGACCAGTTAGAAGATATATGGGTAAGAAGAACCTATTTACAACAGATTTTTTTGAAGTACTTATGATAAAACATACAAAATATAAAAGCATACAAAATATAAAAACATAAATGGGGATAACTTGAACCATTTCTGAACACAATAGTAAAACTTGAGCAAGTTGAAAGAAATAACCATAATCTTGGAGAATAAAATCCAGCATCATGAAAAAGATATTAATTTTCCTTTATTTAACATGAACATTTAACACAAACTCAATACAAATACCACCAGTGGCTGTTTTTTCTTGTTTTGAAATTAGACATCTTAAGTACAGTAAATGTTATTGTTACCTACCCCTCTTATACCCAAACTTCATTCCTTCTTTTCTCTTATACTCTAATCCACTCTAATCTCAGCAAATCCCAAGTTTTCAGTTCCAAAATACATCTCAGATGCATCACTGTGTTCCTTCTCTAATGCCAGCATCTAGATCCAAATTGTCATCTCCTGTCTGGATTTTAGTGGTAGTGATAGCAGTGATGGTCCATCTGGAGTGGCCACTGCCATGTCACCAGCTGCAATGGATGAGGTGTGGCCAGTGCTGCCTGATTCATGGAGTCAGTGGGAGCTAGGAACAGGTGGAAGCCCTATCCCCTTCCAAGTTGGAGAGGCAGTATCTCCGCTTTCTTGGGTATAGCTGCAGCTGACCAGCTGTGGCTGCCAACTCAGGAATCTCTGCACCCTCTGAGGCCTAGGAAGCCTATCTGTCCCACAAACTTGGAAGTGCCTGCTGCCACTGCCTAGCCTCTCCCCTCTCCTGGTCCCTACTCTAATTTCAGAGCAAAGTTGTAGCTGATCCCCTGCTTTGTAACAACCTGGCCAGTTGTGTGCTCACTGGGGCAGTGCTGACATGACAGTCCCCTGCCATCTCAGCCCACTCCGGACTTTGGGCACCAACAAGAAAGGGATGGAGGCTGAGGGGGCACTAAAGGCAGTTGGGTATAGGCCTGCATGCACACCTTGGCATAAACAGCCAGGGTGCTGTGGGCACCATAGATGGTGGGTTAATGGTGGCAGAAACCAGATAGGTTCCTGGGCAGAAAGGGGTAGGATCCCTGTGAAACCCCACCTCAGGCCAGGGATAGCCTAAGGCCTGGAGGCCAGGCTGCCAATTCTGCGGAGCAGGGTGAAAACTTATAATGCTTTTTTTTTGGCCTGCCCAAGGCCATCCATGGACCAATTGGCATGTACTTCCTCCCTTCTGAAGGCCATAAAAACCCTGGACTCAGCCAGACTCAGGCAGATGATGGGAGGACCTGCCTGCAGAGAGAAGCTACCCACTGCGGGTCTCTTCTGACTTGTTCTGTCACTCAGTAAAGCGCCTCTTCACCTTGCTCACCATCCTCTTGTCCATGTACTTGAGTCTTTCTGGACTTGGGACAAGAACTCAGGACCCACCAAATGGCAGGGCTTGCCTGCCACATTGTGGGTGACAAGAAGGAGAGAAGAGCTGCAGCCACATTGCAAGTGATGAGAAGGAGAGAAGAGCTGCAGCCACCTTACAGGTGATGAGAAAGAAAGCATAGAGGAGGAGAGAAGAGCTGTGGCCACAACACAGGTGATGAAGAGAGAGGAGAGAAGGAAAGAAGAGCTGCAGTCCAGACCTAGGAGCTCGCCAAGCCAGGGCTGAAACATTCTCTTTGGGGTTCTGTGATTCCTGGCATCTCTAAACTTCTGGGCATCACCATGTTTCCTAGTGCCAGCCGTAGAAGCTGCTTGTGATACACCTGGTCCAGCCACAGCCTCACAGGGAGCCAGCACCCATGCTGGTGCCTGGAGCTGCTCGCCCTGCCATAGCCAGCATGCCTATTTGTGCGCAGTAGCCAGATTCCATGCTTGCTTGTTCACACACCCCCTCACCACTCCATGCCTGTCTCACCCTTGCCAGATGTGGGATCCAGGCCAATGGCATGAGCCAAGCAAAGCCTGCCAGGCCAAGTGTGGGGAAGAAGTTCAGTGGGCCCAAGCCAAAGTCAGGCAACGGTTCCACTGACCACAGAGGTTTCTGGCTGGAAAAGTGACACCCCAAGGATCCCATAACAGTAGCCTTTTAAGTGGTTCTCCTGAGTCTTTTCTTCTCCAAATCCTTCGCCATAAAACAGTGGCCAAAATATTTTTTTAATATAAGATACATTACTCTTCCATCTGATACCTTCAGTGACTTATCATTGAAGTTAAAATAAAATACTTGGTCCTTCTTTAACTCTTACAGTTCATGTCATACATTCTTTCTTCAAAAGTAGGTCGTTCATTGACCATGCCAAGCTCTTAACCATCATGGTTCATCTTTCTTGTCTCTACTGAAACCCCTTCTTCCATAAATACTCACATTGATGCTCTTTTCTTCTTGAAGAAGCTTTTCTCACTAATGCATCTCAAACTTTCCCTTTCCACAGACATATCCCAGAGGAATATGTCTATTCCATTACCTTATTTATTTTTCTCATAGCATTTATCAAAATCTGAATTTGTTGGAGTTATCTGTGGATTCATTGTTTATTTCCATATATACACACATTAGAACATATTATTTTTCATGGCTCAAAATGTTTCTCCATAGAAACATTTCTGCCTTATTCATCTGCCTCCAGTTTTAAGATCATATCTAGCCCATACTAGACACTCACTAAAATGTTTATTTAAGTAAAAATTCTTTCTGTTACTACTTAGGCCTGTGGGAAACAAACATGTACTGAACAGTATTGAACGCATGTTTTCTGAAGCTTTTACATGCAAGTAATGGGTACATGATATTAAAGAGGAAAACACCCAATTAGTTCATGATGATGTGTTCATATTGTTCCCTGGGTCATGATTCCTACATAAATGAATATCATTAGCCATAAGTTAGAAAAAAGAAACACTCATATATTTCAATATAAATATTACCACCACATAGCTAAAAAAAATCTAATATTTGTCCAATCACATCAATACCCAAAAATACAATACTGTGTAAAAAGATCTTGAAAAGAGAAATGATATAAGAAAAATATAAAGGTATTAGCTAAACTAAAATGATAATTATTTCTGAATTTTAAATAGAAACAACAATTTCCACACCACTCTGATTTTTTTTAATATAAGAAGAACCAAATATAAGTAGTAAATAAAACAGCCTTACTCTCAAAGGAAATTCATATTCCTCTAAAGCAACAGGAATATCTGATTCAAAATGTCATGATCAGTGTGGAAGTCTCTCCACTCACATACACATATGTGCAGACCTTAGCTATGGCTGCATCAGATTCTGTGTGGCCAGGCTCACATTGTTGCATTCCCAGCATCAAGTATGTACAGCATGCGCACAGTGCAAGGCAGGATGATATTGCCTCTTCTGGTATTCTCTTTTAAGAGAACAAAAATCCTTTCTCAGAAGTCTCTCTCAAGCATTTTTCTTATGTCCTTTTTACCCGAATTGGGTCACATGTCATCAGGGAATGCCAGGTACTGTTTCAGTTAGCCTTGTCTCCTTGGCCAGTCACTGGTCACGGATGTGAGGAGTTACTTACCCTTAAACTAATCAAGCCCATTCTGAGAGTCCAAGGACAATTTCACCTGATACAAAACAGCCACCCGGATAAAGAATGAGGGACAAAAACTCTTTCAGAAGACAAATGGATGGTGACTTGGGAACTGACATTTTTCAGTAAAGTCTACAATAATAAATTCCAACTTCTGATCTCCCATATCATAACCTCTTTTCACCCATCCCATCACTGGCCCACTTAAGTTCCTATCTGTCTGTTATTTAATAATGATCTCAACAATTCTGGAGAGCCTTTCTGGTAATATATTCTCATGCATTCTGTGATAATCACGCAAGACTAACTCCTAACAAAGTCACAGAAACGAAAGCTTTGAAACTCAGTAACCTATTGTGTTTTCACAGGGATGAATGATCAGAAACTATTTGAGGAGTAAGCATTCAGTCACAATGGCTGAAAGAATAAAGATTATAAAGTAAGGATGGCAATTGTCCAGCAATTATCTGGTCTCAATTGTTTCCTGAGATTTTGCCATTTCTGTTTGCAAAGCAGTAATTGACATTGTTTAGAGGAGACAAATCATTTTGCATTTTTCTTGGCAGCTTTAAAATGACAAAACAAATTTCCTATAAGACCTCGTTTTTTCTTCAAGTCTGTTTCTTGCTGAAATTAAATATCTATGTTTTACAGTCATTATGAGTCATAAAACAATGCCCAAATACTGACTGCTAAAATATTATCTACAAAAACAAACTGAGTTTTTCTAAAGATCTGAGGTCATTCAATGACATTTACCTCCAGATGACAGTAATATCCTCAGTTTTCTAGATGGCATGTATCTTTTAACGTCATAATGCTGATTGCTGCTAGCTAAATAATTGACCCACCTGGAAGCTAGGCAATTGAATTATTACAAGGTTTTGTGGTATTTAAGCTTTAAAAGATCAACTCTATTAAAACTAAAAAACAAAACTGTGATTTAAGAGTAATATTGAACATTTATTGAACATCTATTATCAGTTAGGCATAGTATTAAGAATTAACAGAATATAAGTATAGGATAGGAAATTATTAGCCTACATCTATATATTACAAAATATGGATAAAATGTCTTAAGTGCCTCCCTGCAAGGACTTAATGTGAGGGTGTTTTTGCCTTTGTTTTCAAAAAAAGTGGCTTTCCAATGAAATAGTCTCTATATACAGAACTTGTTTCATAAAGCATAGCATCAATAAGGAAACAACTCTGGATCAGGTGCGGTGGCTCACGCCTGTAATCCCAGCATTTGGAGAGCCTGAGGCGGAAGGATCACCTGAGGTCAGCAGTGCAAGACCAGCCTGGCCAACGTGTTGAAACCTTGTCTCTACTAAAAATACAAAAATTACCTGGGCATGGTGGTGGGTGCCTGTAATCCCAGCTGCTTGGGAGGCTGAGGCAGGAAAATTGCTTGAAACCAAGAGGCAAGGTTGCAGTAAGCTGAGATCACGCCACGGCACTCCAGCCTAGACAACAGAACAAGACTCCACCTCAAAAAACAAACAAACACAAACAAAAAACAAAACAAAACAAAAAAACTCCAAATGATATTTTGGAGTGGTGTTTAATTTTTTTGAAAAGTAAACCTGTTTTATTTATTTATTTTGAGATGGAGTCTTGCTCTGTCACTAACGCTTGAGTGCAGTGACATGATCTCATCTCACTGCAAACTCTGCCTCCTGGACTCAAGCGATTCTCCTGCTTCAGCCTCCCAAGTAGCTGGGATTATAGGACCCTGCCACCATGCCCAGCTAATTTTTGTATTTTTAGTAGAGATGGGGTTTCACCATGTTGGCCAGGCTGGTCTTGAACTCCTGGCCTTATGGTCTGCCCACCTCAGCCTCCCAAAGTGCTGGGATTACAGGTGTGAGCCACCGTTCCCAGCTGTTATTTTTGTAACTAAAATAAATAAAATTGAAATTCGAAAATGTGATGTATTTATAATAAATGACAAAAGATTAATAAATATTTATAAGACATGAAAAAATAACTACTAATATCTTTCATTGCTAAGTACAAAAGAATATTTGAGCTGGGTTTTTTCAGTGATAGGCCTTTACCAAGCATTACAAATAAAATGGTGTGGAGGGAAGGAATTACATGTATGTATGTCGGTTATTAATATAACGAGAAATGTATTGAAAGACAAAACTCATCAGGGTAAGATAATAGAATAACTTTTTCTATTAGAATGTGAAAAGCTTATAGTGAGAAATATAATGTGTTAAGTCATTGAATTCAAGGAAATATCTCCAAGACATTATTGAAAAGCAGATAAGAACAGACAGCTAACACAGCTGCAGTTTGATGCAAGGGAGAATAAAGTAAGAATTATGTCAGCCAACTTCATTCAGCAGAGCTCTGGAGAGGCTTCTGGAAGGAGACAAAGCAGTAGGTAACAGAGGAGAACATGAGGTGAATGAACCTGGGTTTGGGAGGAAAAGGTTGCACTATGCCCCAGTGTCTAGGAACGCTTAGGGTTCTGCAGACTCAGTTATGAAAGAAAACACGAAGTTCCAAGGTGACCATTTAGAGAGTTGATAAAAAATTAGAAAACATGCATATTTTGTGATTTTCCATGAGATAATGCTATACAAATGTTCAGTCAGAGTCTGGGTTGAATTTCCCTTTGAAAACAAAACTCTGAAGCACAAAAGAGTTTCTATTGTAAAAAATAAATTCTATTTCCATAAAATTAAGCCTCAGTAAGTATTACCATTAATCTAATGCTAGACTTGAGTGTTCATTTATATATCAATAGTTGTAGCAGTTCTTTTAAAAATTAATATATAATAATTCTTATTTCATTTGTGAGAAAACCAACTGTATAAAATACCACAAAACACTACAAAAATAGTGATTATAATCTTTTCAAGTTTATAAAGGTTGTAATAGGTTTATGACACATAATCTGTTTCTATTCATATTCTTGAAAAGCAATGTGCCTGAATATATGCACACAACTAATCTTTTCTCATAAAATTACAGATGCAGTATTACTTTAAAAATCTAGGAAGCTGTGAATAACTTGTTAATATACTGCAATTAAAAGTGTACCTCCCGGCTTATACCCCTGGCATTAAATAATCATTACTTAGCATTCACAGATTAAAAAAAAGTTGTGTTTTCAGTAGAAACTCCCTGAAAAAGATTCAGTTAATTGCTGAAATATTTCTGAGGAAACAGTAAAATATAGTTCATACAAATTACAGAACAAACGTGCAAACTGGAGTTTTTGCTAACAGTCATTATTTTGTATTTACCAAAATTCTTGGTATTGTATTAAATTCAGAGTTTTCCAATAACCACTGAGAAATGAACCATTCTCTAGCCATTTTAGACATTTAGGCATTTAACCCAAATCATCTCATAGATTTATAAATTAATGTTCAGTAATACATCTTTCATTAATGGATGCTTCTCTGGATAAAAATATCTGAGGTTAGATGGATGAAGCTACTAAAGACAAAAATAAAACACAATAATATGGTAATAATCTTCTTTGTAAACTGTTTAGACTCCTTCAGATGTATATAAACAGGCTTAAATGCCTGAATACTATTGCTGAATTGAAATTTTTAAACGTTTTTTAGAAATTTTCACCTTTTATTTTAAGTTCAGAGATACATATGCAGAATGTGTAGGTGTTTTACCTATGTGAAAAGTAAATATGTGCCAAGGTGGTTGTCGGCACAGATCATCCCATCACCCAGGTGTTAAGCCCAGCATCCATTAGCTATTCTTCATGATCATCTCCCTCCTCCCACCCCCTGCCCTTCAATAGGTCCTGTTGTGTGTTGTTCCCCATCATGTATTCATGTCTTTGCAACATTTAGTTCCCACTTATAACTGAGAACATGTGGTATTTGGTTTCCTGTTCCTGCTTTAGTTTGCTGCAGATAATGGCCCCCAGCTCTATCCATGTCCCTGCAAAGGACATGATCTTATTCCTTTTTATGGCTGCATAGTATTCCATGGTGTATATATACCACATTTTCCTTATCCAGTCTATCATTATTGAGCATTTAGTTTGATTCCATGTCTTCACTATTGTTGAATCGTGCTTCAATGAACATACATATCCATGTGTCTTTGTAACAGAATGACTTATATTCCTTTGAGTATATACCCAGTAATGACATTGCTGGGTTGAATGGTATTTCTGCCTCTAGGTCTTTGAAGAATTGGCACACTGTCTTCCACAATGGTTGAACTAATTTACACCCCCACCAACAGTGTGAAAGCATTCATTTTTCTCCACAATCTCACCAGCATTTATTATTTTTTGACTTTTGAGTAATAGTCATTCTGACTGGTGTGAGATGTTTTTGTTTGTTTTTTCTTGTAAATTTGTTTAAGCTCCTTATAGATGCTAGATATTAGACCTTTGTCAGATGGATAGTGTGCAAATTTTTTCTCCCATTCTGTAGGTTGTCTGTTTACTCTGTTGATAGTTTCTTTGGCTATGCAGAAGCTCTTAGTTTAATTGGATCCCATTTGTCAATTTTTGCTTCTGTTGCAGTTGCTTTCAGTATTGTTGTCATGAAATCTTTGCCCATGTGCATGTCCTGATTGGTATTTCATAGGTTTATTTCTAGGATTTTTAAAGTTTTCGGTTTTACACTTAAGTCTTTAATCCATATTGAGTTTTGTTTTTTTGTTGTTGTTGTTGTTTTTGTTTTTTTGTATATGGTTTAAGAAAAGGATCCAGTTTCAAGTTTCTACATATGACTAGCTAGTTCTCCTGGCACCATTTATTAAATAGGGAATTCTTTCTCCATTGTTTTTGTCAGGTGTTTAGATGATCAGATGGTTGTAGGTGTGGGGGCTTATTCCTGGGTACTCTATTCTGTTCCATTGGTTCTATATGTCTGTTCTTGTACCAGTACCATGGTGTTTTGTTTAATGTAGCCCTGTGGCATAGTTTGAAGTTGGATAGCATGATTCCTCCAGTTTTGTTCTTTTTGCATAGGATTACATTGGCTATTTGGGCTCTTTTTTTGGTTCCACATTAATTTTAAAATAAAAATAAAATAAATACAGTTTCTATTTTAAAATAGTTTTTTTTCTGATTCTGTGAAGTATGCCATTGGTAGTTTAATGGGGGTAGTATTAAATCTATAAATACGCTTGGGGAGTATAGACATGTTCATGATATTGGTTCTTCCTATCCAGAATGGAATAATTTTCCATTTGTTTGTTTCTTCTCTGATTTCTTTGAGCAGTGGTTTGTAGTTTCCCTTGAAGAGGACCTTCACTTCCCTTGTTACATGTATTTCTAGGTATTGTATTCTTTTTGTGGAAATTGTGAATGGGAGTTCATTCATGATTTGGCTCTCAGCTTGCCTGTTGGTATACAGGAATGCTCATGATTTTTTCACATTGATTCTGTATCCTGAGACTTTGCTGAAGTTCATTATCAGCTTGCGAAGCTTTTGGGCTGAGGCAATAGGGTTTTCTAGATATAGGATCATGTCATCTGCAAACAAAGATAGTTTTACTTACTCTCCTCTTACTTGAATAGCCTTTATTTATTTCCCATACCTGAGTGCCCTGGCCAGAACTTTCAATATTATGTTGAAGAGGAGGGGTAACACAGGGCAAACTTGTCTTGTGCCACTTGTCAAGGAGAATGCTTGCTTCCAGCTTTTGCCCATTCAGCATGACATTGGCTGTGGGTTTGTCATAAATAGCTCTTATTATTTTAAGGTATGTTCCTTCAATACCTAGTTTATTGAGAGTTTTTAACATGCAGTGATTTTGAATTTTATTCAAGGCCTTTTCTGCATCTATTGAAATAATTATGTGGTTTTTGTCTTTAGTTCTGTTTATATGATGAATCACATTTATTGATTGCCGTATCTTCAACCAGCCTTGCATAGTGGGGATGAAGCCTACTTGATCATGGTGAATAAGCTTTTCAATGTGCTGCTGGATTTGGTTTGCTAATATTTTGTTAAGGATTTTTGCACTGATGTTCATCAAGGATATTGGTATGAAGTTTTCTTTTTTTATTGTATCTCTGCCAGGTTTTAGTATCAGGACGATGAAAGCCTCATGAAATGAATTGGGTAGGAGTCCCTTTTTTTCAATTTGTTGTAAAATTTCTGTAGGATTGGTACCAGCTCTTCTTTGTACATCTGATAGAACTCAGCTGTGAATCCATTTGGTCCTGGGATTTTTTGGTTGGTAGTCCATTTATCACTGCCTCCATTTCAGAACTCTATTGATCTATTCAGGTATTCAATTTCTTCCTGATTCAGTGTTGGGAGGGTGTATGTGTCCAGTAATTTATCCATTTCTTCTAATTTATGTGCCTAGAGGTGTTTATAGCATTCTCTGATGGTTGGTTGTATTTCTGGGGGTCAGTGGTGATATCCCCCTTATCATTTCTGATTGTGTCTGTTTGGTTCTTCTCTCTTTTCTTTTTTATTAGTCTAGCTAGCATTCTATTTATTTTATTAGCTTTTTCAAAAAACCAGTTCATGGTTTCGTTGATTTTTTGAAGGCTTTTTTGTGTCTCTATCTCTTTCAGTTCCCCTCTTATTTTGGTTATTTCCTGTCTTCTGTTAGCTTTGAGGTTTGTTTGCTCTTGCTTCTCTAGTTCCTTTAGCCATAATGTTAGGTTGTTGATTGGAAATCTTTCTAAATTTTTGATGTGGGTATTTAGTGCTATAAATTTCCCTCTTAACACTGCATTAACTGTGTCCCAGAGATTCTGCCATATTTTATCTTTGTCTTGATTAATTTCAAAGAACTTCTTGATTTCTACCTCTATTTTATTATATACCCAGGTGCCATTCAGGAGCAGGTTGTTCAATTTCCATGTAGCTGTGTGGTTTTTTGTGAGTTTCTTAATCTTCAGTTCTAGTTTGATTGTGCTGTGATCTGAGAGACTGTTATGAAGTCAGTTCTTTTGCATTTGCTGAGCACTGTTTCACTTCCAACTATATGGTCAATTTTAGAGTAAGTGCCATGTGGTGATAAGAATAATGTATATTCTGTTGTTTTGAGGTGGAGAATTCTATAGGTATCAAGACCACTTGATCCAGAGATGAGTTCAGATCCTGAATATCTTTGTTAATTTTCTGTCTCAATTATCTAATTTTGTGGGTGGCATGGTAAAGTCTCTCACTATTATTGTGTGGGAGTCCAAGTCTCTTTGAAGGTCTCTAAAACCTGTTTTATTAATCTGGCTGCTCCTGTATTGGGTGCATATATATTTAGGATAATTAGCTCTTCTTGTTGAATTGCATGCTTTCCCAATATGTAATGCCCTTCTTTGTCTTTTTTAAAAATATTTTTTGGTTTAAAGTCTCTCTTGTCAGAAAGTAGGATTGTAACCCTGTTTTTTTTTGTTTTCCATTTGCTTGGTAAATTTTCCTCCATCTCTTTATGTTGAGCCTATGTGTGTCTTTACCCATGATATGGGTCTCTTGAACAAAACAGCATAACAATGGGGCTTGATTTTTTTTAATTCAGCTTGCCATTCTTTGTCTTATAATTGCAGTATTTAGTTCATTTACATGTAAGGTTAATATTATTATGTGTTAATTTGATACTATCATTGTGATGCTAACTGGTTGTTTTGCAGACTTGCTTATGAGGTTGCTTCATAGTGTCACTGGTGTGTGTTTTTTGTAGTGGCTGGCATCAGTTTTTTCTTTCCATATTTAGTGTTTCCTTCAGGAGCTCTTGCAAGGTAGGTCTGGTGGTGACAAATTTCCTCAGCTGGGCAAGATGGCTCACGTCTATAATCCCAGCACTTTGGGAGGCTAAGGCAGGCAGATCACAGATTCAGGAGTTCAACACCAGACTAGTCAACATGATGAAACCCTGCCTCTGCTAAAAATACAAAAATTAGCTGGGGCATGTTGGTGAGCACCTGTAATCTCAGCTACTCAGGAGGCTGAGGTAGGTGAATCACTTGAACCCAGGAGGCGGAGGTTGCAGTGAGCTGACATCACACCACTGCACTCCAAACTTGGGCAACAGAGGGACTCTATCTCAAAAATAAAAGCTGGAAAATGTGCAACAGACACATATGACTATGTTTTTTAAAAAGGCTAAAGATTTTTAAAAAATAAAATCCAATTTAGGAAGTTTGAAAAAGAATCGCATAATAAATCAAAAGGAAGTAGAAGAAAGGAAATAAAAAAGTAGTTAATTCTAAAATAAAGATAACATAAAAATAAGCCAAAAAGCTAATAAGTGATGTCTTAAAATGATTACTAATTTGATAACTAGCTGCAAAATGGATTGTGAAAAGTATATTACATGATATATTAATAATGAATAAATAGAATGATGTATTAGTAACAAATCAAGTAACAGCATAAATGGAAAAATAGTTCAATAACATAAAATATTTACACAAATTGAAAAAACTAAAAAAATGCATAATTCCTAGAAAAGCATAAATTTTCAAAATTATTCAGGAATAAACAGGAACCCTGAATAATCCTATTCATTTTAGAGTAATTTAATGCATAGTTTATATGCCTTCCCAGAAAGAGAACTCCAGATTAGGAATTTATTACTGGTGAGCTATACCAAATATTCAAGAAATAGTTTGTTGTGATCTTACACAAACCCTTTCAGAGAGTAGAAAGTTTCCTAATGGTTTCATACAATGTGATAGACTGAATTCTAAGATGCCTTCCCAAAAATCCCATGGTATAATTCCAGAAAACTGTTAAATATGATTAATTTTACTAGTTATTGGACCTTAAAATAGCAAAACTATTCTGAATTATTTAGATAGGTCCATGTAGTCAAATGAGCCTTTAAAAGCGGCAGTGGAAGGCAGAGAGATGCAGCAGCAGAAGGCAGAGAGATGCAGCAGAAGAGGACTTCAGGTTTGAAGTGCTAAAAACATTCAATAAGCTGTTACTGGCTTTGAAGAAGGAGTGGACCATGAGTCACCTACAAGCAAGCAGGCAGCCTCTAGAAACAGAATGATCCCTGGCCAACAGCCAGTAAGCAAACAAGGATATTTGTCCTATGATCACAACAGAAGGAAATAAATTTTGCAACTACCAAAATTAACCTAGAAGTGGATTCTACCCCAGGGCTACCAGAAAAGTAGCTGACACCTTAATTTTAACCCAGTGAAACCCAGAGCAGAGAATCCATCCATACCATTCCTGGATTTCTTATCTACACAAAACTGTGAGACAATGAGTATGTGTTGTTTTTAGCTCTGTACCTAGTTCTACCCTCATGGAAAGCTATTAGAGAAGAGAAAAACAAATGAGGAACTTGTCCCCACGTAAGTTGCTTCTCCAAGCTTGTATTTTCATCCACAGTCTGTCTAATTATGTCTATTTTTCAGAGTTTCTAGGTAGTTACCTTTTGTATTTTATCTGGAATTTTTCATGATAATCACTGGGAAACAGGTTGTAGTGAGTCCAGTTCATCCTAGTCAGAACTGTAAATATTCTGTCTATTCTTACTTGATAGAGGCCTGTTAGACCTTCTCATTCAATTATTTATGTTTCATAATTTCTCTTTAATATTATCCATATTCTTGTTTACCCAGTTTGTACATTTTGATTTATATATTCAAATATATCATCAGGTCTTAAATTCTCTCTTTGGCTGAATTATATATGCTTTTTAACCCATTCTTTAAGATTACAGTATCGCCAATTGAATTTTGCATTCCTAGAGACTCCATTGGTTTTGGTTTTTTAACTCTCTGATGATGCTTGCCTTTCTCCTCACCTTTGAGATTCAATATTTGATTTACTTAAACATTTCTTACTTATGTGTTCTACATTCTACAGTTCTGAATTCCAATATACATAGTAGTATGTGAGTTCTACATCTGTTATTTACTGTCTTCTGACTCTCATTTGTGATTATCTGATGCTTCATGTCATTGGTGCTTTTTGATTATCAGTTTCTTTGTTGTTTTTCTTAATCTTAAGTTGGCAAGGTTTTCTGCTGTCAAGAACCAGGGAATACCAGCAGCCTGGGATGACCCTACACCTTCCCAAAGGTTCCACCTCACTATGGGAGGAGAATGTGTAGCTCAACCATTTCACCATTGCTTTAGGCCCAACATCTAGCTCACACTGCTGCTATCAGCTTTTCATGAAATATTTGCTTTTTCAGCCTACTTGCTGCTCCAAGCCTCAGCCCCAGATCATTGATTTGTTGTCTATGTTTGTCTGTTTGTGTGTTTTCCCCAAGAGGAGGATAGTTCTCTTTGAGGAAATTCAGCAATATATCAAAAAAGACTGTATCATATCAAGGATCTAATTGTTTCCGTTACAAAACGGGTGCCTCTGAGCAATTCATCTGTCATATTGCCAGAAGTTCAATTTTATCCAATTGAACCCTATGGGTTCATACCCCTCTATGTTCCAATATTTTTCATTATTGTCATTTCTTCTCCTATTTTGTCTTTTAAATTTACACATTGTACTTTCTTAACTTTCATTTTAAAATTGTTATGTCAGTGCAGTAATAAATGAAAAAATCATTCTGACATTTTGAATGAGAAGGTTTATTTTTTCTTAATATATTTTTTAGAAATTTTACCAGTAACAGACATACACGCACACACACGCAAATAATTGTATATGGTTCAATTTAAAATTAATTGTAGAGTATCATGTGTCACCTTGTTGTATATTTAAAATTTTCTCCCACTAAATAGTATTTACTATTATGAATACTGATATCCTTGAACATTAATTTTTGTATTTGTCTCTGCTCAATTTTTGTTACACAATTTCTATTTGAAAAATGATTTAAAAAATCTATGTCTACCAAGAGAGTTAATAGTATCTACTATTTACTTTCTAGCACTTTTTTTTAAAGAAATTACCAATCTGATAGGTTTTATATACACGCATAAATATATGTGTGTGCTTATGTGTGTATTGTTTTATATTTCTTGCCTGTGTTTTTATAAACTTTGAGACTTCAGTAATTTTTTATTTAAATTATTTATTCACATGCTTAGAGAGTTTCTTAATTTTATTTTCTCACCCAATATATAAATACAGTTCAATTAGAAATGTATATATTATAGCATACTGGTGAAAAATAAGAATATAAATGTGTCTTTAAAAAGAAATCATTTTGTGGAAATATTATTCATCCATCATTACATTTAAAATTTTTATCTGGCTTCTGTTTTGTAGAACAGAAACACAATTAACAGGTATTCTTCCTGCTAATTTTTCTGGTAATACAGAGTTATTCTTCCTTATGTTATCTCTCATAATAATTTAAGCCTCAAAAATTAGTTAATCAAATAAAATTGGAGCTGATGGCTCTTCTGGAGGGTTTTTAAAAAAAAATTTAGCTTTAGCATTTTTGCTTTCTTTTATTTTCATCAGCCTCTTGCATAAATCGTATTATTCTTCTCAAAAATCTTGTGTACAATTTTTTATTAACTGATGAGTTTAGTTCATTTGTAGTGATAATAATTGTATGCAAAAATAGATGCATATCTATAATATTGAGTTTTATGAAATAAATGAAGGTTTAAACATAACAATATATTATATACTGTATAGCAAAAGCATTAGGAAACACTGGGAAATAAGTGCCTAACTCAGACCTGAAGATTACAACAAGACATTTGCTCTAAGTTTTTAGGATAAGTTTCAGGCCAAGTGAATATCAGAAAAACAAATTTGGGAGCACCACTTACATTGAGAAGCAAACATAAAACCAGCTGCAGACAGCTATTTTACCTTCAGTTCATCTCTGTTCACCAGGCCATACAATAAAAAATGAGAACAAAATTTCAAGTCAAAATAATGTATTTAATGTTTTTAACCTGAGTTACCTACTGTTGCTCAGAAGCTGTTCATTTCTGTGAGCAATTATAAAAATCAATTCCATTTCAGCCACATGCAAGGTAAAAGAAACACTTGCCCACAAACAAAAAACAAACAAAAAAAAGAGCTAAGATCCCAATCATTGAATATGAAAATGTTGAGAACTTAATAAAATAGATTTCCAGACATAACTAAGCTATTAGTGGGTTTATGTTTAATCATACATCTAAGTGTATACATATGCAATGTACACATGTTTTTCAATAAATCTGTTCTGATAACCAGTTTGTGTTTCTGAGCATCTGCTTTCTCTAAGGGGCACAATTATCAAGCGTTGTTCTGACTGAGGAGATTTTAAGTTGCCTGTTTCCTCCTGGTGAGACTACAATTTGGGTCTCTTTATTGTTTGTATTCTCAACCAGTGCCCCAAAACAACCTGAACAACTGTGGCTGTGAATGTGCATCCCAAGTGATCTCAAATATATCGTTAAGACCATTTTAGTGGAAAGCAGCAGCCAGATTCTGTCTATTCCTTGCTCACTTACATTTATTCAGGGTTATTTTATAAAATACACTCAGTGAAACTGAGATACAATTTTTAAAGAGCACTAAGGATAGAAGGCACTTTAGAAAAAGGCATCTCTTGACTTACAGTGACTTATCATTAAACAACCAAAGAACTAGCAAGAACATTCTGAATTCAGGTTTGTATCATTTTAATATGAGTTTATGTAGATCACACATATATATGCAACATTCACCCAGTGAATGAACTCTGTGTGAGTCACAAGTGTATTTCTCACAAAAGCATTCATTCAGCCAATACATATTTTTGAGCATCTCCAATACATTGGACATCATGGTAGGCATGGGGAGAGACACTATTGAATGAGGCAGATACAATTCCAAACCTCATGGCAATTCCGTCTTGTGAAGAAGAGAGACAACATGCAAATACAATATATAGAAAAAATAATTATAAATCACGATGCATGATTATATAAAGAAAATGGAAAGTTTTCTGTGATAGAAAATATGGAGAGAACTAGTTTAGATATAACTAATAAAGACAGTCACTTATGCTGTCATATGAATTCTAATAATGCTTTAAGAGATGAGTAAGGAAAAGTGACCAACCTAAGAACATGTGCAAAAGTCTAGGGGTGCTTTTAGGGACTAAATAGAGTGGCTGACACATGGTTATTGGATAAATGGGAGCAAATGGGAATGAGATTGGAGAAATAAACTTATTATTCTGTTGGAGGTGAGGGACAGGGTGTACTTCGTAGGGCTCAATGATGATATATTTTATTCTAAATACAATGGAGAAACATTGAAAGATTTAATGCAAAAAAATAAAATGATCAAATTTATGTTTTAAAGACATCAATGTGATCCCTAATATGGAAATTAATTAAATTGTTTAGGAAGTGGCAAAAGTGAAAATGGGTCAGAAATGATGGCTTACACTAGAATGCAGGAATAGAAATGGAGAGGAATGTACAGATTTGAGATATATATTTGAAGGTATAAATTAATAAGAACTGTGGATTAAATTGGAGGGCAAGTATGAGTATGATGTGGAATAATTGAGGGTGAATCTCAAGTTTCTAGCTTAGGGAATTACAAAACAGTCTTGTCATTCTTGGAAATTAATAGACTTGGGAGGAAAATATCTGGAGATAGAAATAAAAAGTTTGATTCTGGATATGTTATATTTAAAACACCTAAGTAGAACTGTGATTAATCAGAGGACATATGGCTATTGAGTCCAAATGAGAGTATGGGATTACAAATATAAAATGGTATTTGAAGCCATGGATCAAACATCATGCTGTATACCATAAACATACAATTTTTAACTGCCAGTTAAAAATTAATAAAGGAAGCCATGAAAATGAATGTGATCACAAAGGTAGATAGAACTTAAATTAGAGAACTAGGTCTTTGGATGGAAATTTTCCTGTCAAAAGCTGTTCATAAGATTACATTGAATTTGGTACAAGGAAAATCATGGATGATCCTGGTAACAGCAGTTATTGTGGACAATGATGGCAGAAGCTGGTTATAATTGGGTTGAGTTATGAATGGGAAGTCAATGAATGCTTTTTTTTTGGATAGATTCCCGTAACTGGGATGACACATTTTCAATTCCACTTAAAAATTTTTGGCCTCAGCTCCCCTTTGATCCACAAGTTGAGCCCCATTTTGCCTGCCTGAATGTGCCGTACTCATTGTTATGCTACAAATGAAAAATTATTTCCAGGTAAGAAGTCTTTGGAGGTGATTCCTTCCCACTTACCACCCATGCCCATGGTGAATACAATCACTATGACCTGTTGCCAGGATCTGTGTTTACCACTGAAGATACCATGCTTCCAAAAATAGCCCTCATGCTGTTGCAATCACTTTAACATCAACTGGCAGCTGAAAGTCACCAGACATTAATTGCTCACCAAAGCCTGTCAACTCCACTTGGAAAATATATTGTTTTTGTGTCTGATTACTCTCATGCTCAATCGTACTACCCTAGACCAAGACTTTCTTATATGAAACAACCACTTTACATGCCCTTCATCTTCATGATAGTTTGAGGGAGTCAATAGTATTCTTCTCTTTTATTTTATTGATGAGGAAATTAAATCACAGAGAGATTAAGTAACTTGCCCAAAGTCATTTTCAGCACGTGATAATGCTTGGATTCAAACCTAGGCAGATTGCCTCTAGAGGCTGAGTTTTAACCAATGTCCTACTAGTTTAGAAAATGTAAAGAAGCACTATGATGTGTCATTTAACACGTTTGTAAAATTCACTCTCTAAATGCCAATAAATCTCCAAATATATTAAAGGAAAAAAAGGAAACAAAACCAAACAAAACTACTAGTCACTACAGATTACTTTTTTATGCTTGCTAAACAAAGTAAAGGGATCCTCTCTCAATGTCATTCTTGTAAACAATAATCTGTTTAATATTTTTTTATTTTTAAACATCATTTTACATATATTCATGTAGTTCATTAGAAAATTAATATAATCTTTCCAATTAAAATTCATATATTCCAGATGAACATTAGCAAGTAGGAAACAATGAGTCATGAATGAGTAAGACCTTTAACTTTGTTAAGGACATTCAGGAGACTTTAATAGACCAAAAAACAAATGTATTGTTATTTACCAACTTTTGCAATATTTAATCTGTATTTATTTAAATAGATCTGCTTTTTGTTTCTAGCTTCCAGTTTTTAGCTTTTACAACTACTGGTTAAAAACCTGTGACCTTTGGACAAGAGTGAAATACCAAGCACTAAGGGAGGCTTGAGTCATTCTTCAATTAGGAACAAGTGGATTCTAGACAAGGTGACTGGCAAGTCTTCATTTTCTTTTCCTTCCATTGACCTCTTAGAAATGAAAAGCCCTCCTGAAAACAGGTGGTCCTGAAAATCTATAGATAATTAAGCAAAATGAGGCTTGTTGACAGCTTGGCATGAAATGTGAATATTTAATTACATTTTAATGACAACTCCTATTATTTTACATAACTATATTCGGTGATATAACATGAGATTAGAGACTGCCAATACATATTTTAAGTAGTTTTTCTCAACATTTATAAAAATGCAAGTAATAAAAAAAAGCATATTTAAAGATTAAATGGTTATAGGGGTCCCTTTCATATACTTAGTGTCTATTTTCATTTTTGTTATCTCTCACAGCACTTCTGTAATTACTTAAAATGTCATTGTCTTGTTTCAAGGATAGCTAAATTGGAAAAGTTGTTCTGGCTAAAATTATGCCCCAAATCAGTTTGATTAGCATCCTCATTAACATTAAGCAGTCATTATTTTTGAGCAAAACACAAATTAATAAGACTTATACAAGTCTTCTTTAAAATTTCATTTGACTTTATTGGTTAAGGAGTTTTAATTCTGTGGTAACTTCAGCAAGAATTATAATTCTTGTTTGTGTTTTAATATAAATGTGATGCTTTAAACTGATGGTAAACTTCATTCCTTCAAATTCGGTCTAAATTATCTTAAGCAACGGAAATAGATGAACTTGAATCCAAGCTTTTCCCAATGTGATTTCAACCATCTGTGAAAATATTGTACCATATAATATCCCTCATTTATCCTAATTACATCTTATGTAATAAATCATCTCCTTGTCCAATAAAAGTGCTATGATTTTTTTTTCAAATGAAGGTCATAAATTCTAAGGTATAGAAATGAATATAATTTAATAGGTTATATTTTAACAGTTATAATTTTAAACAAGAAATAAAATTTATGTTCCTTTTTTAGAGTAAATTATAAGTAAAAGTATTTTACTTAAAGGGAAGGGTAAAGAAGTTTAAATTTAGGAAACACAGGTTTATTTGGTGCATAGCAAAATATATTGCATTATTTTTCTTTCTGGTTCTAGCAATATACAAATTGCCACAAATCAGCTAGTTATTATTCCAAAAGAGAGAACATCAAACTGGCATATGTTCTAAATGGAGCTTAGGACTTTTCGTCTAGACCTGGTGGCTCTCCATTTCCATCAGTGCTCTCCATCTCTGTAAGTCATACTACCATCTTGCATTTGTTCACGCTGAAATCTGACTAATCCATCTCCCTCGCCTCAAATCCCATCTCCTACCTAATCCTATTGATTTTATCCTGTAAATATAACTTAATTATATCAACTCTCCTCTACACCCACCAGCCCCAATTAAGTCTCAGCATTACAATTTGTCTTCCCTGATATATTTGCCCTTAGTCCCAAGCCATTATCCATCCTATAGGCAGCAACTATTATGCTGATGAACCACTTTTTAAAATGTTCTGGCTTTTAAAAAGATTAAGCTAAGCAAATACCTTCATGACAGAGAAATTTCCAATTCCAAATACTTATCTAAGAAAACAAAAATACGTGCTTCTTTTTAACTAAAAGCTTTGCATAAGAAAGTTCATGATAGCTTTATTCATAATCTCCAAAACTGAAAACAGCTCAGGTTTCAATCAACAGGAGAATGGATAAACAAACTGTGATCCACTTATACAACAAAATAGTACTCAGCAATTTAAAAAGACCTAATGATATACTTAGAAATATAATGTTAACCTCAAGAAGACTTACACAAAAGAGCATATGCTCTTTGACTTGATTTATCTGAAATTCTAGAATAGACAAGACTAACCTATGGTTATAAAAGAAAAATCCAAACCCTGGTGTTAATGTAATGTGAAGGGGAGAGTGGGACCAGAAATTGCAAAGAAGCAGAAGAAGATTCTGAAGGGTGGGGTGGGTGATAGAAATTTTCTGTATCATTTTAGAGCTTTGGCATTGCACAGGTCAGGTTTATGCATTTATCAGTGCTCATAGAAAGATTATGAATGATGTATTTCATTCTATTTACAATTCACTTCAAAAAATATAAGTAACCATAAACAAATATTGAGCTCTAATAAATTCTATGCATGTTAAAATGCTTAGAGATGAAATGCACTGATATCTAAAAAAAACTCTGAAATGCATTAGACATATATGATTAAACTCATATATACTGATTGTGGTGATATTGACATGACTGTGCTTTGTCAGAGCATAGAACTGCATACTAGAAAGGGCAAACTTTATGGTATATAATTCATATCTCAATTTTTAAAACCCTTTAAAAATAAGATAGATTAATAGATGGCTAACTGAATGGATAAATGAATGGGCTACATCAATGGCAGATTGGATAAAGAAAATGTGGTGTATATGCACCATGAAATACAATACAGCCATAAAAGAGAATGAGGCCATGTCCTTTGCATAAGCATGGATGGAGCTGAAGACCATGATCCTTTGCAAACTAATGCAAGAACAGAAAATGCCACATGTTCTCACTTATAAGTGGGAGCTAAATGATGAAAACTTATGGACTCAAACAGGGGGAAAGAAGACAGTGGAGTCTACTTGAGGATGGAGGGTAGGAGGAGGGTAAGGATCAAAAACCTACCTGTTAGGTACTATGTTTATTACCTGGGTGACAAAATAACTGTTGGGTACTAGGCTTAGTACTTGGGTGATAATCTATACAACAAATCCCCATGACACGAGTTTACCTATGTGACAAACCTGCACATGTACCTCTGAACCTAAAATAAAAGTTGAAAAGGAAATGAATGGGCTAAAACAAACGTAGCAAAATATGTACAACTATAACATCAAGTTGGTGGGTATGTGGAAGTTTACTTCACAATAATTTTAAATAGATGTTTGAAAACATTTTCATAACAAAATGTAGGGGAAAATATGTAAATCTGATCAGGTTGCATTATTCTCACACTTAAATTTTTATAATGGCATCTCATTATTTGGGAGGTTTACTCTAGAATTACTAACATGGTGTAAATGTTTTAATCGCCTGGCTCCCGCTGAGCCTTAAAACTCACAGAAGGTCATTTCCTCATCATACGCCATAATCTAATCATGCTCTTCTTAGTCAGTTTTTAAAAGATGCAGACCCTTCTTTCCAGGGCCTTGTAATTAAATAATGGTATAAATAATTGTGCAATTATCTGTCTTCTCCAGTAGTTTTTAAAAACCATTAGATCATGGTCCACTAATATATCCCTAGTCTATAACTCCAGACCTAGCACTTGGCTTAATGTAAGTACTCAATAATACATTTCAAAATATAAAAACTGACTGAAGAGATAGTACCCTTGACTTCATATCAAAGGGAATTATGAATTACTTGTGTAGTGTAACCATTGTTTTATTTACTATCCCCTTATCTCTTAGAAGTGTACTCATTTTGAGCAATGATAACGAAGTAATAGAAAATAAGTTCTCAAAACAATATCATTTTTGGCTTGGTGCAGTGGCTCACACCTGTAATCCCAGCACTTTGGGAACCAGAAGCAGGCAGTTCAGGAGTTCAAGACCAGCTTGGCCAACATGGTGCAATCCTTTCTCTACTAAAAATACAAAAATTAGCTGGGCTTGGTGGTGCATGCCTGTAATCCCAGCTACTCAGGAGGCTGAAGCAGGAAAATCTCTTTAATCTGGGGGGTAGAGGTTTCAGTAAGCTGAGATTGCACCATTGCACTACAGGCTGAGTGACAGAAAGAGACTATGTCTTTAATATATATATAATATTTGAAAATTATCAGTTCGCAAAGTATCCCAGTTATTTTATTTTGTTATAGCCAAATAAATAATTCTGAGAAACATTTCATCTGATTATAAATTTTTATTTTGATAATTTTAAAGAATACATAAATGTGCTACTCAATTAAACATTTTTCATTTTATTTAAATTTAATTGCTTATATCATAAGAAAGCTATAAATTTGCATTTTGACATGAAATAAAAAATAAGTTATTCTTCCAGAGACCAGTAGGGAGAAATCAAGAGGATGTCTACTTACTGGTGTAAATACAAAGCTTTTCTAATTGCAGTATAGTGTTGGAGCAACTTGCAGGATAATTGTTAATTTAAATTGCTGTACAGACATATGCCAGGGCTTAGAGTACTGATTATTATGGTAGTAATATTAATCATAAAATCAGCTAAGAAAATGAAGAAGAGTAGAGTCTCCATTGTCCAATTTTCAGATGTATGCTCAAGAAATTAAGTAGGCAAGTATTTGTCTTTTTAACATAATCATATCAAGAAAACAAAAGAAAAGATACTGAGAAAAGACAGACTAAGAATAAAGAATTGTGGAGTAGTCTTCCAATTGAAATGTGTGAAAGGATAAAGGCAGTTTTGAACACTGCTAAAAGAAATAAGAGATGATGAAAACAAATGGAAAAACACTCCATGATCGTGGAATAGAAGAATCAGTATCAAAATGTTCACATTGCCCAAAGCAATTTACAGATTCAATGCTGTTCCCATCAAATTATCAATATGATTATTCGCAGAATTAGATAAAATAGTTCTAAAATTCATATGGAATCAAAAAAGAGTGCAAGCAGCCAAAGTAATCCTAGGCAAAAAGAACAAAGCTTCAGGTATCACACCATGCCACTTCAAACTACACTATGAGGATACAGTAACCAAAACAGCATGGTATTGGTACAAAATTGGACAACTACACCAATGGTACAGAATAAGGAACCCAGAAATAAAGCTCCATACCTACAACCAACTGATCTTTAAGGAAGTCCACCAAAAAGGGCTATGGGGAAAAGACTCCCTATTCAATAAATTGTGCTGGGAAAATTGGCTAACCATATGCAGAAGAATGAAACTGGACCCTTACTTATCACCATATACTAAATTTAACTCAAATAAATTAAAGACTTAAATGTAAGACCTCAAATTATAAAAATCCTGGAAGAAAATCTAGGAAATACCCTTCTAGATATCAGCTTGGCAAAGAATTTATGACTAACTTCTCAAAAGCAATTGCAACAAAAACAAAAATCAACAAGTGGTACCTAATTAAACTAATGATCTTCTCCACAGCAAAAGAAACTATCACTAGAGTAAACAGATATTCTACAGAATGGGAGAGAATATCTGCAAAATAAGCATCCAACAGAAGACTAATATCCAGAATTTATAAGGAATGTAAAAAAATGAATGAAACAACTCCATTAAAAATGGGCAAAGGACAAGAACAAACACACACATCAGAAGAAGACATACATCAGCCAGCAAACGTATGAAATGCTGAATATCACTAATTATCAGAGAAATGCAAATCAAAACCACAATGAGATACCATGTCACACCAGTCGGAATGGCTGTTATTTTAAAAAATCAAAAAGTAAAAGATGTTGGTGAGGCTGCAGACAGAACAAACCCTTTACACTGTTGGTGGGAATGTAAATTAGTTCAGTCACTGTGGAAAACGGTTTGGAGATGTCTCAAATTAGAACTACCATTCAACCCAGTGATTACTGGGCACATACCCAGAGGAATATTAAATCACTCTGCCATAAAGACACATGTAGATATATGTTCATCACAGCACTATTCCTAATAGCAAAGACATAGAATCAACCTAGATGCCCATCAACAGTGGATTGGATAAAGAAAATGTGGTACATATACACCATAGGAATGCTATGCAGCCAAAAATATGAACAAAATCATATCTTTTGCAGCCACATGAATGAAGCTGGAGGACATTATCCTAAACAAATTAACACAAACAGAAAAGCAAATATTACATGTTTTCACTTATAAGTGGGAGCTAAGTCTTGGGTGCACATGAACATAAGGACAGGAAGAATAGACACTAGAAACTCCAAAAGGAGGGAGGGTGGGAAGGGGACAAGGGGTGAAAAACTTCCTATTGGGTACATCACTATTTAGGTGATACAATCAATAGAAGCCCAAACTTAGCATCATGCAAAATATTCTTATAACAAACCTGCACATGTACCATAGAATCTAAAATAAAAATTTTAAAAACAGTTTGAGATTCTGTAGTTATATGTGAGAAGATTTTTCTAATCTATAAAATATGGAGGGCTAATGTTTTTGTAACATGTATTAAAAATCTTCTAAATTTTATAAAATCGCAAATGTTGAGTTAGAGGGATACATCAGAAAAAGCCTTATCATCTTAGGAAGTCCCCACAAAGAACTCACAGTTGAAAGTATTAAATATTATTCACAATTTAATTAATATTACAGTTGCCTGTAATCACTACCTATTTTTTCACTGGGTGCAAGAAGAACTTTTAAATTGAACACTTAGCTATGCAGGTTAAGTTCCAACAAATTTCAGCTGGAACTGCTTGACTGCGCTGAGTTTAACCTAGTCATCTGAAATGAAAGAAACTAGGAATTATTTGCAAGATTTAAGAATAATGTATAAGATATTTGCCCAATGTAATTTTTTTTTATTCCTCTATTTTGCAGGGTTATGAGAAAAAGCAATAAAGGAAGGCAACAATTCTGAAGTGAGTAATTTCTTCTATAAAGCCTGCTAAACATATACCAGCTGCACAATGTGAAGACTAAATTTACTTCTTTCTTCTCAAAACAACAAAAATATCTTCATTAGAAACAAGGCTTATATTCTTATACAAATCTTTGTATTTAATATGCTGCACTTTCAGGAGAAACAAATAGAAAAATAGGGGTTTACCTAGAATGTGTTTGGTAATGGTCTACAAAGCCCTCCCAGGGTACTATCATAATGGTGATTTTGTTGCAGTCTGTATTTTTTGAAAAGGTCTTTGCCTCAAAAATCAATTGTGTAATTCCTCAGATGTGATCAGACTCAGGGATACTAACTTACTCCAAATTAAATTAATGAGAGACTAGACTATAAAACAGAATACCAATTTATTCATTTACAATAAGAATTATGACTTTATTCTGACCAGAGGGCACTCATTGCCATGATCAAGATATGCCGTCTCTAAGACAGAACTACATGGACGCTAAAATAGAATGTTATTCAAGGAATAAATACCAGGAATTTGGATAATCCTAGGCAGCTTCTCAGCTGAGGCCATTCTTCTCCGAAAAAGACATAACTTTCCTAAACATTATTACTCCTGGTGTATTAGTCAAATATTCTGCCTCCTACCTGATGCTGTGCATACTGATAATTACCGTTCTGTTCATTTTTTCCAGGTCAGTGTGATGAAAAATAATTTTCAAATATGTTTCTAAAGTTTGTTTGACCATAGTGTGCTCCAAACCAGTAGTCACTAAATGTGACTTTCCATGTCTTTGATTTCATCCACTAAGTGTTGAATCATGTTCTACTCACAAAATCTAGCTGATTATATTTCCAAGGTCTTTAAAAAAGAGGTGTTTGGAGGAGCATCTTATACTACTTGTAGATACATCCTTAGACACAGAGACTCCTTTAGTCCCTGAAATCAGATTTACTTTTGGAAGAAACCTTATTCTCTGTTGATACTGTTGTCTCTGACTAATCTTACTCCATGTAGGTTTCAAATGAGCCAAAGAAAAGGCTTTTAGACCAAAGCAGTACTGTGAATTGCCAGAAAGATAGCAGGTTCAGCAAGAAAGTAAGATGGAGCTTAGACTCTCTGTAATGAGGAACAGTATTTCTGCAAGATATTAAGTGGTCTTTTACTCAGAAGATTCCAGAGTTAGAATCATGGAAAGCCTGGTTAAAACAAAGCTAAATAAGGTTGTATGGGGGTGTGTGTCTATAACTCTAATCAGAGACGAAGTATTATCACACAGTAATCTGTTTGACTAGGGAATTCTGTTCCTGTAGGACACCTGCTAACAGGCAAGGGAACTAAGGTTTGGGGGGATACAACTGAAGTATTCAAATATAAATACAAAAATCAATTCAACAATATAAAAGAAGGATTTGGGTCTTGTTTATTGCTGCTCTCCCCACCAGGGAAAATTAAAGAATTGATTGGAGGAGCGGCTATTAGTAGGAAACTTGTAATAATTAAAAATAGGTGTTACTGATATCAGAGAGAAGCCATAAACCCTGGTTCTCTAAGTGTAATCTGTAAACCACCTATATCAAAATCATCTGAGTTTCTTTACAATGTTGCAGAGTCCTGAGACTCTCTCCGGGTTTACTGAGTAAGAATCTCTGAAGATGGACCATAGGAGTGTGCATTTTAATAGACTCACCATTTTAAGGTTGACTTAAAGGATGGAGAGGCAGACCCAGAGTCAGGTTTAGCAAGTTTATTTCAACCTGCAAGGACGATTGTATCACCACAGGCAGTGAAGGCAGCAGCTTGGCTTACAGAGTATGAGGGTTATACAGAGGGTTTGCAGGTAGCCGGGTGCTGTTCTAAGAAAAACAGCATCTTGGTTCTCAGGGGCTGACATTGTGCTTAGCTGAGTTAACATCCTGATGTTCAAGAGCCGGATGTGACCACATCCTGGAACCTAGGTGCCCTGTTTACAAGGTTTGAGGCTGTTTTTGTTCAGAGCTTGGCTTAACAGGGGAGTACATGGAGGGGGGTCTATGGGCTTGCCTTGCTATGACCCTGACATTCCAGCCTTCTGTTACATATATATAAAATAAAGGGAAAAAGGACACCATTCTTTTCTAACTGCTTCATGCTGAGTAGGGATGCTGGTTGGGGTGAGGCTGGCCTGCAAGTTGGTAGTCCTGGAACGTTATCTGCCTTATACTGTGCCACGGGTAAAAGCTTGTAATTGATTCTGCAGAACTAGGTAAATATGTGTAAGAGGTAAGGGCCAAAGACCAAAAGGAGGGCCGAGAAGGGGAAGCAGCCAAAGGCCCCAGGAACCGAGAGACCAACCGGGCCAGGAGGGGCAGGCAGAAGAATTAATTATTTTTTAACTTTGAGTTTGGTCTTTGAGCCTTGAGCCTTTTGATAGTATTTTGTAGTAACCCAGGTTTGAGATAGAAACAGGATTTTAAAGAGGTGTAGTAGGCCTTTGCGGTTTTTGTAGGTTGACTGCTTTTAAAGGGTCTAGTTGGTTTTGGAGGTGAGTGATAGTTTGCTTTTTTTTAAGTGAGGATTGGAAGTTTTGGGAGATCGACTGGAACTATGATAATGAGGTTTTTAGGCTTCCTGCTTCTAACCTGACACTAGCTGTGTCTTTAAGAACTACTGATAAGGGAATGAACTACTTATGCGGGGGTGAGGTGGCTGTGTAGTATAGCAGCGACAAGGAGTTTTTGGTTTGGAGGGACAAGATTAATGCTGAGGGTAAGATAGACTCGTGTGCCTGTCTAGTTGGTAGTGAGATAGAAGTAGAGTGTGGATCCACAGAGGAAGAAGATGCCTGCGGTGTTAATGTAAACAGACAACTGGATTGAGAATAGGTTCCTTGTTTGGAGGGACTTGGTCCAGCTTTAGTTACCTAGAGTGAGGAGGAGAGAGACCCTTTTGAGAGCTTCTCTCTGGGGAAGGGGTTTCCGTATTTGAGAGGCAGGAGAGGAAGTAATGCAGAAGGGCTGGGTAAAGAGACCATTAGCTTCAAGGGAAACTGAATACTTCACTTGGAGTGATACCGAGTCCCGCTCAGCCGTAGAGACCACTCCACCCAACTCATGCGGCACTGAAGGCATTAAGAAGCAGACACCCAGGTAGAGCAGCAATTGGGGACCAACAGCATTCTGGGCTGAGGGCCTTGACTAGGCACTGACTCACATATTTATTCTCTCTGAATAGGTGATTATTATTAACGAACAGGTGTTCTGTGTTTTCTCACAGAACAAAGATAAACTAGGCAGACAGCTGGTGCCTGCTTACCACTGATCAAAGACAAACTAGCAAGCGTTCTCCACGAAGGAGCCACAGGGGCAGGGTCAGATATCCCGTGCTTAAAGAACCAGTGTATGACAAACACATACTGTTTACTACTTTAGAGCATCCTGAGCAGTTTTGTGCTTGGGGGAGCTGGCTCGGTTTTCCTTGCCGCTGTTCTTAGCAAACAATATAATTTATCATACAGTCAGCATTTCTCAGCAGAGTGAGGTATTGGAAGAGGAATGGGAGATGGTTTGAGTTGAGTCACAGGCAGAGGAAGGGATGGTGCCTACATGTATGTGTTTGTTGGAAGAGGTGACCCATAAGAGGACTTGGCCACGTCTTGGGGTGTGTGGGGTTAGGGGACATTGAATGGTGAGGTGAGGGAGCTTTGTGTGGTCGTAATTGGCAGTATATGTGGAGAGAAGTTTGGTATCTCTGTTAGTGAGGGCAGTGGGATAGTTTTTAGTAAGGGTGAGCTCTGTCTACAAAGTCAGAGTCTTTTGGGATGGTGTATGAGAAGTGAATGGAAATATGGTCCTAGAGCTGAGAAATGGGGATACTGAGGAGGCAGCAGAGGATGGGGAAAACCGGTATGGGGAGGTGGGTTCTTTTAGAGGATTTATGAGGTGGCTGATAGAGTCGTATGGATAAACTCTTTGTGAGACATTTTTTTTCATGTGGGAGGGGAAAGGACTTTTAATATTTGGTATTATGGGGGAGAGGCTGTTTCTCTTAGTTGATGTGTAGGGATAGGAGGAGAGCAGAGGGCCCCTTGAGAGGAAGTGATGAAGCTTACATAACTGTTTGAGGTTATGTCTTTTAATGTAATAAATAGGTGAGGGGGGAAGAGAAGTAGGGGTGAAGGAGAAGGTACAGGGCACCAATATGGAAGGCTTGGTGAAGAGATGCTAGAATTTCCCTGGTTGGTTTTTGAGGGAAGATGAGTTTTATTTTTGACTATCTAGTTTATTTGGAAGGAGGCTCCTTGTTATAACAATGAAGATTTTTCAATGGGGGAATACTGGGGTTGGATTTGAGGGTGATGAGGAGGTAGGGGCAGAGGAAAGGGCAGCTTTTCTTGCTGCCTTGTCGGCCTTTCTATTCCCTTTTGATATTTTATCTGGTCTCGTTTGGTGTCCTTGGTAGTGTATGACTCCTGCCTTAGCTGGGAGGTGTGCAACTTGGAGTTGGTAAATAAGGGGACCATTAGTGATGGGGGTTCCTGCCTAGAATGGGGGTAGGGTAGCGAGGCATGATAAGGAAAGAGTGTGAGAAAATCGTATTAGATAGGGAACAAGTGAGGGGTTTGGCAGCACGTGCTTACAAGATAAGTCCATCAGCTTCCACAACTGAGACCTATGAGGGATGAATTGGTCCTGAAAATTCAGGTAAAGTTGAGTAGGTGAGCTTGGTACTGATTCAAAAAAAGACTGGCTTACCCGCTACTAACAGAGTTACCCTGCGCTCCAATACAGTGTTGGTGGATGGGGCCAGGAGCCCTGGGCAGCTAAACCAAGGAGCTATGGGAGTGCGAGCGATTCTTCACCTTTTGTTTTGGTGAAGGGGTTGCAGGTTGGAGGTACAGGGTTTTGTGTCTGCCTTTTGAGAGGACAGTCAGACTTCTAGTGGCCTGTCCCTGGCAGATGGGGCAAGGGCTCTTTGGCGCCTGTGCATTGGGACATGCCTGCGCCCAATGGCCTTCCTTTCTGCACTTGAAGCATGCCCTTGTGGAAGACCTTGAAGGCCAGGTTAAAGAGGCCTTGTTGTGGGGTTTGAGGGTTATCTTTAGCCTTTTTAAGTTTGTGCCAGATGTCTGGAGCAGACTGGGAGATAAAATGAGTGTTAAGAACTATGGTGCCTTCTGGAGGGCAGGACTAACATGGGTGTATTTTTGGAGGGCCTCTGTCAGGTGGGAAAGAACCTGGACAGGATTTTTATTTCCCTTTTGGGAAATTTCTTTTTTTTTTTTTTAATTTATAGCCTTATGGGCATCTTTGTTAAGGCCTGCAATAAAGTAAGTAATGGGTACGGGATGCTTGGCCTGCATCTGTGGGCTGGTATTCCTAGGCTGGCTCTTTCCCGGGAACGGCAGCGGCTCCTGCTGGCTTAATAAGATCTTGCCGATGAAGATTGTCTGCATGTGCCTGGACTGTGAGCCACACTCTTTCCTTCTCTTTTGGAAGGCGGGTAGAAGAGAGGATAATATAGAGATCATGCCAAGTGAATTCCTAAGACTGGGTAAGATATTTAAATTCTTAGATGTAAGTGTCTGGATTGTAGGATGAGGACCCGAGGCGCCTTTCAATTTGGGAGAGATTGGATAGAGAGAAGGGCACATGAATGTGGACAATGTCTTCCATCCCCACCACTTCTTGACGGGGGAGTAAGGGAGCTGGCTGTAGGAGATGCTGGCTCTGGATGTGGGTGTTGGGTGGGGATGGAGAGGAGTCAGGGTTGGAAGCAGGGGGATTGGAGAGAAGTGACAAGGGGAGAGCTGGAGCTGAAGCATAAGGCGGAGGCTCAGGGTGTCCGGGTGGAGGCTCAGGGTGTCCGGGCGGAGGCTTGGCACATTGGCGGAGAGGAGGTAAGTCAGCCGGGTCGAAAGAGGAGGCATTGTCTGCCAGGGCCATGGGAGGGGTTGAGTTGGGTTTCTAGCAGGCGAGGAGGATTTGGAAAGTGGAGCAGTACTGAGAGAGAGAGGGGAGATTGTGGAGGGTAAAGAAATCTGAACTGACACTTTACAAAAGAAGACATCTAGGAGGCCAACAAACATGAAAAAATGCTCATCATCACTGGTCATTAGAGAAATGCAAATCAAAACCACATTGAGATACCATCTCACATCAGTTAGAATGGCGATCATTAAAAAATCTGGAGACAGCAGATGCTGGAGAGGATGTGGAGAAATAGGAACACTTTTACACTGTTGGTGGGAGTATGAATTAGTGCAACTATTGTGGAACACACTGGCAATTCCTCAAAGACCTAGAAATAGAAATACCATTTGACCCAGCAATCCTATTACTGGGTATATACCCAAAGAATGGTAAATTGTTCTGTTATAAAGACACATGCACACATATGTTCATTGTGGCACTGTTTACAATAGCAAAGACCTGGACCCAACCCAAATGTCCATCAAAGATAGACTAGATAAAGAAAATGTGGCACATAGACACCATGGAATACTATGCAGCCATAAAAAATGATGAGTTCGTGTCCTTCATAGGGATATGGATGAATCTGCAAACCATCATTCTCAGCAAACTGACACAAGAACAGAAAACCAAACACCACATGTTATCACTCATAGGTGGGTGTTGACCAATTAGAACACATGGACACAGGGAGGGGAGCATCATATACTGCAGTCAGTCAGTTGGGGCTAGGGGAGGGACAGCAGGGGGTGGGGAGGATGAGGAGGGATAACGAGGGGAGAAATACTATATATAGGTGGTGGGGGGATGAAGGCAGCAAACCACCTTGCCATATATGTACCTATGCAACAATCCTGCATGATCTGCCTATGTACCCCAGAACCTAAAGTACAATTTTTTTAAAAAAGCCGGAACATAGGGAACCTCAGACCTTTTAACATTGCAGTGGCAGAAATTGTCAAGGTCCTGGAGAACGTTGAAAGTACCACTCTGAGCCACTGAAAGTCATTTTCTTATTTATATTGGGCCAGGCTGTATTACAGTAGAAAATTAATCTTTTGGGCCTGACTTCAGACAGGAGATGAAGGGTATCCAAATTCTGGAGGAGACATCCCACGGGAGTAGTTTTGGACAGAATGGACTGGCTGGACCCCATGGTAAAAGGCCAGAAGAGGAGGAGAAAGACAAGAGTGTCCTCTGCCCTGTTACCTTTACCTAAGACAGTGAATTTGGAACAGTAGCTGTCAAATTAGGCATCCCGAAGACGACAGGCCTGAGGCCCCTGGGGCCACAAGGGTGTCCTTGGCCCAGCACTGGGACTCAGACAGAAAATGGTCAGTCGAGAAACCCCGACAGAGGAAAACCTCTATCCAACTTATCAGCTGGGAGGTGATGATTTGGATGGAGATAACCACAGCTGGCAATGGAGGTCTGGGGTTTCCCTCCTGGGCCTGGAAAGGGGTTCAGGATTGAGGGGCTTGCCACAGGAGCAGGGAGAGAGAGAGAAAGATGGCCAGCATCTACTCCCATCCTGGGTTTTGGCACCAAAATGTAAGGTTGACTGAAAGGATGGAGAGGCAGACCCAGGGTCAGGTTTAGCAAGTTTATTTCAACCTGCCAGGATGGCTGACTCAGCATAGGCAGTGAAGGCGGCAGTCCCGCTTACAGACTATGGGGGTTAAATAGGGGGCTTGCAGGTAGCTGTATGCTTTTCTAAGTAAAACAGCATCTTGGTGACACTCTGCTTAATTGAGTTAACATCCTGGATGTTCCAGAGCCAGGTGTGACCACATTCTGGAACATAGGTGCCCTGTTTACAAGGCTTGAGTCTGTTTTTATTATGAGCTTGGCTCAGCAGGGGAGAATGGGGAAGTGGGGGTCTATGGGCTTGCCTTGCTATACCCTAACAACCATGATACATTTATGTACATTTGAATTTTAGAGTTACTTAATTAGAATTTCCATTTATCTTAGAAAATGACAAGGCATTTGGATTCAAAATATCTTGGAGACCACCTGGCATCTTCCATGGCCTAGGATTCAGCCAATAATGCCCTAGTCAAAAAGAGAAAAACTTTTGTAAAGATTGGTTCAGCTCTAATATATATATTATTTTCTCTAATATCTCTCCAATACTTCACATCACGTTATATCCAAAAGGCTTGTCATTACACAGAGACACATACTGAAATCCTAAACAGTGTAGATTGTACACAGAGAAAAAGCATACATTCTTATTTCTTTTCTGTGTTCCTATTTTATTTCCTATTTCCATAAGCCAGAATAAGGATTCCAAAGTTATAAAACTGAGCAAACTTTCCAATTTGATTATTTGGGAATAAAGTAAACAAATCAAACTTCTGACTATTCTAGGATAACCTGAAAGAAAATGAGACAATTTAAACCTTTAAATTGTTTTAAATGGTAAATTTAAACCTTTTTGTTCAGCATTTGCTTAAATCAAACTGAAGTATACCTCCCAACCATGAATGTTAAGGCTTTATAACTTCAGATCTTTACCATCTTAACTTTATATGTTACCAAAGTAAGTGTGTTCTTCTCCACTCCCCTCACTCCCTCAAATATTTACTAACATAACCTTGCAAATATTTCGATACGTGATTTTTCTGTCTTCTGTTCCGAACATTTTTAATTTTTACACTGATGTGTCTTCATAAAGCTAGATCTAACCATACCTATCTTCTCTGCTCTCAGACCCCTGATTATTGTTAGTTTCTCTAATATCACTTGAACTGTCTGAAATTAATATTTTCTGTAGTTCTCTGCATTAAAATGAAAAAAAACCTTGAGCAGTACAAGAAATATTTATTAAATGTATGATTCCTTAAGTTTTGATTTTAAGAAAAGTAATGTTCAAGAGGAGTGGTATTCAAATGGGATCACTGGTTAAGTGTGTATTTAATTTGAATTCAAATAAGCCAATTATAAAGGTGTTTGGATTATAAAAATACTGGATGAACTGATAAACTGAATCTGCAACCTTGAAAGTAATAATAGTTGTAGCTAACAACAGTTGAAAAATTGTTATAGCATAGTACATGATATTATGCACTGAGTATTCATTTATTTAATCTTTGTAACATTTAAGTATATTGGTATCATCCCTATTTCAAAAACTACAGAGCTGCATTCAAAAATGTTAAATAACTTGTTCAAGGTTATTTAACACATCTACTCATTGTACATAAGTGCAGATCCAACTCTTATTAAGAAATCAGCATATAAATATTCAATGTGATTAATCTTCTAGGAACTTCAGATCCAGGCTTCAGCTGTCTGGTTTCCAAAGGACATTTGCATGTCTAGCTGTGTGTGTGAGCTATTGGCATTTTGCTTTAACTCAGAATTATCATCTTTAGGTAGACAAGTATAGCATCCTTGTTTGTGAAATAAGGAGTAGGACTCCTCTGCTCTTCATGTTGTTGTACCCAAGTGAGTTTAAAACAGAAGCACCACACTCTTGAGTTTTGGGAGTCTGTTTAATGGCGGCATCTGAGAGTCAGCTGTTGCTCAAACCTCTCAGGCCTGAACAAAAGGCAGTCAACATTTTTACACCTTTTCAAGGTCAGGGGGTGGAAAGCAAATTGTTACAGAAGCAGAAAAAGCAGGAGAGGGGAGAGGGTGTCCTAACAACAAAGATTCTATTTAAAGTTGTCAAGCAGGGTGTGGGCTAGGCAGTTACACAGCTGCAGGTACAGGATGTATGGGCCAGTGGGCCCTGTTTCTCAGAAAAACAGTTTACAAAATACCAGGTGTTTTCTCAGAAAAACAGTTTACAAAATAACTACAAAGTTTCAGAAACAAAGTGCTCTACATAGCTTAGGGTGGTTAAAATGGAGCCAACAGGATTGCTTCAAATGGAGTCACCATAGCTGGGCTAGATTATCTCAATATCGCTCCAGAATCTAACCTGACTTTTCTGGGTAACTCCCTGTTTTTAAGGATTTCATTGGGGGAATGTCATCTCTGTGGAACTGGAAATCAAGGGAATACCCAAATGACCAAAAATAGATCCATCACAATCTTGGTCATAAAAATTTAAATATTGAGTGAGTAGCACAAGAACAGAAAATGATAAAACTGAGTATTAAGATTAATCTTCCTGGAGGGACCTATCTGTAAGTCAGACTGCACTCTTCATGTCTTCCCATCAGCTTTTTCTTCATTTGAGTCAGTTTCTGTCTCAACCAAAGAACTCCAACCAAAATACCTATGAAAGAACTGTTCAGATGAGTTACAGATGCTTTGATTGCAGGCTGGTCATGGCGATCATGCCTGTAATCCCAGCACTTGGGGAGGCTGAGGTGAGCAGATCACTTCAGGCCAGGAGTTTGAGACCAGCCTGGTCAATATGGAAAACCTGTCTCTATCAAAAACACAAAAATTAGCTGGGCATGGCGGCAAATGCTTGTAATCCCAGCTACTTGGGAGGCTGAGGCACAAGAATCACTTGAACCTGGGAGGTGGAGGGCGCAGTGAGCTGATTGTGCAGTTCCACTTCAGCCTGGGTGACAGAGCGAGACTCTGCCTCAAAATAAATCAAACAGTGACTGTAGTCAAAATTATTTAACTGTACTTTTAAAAACAACTAAAAGAATACAATTGTGTTGTAACATAAAAGATAAATGCTTGAGGGGATTGAAACCCCATTTTCCATATGTATTATGCCTATAGCAAAGTATCTCATGTATCCCAGAAATACATACAGCTATTGTGTACCCACAAAAATTTAAAAAGCAATAAAATTAAGCACTGAGTTATTTCATGGTTGTGAAAAAGAAGAAAAATTCTCTTCCCTAAAAAGAATGAAATCTAACTGGAAAGATATGGCATATTCATGTACAAAATCAAAAATAATGCAATTCATAATTTTTTTTTGAAACAGTCTCCGTTGTCCAGGCTGGAAGTACAGTGGCATGAGCTTAGCTCACTGCATCCTCCAACTCCCAGGTTCAAGCGATTCTCCTGCCTTAACCTCCAGAATAGGTGGGTCTACAGGTGCACACCACCACTCCCAACAAATTTTTGTATTTTTAGTAGGAATGGGATTTTACCATGTTGGCCAGGTTGGTCTTGAACTCCTGACCTCTAGTGATCCACCTCTGGCCTCTGCTGCCCAAAGTGCTGGAATTACAGGTGTAAGCCACAATCCCCAGCCTACAATTCATAATTGAAGATAGTTTATACTAAATATAAAATATTTGTAAATACATACAGAATACAGAAGATTTTTCTGTTGTTCAGATGACTAGGTCACTTGCTGTAAAGATGGTAAGGAGGGTTTCATTTTCTAGATGGACTTCAGTTAGACACTTAATTTTTAAGGGAAATGGCATAGAAAAGTTCTAGCAGCTTAAATGCATTAATCTTGGCCTGGAGTGTATTTAGAGAACCAGTTTAGAAAAAAAGAGTACAATGCAATTATACTATAAAAACCATGTGTTGATCGGCTATATCCCTGGATGTGTAGTGACTGTGGTTCAGTGACCTAGCTTAGTTTCATAAGCCAACACTTCATTCTACATACTAGGTGGGGTTACTTGGAAAAGGGAACAATGGTAACAGCCAATTATTTGATGACCTGCTGTCTAACATGGGAGTTTAATGTGAAGCTTCCTGGCATCTGGAACAGAATTAAGCCAATTAAATAAATAAGATAAAGGAAAGGTGCACTGTCACACCATAATAATTTACAAACCTTAAGACTGCTTTCTACCTCCTAAATGTACCTGGGACTGCTCAGTGTTGGTGAGGGGTTTTTTTTTTTTTTTTGAAATGCTGCCTCTCAGTCATGACTAGAATCAGAACCTCATAAACATCAAGATACATAGATCGATAGATTACTAGACATCTTACTTGAACTTCAGAGACCACTCATTAGGAGTGAATAAATTTAAGCTCTAGAGTGTTTAAGTTTTAGTCAATAAAACTATGAAATTTTCCTTGGTCTGTGTAATTATCATTATTCAAATTTGCCCTAGACTGAGTACTAGAAGCTTCAGAGAGAGGTCACTAGTTATGTTCTGTGTCAGCCTATGAACAGTTTATAGTTGATTTCCAGTTCTTTTTTGTTTTTTTAATTATACAAGCTGTTCTAATAGTAAAAATAGTTTATGGTAACTCAGGGGTTAACAGTATAACAGTCTATACATTGTCACGGGCACTATATTAGCACTGGATCTTTTACTCTTGATAACATGGCATGATGTTTACCAATATCCCCATTTTTGAAATGAGTCTTTTCTGATGTTATTTTTTGGGTGGTAAGAGAGGTTAAATTCCAAATTTATCTAAGTCTAAATAAAGTTATTTTATAGCACACATCATTTCTAAATCAGACTTACCATCCCTCTACTCTGTCTACCCTTTCTTTCCCTAACCCTTTCCTGTTAATTTAGAAGAATTTGATGCCTTAGAGCACAGGCTCAAGTCCCGACTCCAACATTTACCACAGTAGGGACTATAAGCAAATTAACTCAATTTCTCTCGGGTTCAGTTTTCTCATCTTCAAGATGGGTAGAACTAGTAATTATGCCCATCTTGTTGTGTTATAAGGAGTAAATTCTGAAGGATTTGAAACAGTGCCCAGAACATGGTTATTTAATAAATGTCGTCTACTACTATTCTTGATCTCCATGTTTTCATTAGAAATTGTTCTTTTTGTCATAAACCCTGAAGTCATTCATTTTCAACTATGTCCTTCTTACCCACTGCATCTAGTTACTTACAAAGTCTTATTTCTGAAATGATTCTTGTACATGGTTTTTTTTTTTTTTTTTTGTACTTTAAGTTCTGGGGTCCATGTGCAGATCTTGCAGGATTGTTGCATAGGTACACACATGTCATGGTGGTTTGCTGTCTCCATCCCCCCATCACCTACATCAGGCATTTCTCCCAATGTTATCCCTCCTCAACCTCCCCATCCCCTGTTGTCCCTCCCCTAGGCCCCACCCCCCCCAACAGACCCCAGTATATGACATTCCCCTCCCTGTGTCCATGTGTTCTCATTGTTCAACACCTGCCTATGAGTGAGAACATGCGGTGTTTGGTTTTCTGTTCTTATATCAGTTTGCTGAGAATGGTGGTTTCCAGATTCATCCATGCCCCTACAAAGGACATGAACTCATCCTTTTTTAGGGCATAGTATTCCATGGTGTATATGTGCCATATTTTCTTTGTCCAGTCTATCATTGATGGGCATTCAGGTTGGTTTCAGGTATTTGCTATTGTAAACAGTGCTGCAGTGAACATATGTGTGCACATGTCTTTATAATAGAGTGATTTAAAATCCTTTAGGTATATACCCTGTAATGGAATTGCTAGGTCAAATGGAATTTCTATTTCTAGATCCTTGAGGAATAGGCACACTGTCTTCCACAACGGTTGAACTAATTTACACTCCCACCAACAGTGTAAAAGTGTTCCTATTTCTCCACATCATCTCCAGCATCTGTTACCTTGAGATTTTTTAATGATTGCCATTCTAACTGGTATGAGATGGTATCTCAGTGTGGTTTTGATTGCAGTTCTCTAATGACCAGTGATGATGAGCATTTTTTCATATGTTTGTTGGCCTCATAAATGTCTTCTTTTGAAAAGTCTCTTCATATCTTTTACCCACTTTGAAATGGGTTTGTTTTTTCTCGTAGATCTGCCTTTAGTTCTTTGTAGTTTCTGGATATTAGCCCTTTGTCAGATGGGTAGATTGCAAACATTTTTCCCTATTCTGTTGTTTGCTAGTTCACTCTGATGATTTTCTTTTGCTGTGCAGAAGCTCTTAAGTTTAATTAGATCCCATTTGTCTCTTTTGGCTTTAGTTGCCATTGTTTTTGGTGTTTTAGTCATTGAAGTCCTTGCCTATGACTATACTCTGAATGGTTTTGCCTAGGTTTTCGTCTAGGGTTTTTACAGTGTTGGGTTTTATGTTTAAATCTTTAATCCATCTGGAATTAATTTTAGTGCAAGGTATAAGGAAGGGGTCCAGTTTCAGCTTTCTACACATGGCTAGCCAGTTTTTGGAACACCATTTATTAAACAGGGAATCTTTCCCCCATTGCTTGTTTTTGTCAGATTTGTCAAAGATCAGATGGTTGTAGATGTGTGGCGTTGCCTCTGAGGCCTCTGTTCTATTCCTTTGGTCTATATGTCTGTTTTGGTATCAGTACCATGCTGTTTTGATTACTGTAGCCTTGCAGTATAGTTTGAAGTCAGGTAGCATAATGCCTCCAGCTTAGAATTATCTTGGCTATGTGGGCTCTCTTTTGGTTCCATATGAAGTTTAAAGTGGTTTTTCCAGTTCTGTGAAAAAGGTCAATGGTTGCTTGATGGGGATAGCATTGAATCTATAAATTACTTTGGGCAGTACTGCCATTTTCACATTATTGATTTTTCCTAACCATGAGCATTGAATGTTTTTCCATCTGTTTGTATTCTCTCTTATTTTGCTGGGCAGTGGTTTGTAGTTCTCCTTGAAGAGGTCCTTCACATTCTTTGTTAGTTGTATTCCTAAGTATTTTATTCTCTTTGTAGCAATTGTGAATGGGAGTTCTCTTATGATTTGGCTGTTTGTCGGTTATTGGTGTAGAGGAATGCTTGTGATTTCTGCACGTTGATTTTGTGCCCTGAGATTTTACTGAAGTTGCTTATCAGCTTAAGGAGATTTTGGGCTGAGATGATGGGGTCTTCTAAATATACAATCATGTCATCTTCAAATAGAGACGATTTGACTTCCTCTTTTCCTAATTGAATACCTTTTATATTTTTTTCTTGCCTAATTGCTCTGGCTGAAACTTCCAATATTATATTGAATAGGAGTGGTGAGAGAGGGCATCCTTGTCTAGTGCCAGTTTTCAAAGGGAATGCTTCTAGTTTTTGCCTGTTCAGTATGATATTGGCTGTGGGTTTGTCATAAATAGCTTTTATTATTTTGAGATACATTCCATCAGTACCTAGTTTATTGAGAGTTTTTAGCGTAAAGGGCTGTTGAATTTTGTTGAAGGCTTTCTCTGCATCTATTGAGATAATCATGTGATTTTTGTCTTTGGTTCTGCATATGTGATGGATTACATTTATAGATTTGTGTATGTTGCAGCAGCTTTGCATCTCCGGGATGAAGCCTACTTGATTGTGATGGATAAGCTTTTTGATGTGCTGGTGCATTCAGTTTGCCAGTATTTTATTGAAGATTTTTGCATCACTGTTCATCATGGATATTGGCCTGAAGTTTGCTTTTTTAGTTGCATCTCTGCCAGATTTTGGTATCAGGATTATGTTGGTCTCATAAAATGAGTTAGAGGATTTCCTCTTTTTGTATTGTTTGGAATAGTTTCAGAAGGAATAGTAACAGCTCCTTTTTGTACCTCTGGTTGAATTTTGCTGTAAACCCATCTGGACCTGGACTTTTTTTGGTTGGTAGGTTATTAATTGCTGCCTCAACTTCAGACCTTGTTATTGATCTATTCAGGGATTCAACTTCTTCCTGGTTTAGTCTTGGGAGGGTGTAAGTGTCCAGGAATTTATCCATTTCTTCCAGGTTTACTGGTTTATGTGCATAGATTGTTTGTAGAAATCTCTGATGGTAATTTGTATTTCTGTGGAATCAGTAGTGATAGCCTCTTTATCATTTTTTATTGCATCTGTTCGATTCTTCTCTCTTTTATTAGCCTGGTTAGCACTCTATTTTGTTGATCTTTTCAAAAAACCAGCTCCTGGATTTATTGATTTTTTTTTGAAGGATTTTTTGTGTTTCAGTCTTCTTCAGTTCTGCTCTGATCTTAGTTACTTCTTGTCTTCTGCTAGCTTTTGCGTTTTTTTGATTTTGCTCCTCTAGCTTTTTCAGTTTTGATGTTAGGGTGTCAATTTTAGATCTTTCCTTCCTTCTCATGTGGGAATTTATTGCTATAAATTTCCCTTTAGATACAGCTTTTAATGTGTCCCAGAGATTCTGGTACATTGTGTCGTTCTCATGGGTTTCAAAGAACATCTTTATTTCTGCCTTCATTTCATTGTTTATCCGGTCGTCATTCAGGAGCAAGTTGTTCAGTTTCCATATAGTTGTGTGGTTTTGGGTAAGTTTCTTAATTCTGAGTTCTAATTTGATTGTGCTGTGGTCTGAGAGACTGTTAAGATTTCCTTTTTTTGCCTTTGCTGAGGAGTAATTTACTTCCGATTATGTGGTCAATTTTAGAGTATGTGAGATGTGATGCTAAGAAGAATGTGTATTCTGTGGATTTGGGGTGGAGAGTTCTGTAGATGTCTATTAGGTGTGCTTGGTACAGATCTGCATTCAAGTCCTGGATGTCCTTGTTGGCTTTCTGTCTCATTGATCTGTCTAATATTGAGAGTGGAGTGTTAATATCTCCTATGATTACTGTTTGGGAGTCTAAGTCTCATTGTAGGCCGTTAAGAACTTGTTTTACATATCTGGGTGCCCCTGTATTGGATGCATATATATTTAGGATAGTTAGCTCTTCTTGTTGCATTGATCCCTTTACCATTATGTAATGCCCTTCTTAGTCTCTTTTGATCTTTGTTGGTTTGAAGTCCATTTTATCAGAGGCTAGGATTGCAACCCCTGCTTCTTTTTTTTTTTTTTTTTCCTCTCTCCATTTGCTTGGTAAATTTTCTCCCATCCTTAAAATTTGAGTCTATGTGTGTCTTTGCACATGAGATGGGTCTCCTGAATACAGCACACCAATGGGTCTTGACTTTTTATCCAGCTTGCCAGTCTTGTCTTTTGATTGGGGCATTTAGGCTATTAACATTTAACGATAATATTGTTATATGTGAGTTTGATCTTGCCATTTTGTTACTGGCTGGTGGTTTTGCCCATTAGTTGATGCAGTTTCTTCACTGCATTGTTGGTCTTTACCATTTGGTACATTTTTGATGTGGCCAGTACTGGTTTTTCCTTTCCATGTTTAGTGTTTCCTTCAGAAGCTCTTGTAAGGCAGGTCTGGTGGTGATGAAATCTCTCATCAATTGCTTGTCTGTAAAGGATTTTATTTATCTTTCACTTGTGTGACTGGCTATGAAATTGTAGATTGAAAGTTCTTTTCTTTATGGATGTTGAATATCGGCCCCCAGCCTCTTCTGTCTTTTAGTGTTTCTGCCAAGAGACCTGCTGTGAGTCTGATGGGCTTCCCTTTGTGGGTAACCCGACCTTTCTCTCTGGCTTCCCTTAGTATGTTTTCCTTCATTTCAACCCTGGTGAATCTGACAATTATGTGCCTTGAGGTTGCTCTTTTGGAGGAGTATCTTTGTGCTGTTCTCTGTATTTCTTGGATTTGAATGTTGGCCTGCCTTGCTAAGTTGGGGAGGTTCTCCTGGATAATATCCTGAAGAGTGTTTTCCAGATTGGATTCATTCTCCCTGTCACATTCAGGTACACCGATCAAGTGTAGTTTAGGTCTTTTTACATAATCCCATATTTCTCAGAGGCTTTCTTCATTTCTTTTCACTCTCTTTTCTCTAATCTTGTCTTCCCTCATTTCATTTCAGTGAGTTGATCTTCAATCTCTGATATCCTTTCTTCTGCTTGATTGACTTGGCTATTGAAACTATATGCTTCACAAAGTTTTTGTGCTGTGGTTTTCAGCTCCATCAGGTCTTTTATGTTCTTCTCTAAGCTGGTTTTTCTAGTTAGCATTTTATCTAACGTCTTTTCAAGGTTTTTAGTTTCTTTGCATTGGGTTAGAACATGTTCCTTTAGCTCAGAGAAGTTTGTTATTACCCACATTCTGAAGCCTGCTTCTGTCAGTTTTTCAAACTCATTCTCCATGCTGTTTTGTTCCCTTGCTGGTGAGGAGTTGTGATCCCTTGGAAGAGGAGAGGCGTTCTCTTCTTTGATGGTTTCATCCTTTTTATGCTGGTTTCTAGTGGATTTATCTACCTTTGATCTTTGAAGTTGGTAATTTTTGATGGGGTCTCTGAGTGAACATCTTTCTGTTGATGTTGAAGCTATTTCTTTTTAATTTTTAGTTTTCCTTCTAACAGTCAGGCCTTTCTGCTAGGACTGCTGGAGGTCCACTCCAGACCTTGCTTGCCTGGGAATCACCCATGGGGGCTGCAGAGCAGCAAGGATTGCTGTCTGATCTTTCCTCTGGTAGCTTCTTCCCAGAAGGGTACCCACCATGTGTCAGCCAGAGCTCTTCTGTATGAGGTGTCTTTTTGGCTATACAGGGGTCAGGGAGCTGCTTGAGAAGGCGGTCTTTCCCTTGTCTTCCTGCAGAGGTGCTGTGGAGCTGTCACAGACTCAGTCCAGCTGCTGTGTAAGCTTCCTTTGGCTTTTGTTTACACAGGTAGATTAAGACCCACCTCAGCAATGGCAGACGCCCTCCCCACCACCGAGTTTGATCATCCTGGGTCAAGCTCCAACTGATGTGCTAGCTGTGAAACTCTTCAGCAACAGGACTTCGGTTTGCTGGTCTTTGTGGGGATGGGAACCACCCAGCCATATCACATGTCTCCCTGCCTTCTCCTCCCCCTCTTTCTGGGGAGCAGGTAGCTCCATCCCACAGGTGCTCTCATTGGTAGTCAAAACGTCCACCCAGATCTGTGTGGACAACCCACAGTACTGGCCGGAGCTGGTGCTCAGATCTATGCTGTTAACTCACAGTGCTTTTTAGACTGGCAGGGATCCTCCTATTCTGTGGGCTGCAGACACCATGGGACAAGCACCGAACCAGAGTGCCAGGGCAGAGAGTGGGGTGGATGTCCCCAATCCTCCAGTCGGTTGCACTTCCCAGGTGAGGCAGTGCCCCACCTTGCCTTGGTTTGCCCTCTTTGGGCTACACCCACTGTCCAACCAGGCCCATTGAAATGAACCAGGTATCTCAGTTGGATATGCAGAGATCACCCACCTGTGTCTGTCTCACTGGGTACTGCACTCTGGAGCTGTTCCTATTCAGTCATCTTGGTGGAATCCCCCTTGCACATGTTTTATCCCTTACAGTTTCTCAATCACAGATAGAAATCTGGGTCTTATGCTTCTCTCCTAGTTATTTCCCAAATCATGCCATTGATCTTCCTAGCTACCATATGGAGATTTCCAAAGCAAAATTCACACATTCTGACGACTGCTCATGATAAGCCAGTGGAGCATGAGAAATAAATATTAAACCTTCTGCACGCAAAAGTAGAAATTAAAATACATGGGATAAAACACCTATTTTCTACTTTTGCATATATTTTTAAATGTACAAAATGTTATTACAGTGGTTATGGGGGGGTTGGAGATGTTGGTCAAAGGATACAAAATTTCAGTTAGATAAAAGAAATATGTTCAAGAGATCTATTGTACAACATAGTGAGCATAATAACATTTTTTTAATTCTTAAAACTTGCTGAGAGTAGATTTTAAGTGTAATAATCACTAAAAGGTATATATGGTAATTCACATGTTAATTAGCTCACTTTAGCCATTCCACATGTATACATATTTCAAAACATTGCATTGTATGAATAAATACATATAAATTTTGTCAATTATAAAATTAATGTTATTAGAGTAGTATATGTGTATGCTTGATGACTGAATATGCATATATTAGAAATGTCTCATTATTTTAGAATGGATGACTGAAAAGACTCTCTTGATATTAATACAATCTATACAGTAATACACTTAATTATGCAAATTTTTTATTATAATGCCATACAAAAACATTTTAAAATCTCTTGTCTACCACTGCTTTCAAAGTTCTACATATTCTGGATCCAGTTTAATTTCTATTTTTATATTTGACTCATTTTAATATATCATGAATTTGCATATCTACTTTAGTATGTTATGCAAATTCCTAGGAATTTGCATAACAAAATATATGATACAACCTATTCACAGTGATTACTAATTAATATTATTTCTTCTTTTTTTTCTTCCCTTTCTTTTTCTTCTTATATTCCTTCTAAATAGATTTTTATTACTAAAAATGAACCAGGCACTGTGCTAGATTTTGGAACCCAAACATGAAAGTGGAAGCATTATTTTAATAATATAATTTAGTAAAAGACTTCACTCATAGTCATGCAATACTTATCTGTTCCATAGGTTCCTTTCTGTCAAAAATCATCCTGTTTCTGTTTATTCTGTTTCTACACTCTGGAATCCCATGGATATCCAAGTATTTTGTTTATATCTGTCATTTAGAATCTATATTCTGCCTTGTTACACAGTTGTCTTTTTTATCTTCCCTTTACTGTATCCCATCTTTGTACATCCATTCATTTATTTATTCAACAGATAATCATTGAGCACTTACTCTGTACTTTGTACAATAATGAATTAATAATCAGATCAGACTCAAGTTTGGAACTCCTACAAGTCTAGAGCAGGGAAAACACACTCAGAAGAGAGAAAATAATTCTTTTTGCCAAAAATTAACATTTTACATTTTTCAAAAAAGCAGGAATCATAGTTTAAAAAATCAGAAACTAATTGAATTTTCTTATATCCAATTTACAGCTTGGAGATTATTTTTTATTTTATATATATTTTATTGCACTTTAGGTTCTGGGGTACATGTGCAGAACATGCATGATTGCTGCATAGGTACCTACATAGCAATGTGATTTGCTACCTCTATCCCCCCATCACCTATATGTGGCATTTTCCCCATATTATCCCTCCCCAACCTCCCTACCCTCAGCTGTCCCTCCCCTATTCCCCCCAACAGACTTCAGTGTGTGATGCTCCCCTCCCTGTGTCCATGTGTTCTCATTGTTCAACACCTGCATATGAGTGAAAACATGCGGTGTTTGATTTTCTGTTCTTGTGTCAGTTTGCTGAAAAATTTTGAGTCACATAAGGGAAGCGCACTATAACTCTTTCACTACTTTGAGTCTCTAATACCTAGATATGTCCTTGACCTTCACTACTTGAAACCAGTGATTGAATCACTGCACATAATAGGTGCTTGACAAGTACCATTGTTATGCAACATTTGTTAGACAGGCATGTGCAAGTTGCTGTCTCAGAAAAAGTTGTCTTGGAATAAGATTGCCATAACTAGAAAATAAAAAAATAGAATGTCTGATGAATTTGAATTTTAAAGAACAAATATTGCACACTATATACTTAAACTAAAAATGTATTTGCAGCTACCTGGAAGGCTGAGGTTGGATGATCCATTGATGCCAGGAATTTCAGAAAAAAAAAAAAATTATTTGTTGTTTATCTGAAATTTGAATTTAACTGAGTGTCCTATATTTTAGCTGGCAATCCCATCTGTGTAGAATGTTGATTAAATATCATCAACATTAAACATTTTTTAAAGGGTAAATTTACTACCTTGGCAGTAGAAATGGTTCTTTTGTGAATTTCAGGTTTTGTGTTCTCTCACAACCACCACGTAGGTATGTACTTAAAGCATTCTGAAATGGAGAGGTGGCACCGTGGAATTGCTACGCAGCTGTGCCCATGGATTGCCCTGTGAGGGAACCTAGACCACGTGTGCAATGGGTGAGTCAGTTACATTTTTTTTCTATGAAGAAAAGTTAAATGATACTGATTATCCAAGATAAAAGTAACCATTTTACTATAGAAGCCTTACAATTGCATAGTTCCTGAATTCCCCTTTCTTTATAGCTCAAATTCTTTCACACGTTCCACATTTTTTGTCCTTGTTTTTTTGTCATTTTCCCCATTTCAACTTTCTTATCTTTATGCTATTCCTCAGCCTATCTATGGATCCCATTGTTTCTGTCACCTATTCAATATTATAATAATCTCATATTCCAATAGTGCTTTGTAGTAACAATACTTTTTTATGTACTCTGTTATTTGAGTTATATAAAAATTAGCTACTAAAGTTACAGACTAGGAAAGAATGACAATAATAATTGCAGAGTTTAGCCCCTGGCACTTTGCACTTACATGTTCATGCAATCTTCCCAACACCCTGCAAGTCAGCTACTACCAGATAACCTCTTTTCACATACGAGGTCATTAAGACAAGAAAAGGCTAGGGCTGGGTTTGAACCTAAACTGTCTGGCTTCAGCCTAATTCTGCAACACTGTGCTAATGCCTAGCAACTTATATTGAAAGACGATGGGCGTTTAAGCTAACCTAAAAGCTGATCAGAGCAGAGTCCCGGACTCTAACTCAAATCTTCAGGTTCAGAATCAACATGAAACTACTTGATTATTCTGCTTCCTTTGCTGTTTTGTGCTTTGTTTCCCACAGAATGTATTCCATGGATAAAAGAAAAATTATTCTCATTAGAATATTCCACATTGAGAACTAAAATTAGGTAGACAGAGGTATAGTTCTACGCTCCATTCTTTATCCCAGTTTTTTTCTTAGACCCACATCTGTTCCAGAAATAGCACTTGCATCTTTGGTGAATGAACAATGAGAATGCTATTGTGTAATCAGGAATCACAAAAGAAAAGCGAGTCAAACCCCCAGTCTAGAAAATTATTTCAATTCTGAATATTCCTGAAAGAACTAGTCCTGTGTCTCAAAGAGTCACGTGTGTTACATGACAGTAAAGTAAGTCTAGGAGGTTTGCTCATTCCATTCTACACAAGAAGTCCTAAAAAGCTATCATGGATAATGAGGAACATAATGATCCTTATATTTTTTATGTTTCCAAATTTTAAAGTGCAATTTTTAATGACACTAATATCTTTCTTGGCCCATGACCCTCAGGTGTGCTGAGGTAGGAAATAGTAGATGATAATACAGTAACTGCATCTACTCTCTTATTAAAAAAAGAAAGGAACAAAGAAACTTATATCCTAAATTGTGAATATCAATTATTCTTATTTTTAAGATTAATGACATTTTAAACAAAGTTTCCTTGCAAAAGCTTCATTGGGAAAGAAACCAAATTAGCTTGAATGTTTAAGCTTCCAAGGCTCATAAAGATACAGAACATTCATATTTTCCCTTTCCATGATAAACATTATATATGTTTTACCAAACCATGATGAGTATAAGAACAGGGAATATAATGCTGAAGTATCCAGAGCCTACAAGTTGCTTTCAAATTCATCCAAGGCTCTTATTTCAACTGTACTTTGATGTTGAGCCAAGGAAGGGTTCAGTCAAGCAATTTGGCTATGAGGGCCAGTAATTTGAACCATAAATTACTGAATATGAAATAGACTACATGTGTAAAATGTCACAAGTCCTCCATTAAGTAAGACTTTGAAATTAATAACAATCTGAAGGAAGAGTTTTAATGAAACTGGTCCCCAAAATACCAGAAGTATTACATACCACAAACAGTAAAATGAATTTTACACTTTTTGTACCTCCCTCTGTGATCCTGGAATATCACAATATGGTTCTTGTAATGATTGTTCACCACTAAAATGTGGTGATTGTTAATATTTTCTCTTTTATGTTGGAAATGTCGATTTATTTGAGTATGTAAAAGTGCTGCTGAGTGATCCTAGAAGGCGCTAATATTTCCTTCTTTCTGTGATTGAGTACATTTATCAGGTGATATTAGAAAGTTTAAAAGGAAGAGGTTTTAATTGAAACCTATCACTTCTAAGCTTCTACAGAGTGCAGGTTAACAATGATCTTAATGCACTTTCATCTGTAAACTCCTTGGTATATGAAGTGAGTTAATGTTTTCAATTGCATTTCTAATGAAAAAGTATCTTCTCTAAAAAATGCTTCCATTGTGTAAATTACTGTAAGAAGATTACTTTAAAATTGCAAACTATATTTGCCTTTACATTTTCTAGTTTTACTGCTGCTACAAAGCATGAACAAAAAAGTAGTTGTGCACACTCAGTGTCATGTGCTTTTGGCTATTATTTATAACTGCTGAATTAACTACATCTTATTTCCAAAGACTAGACAATTATTTTAAACACAATCAATTTCGCTTTGTGGCAGCTGGCCTCCAAGCTGACCTGCAATAATCTCTGCTCCCTGGAGTGCCCTTGTGTGGTCCTCTCACCTACTGCATGAGAGTTGGTTGATGTCACCACTAAACTACATCAGAATTGCCTGTATGCTATTTCAGAGGCTTTTTCCTTGCTCTCAGTCACTCATTTCAAGGAAAGCCAGCTGCTACATCACAGGATGCTCAGGCAGCACAGGAGAGAGGCCCACAGGACAAGGAGCCAAGGCATTCTGTCAAGAGCCATGGGAGTGTGCCATTTTGGAGGTATATCTTCCCTCCAGTCAATCCTTCAAATGACTGCATTCCCAGCCAGTACCTTACTGTAGCATATGAGAGACTCTGCGCCAAACCACAGCTGAGCAGCAGCCAGAATCCTGGCTTTAAGAAACAGTAAGAGGTAATCTATGTTTCTATAAACTGCTAAATTCTAGAGTAATTTGCTTCACAGCAATGCATAACTAATACAGCCCTGTACTCATGTGAGGTACATAGAGAATCTGAAAAAGAATTTTCCTTTGGACTTTATAAAGGCTTAATGAGTAGCATTCCAGAAACTCCTTCAGCCAGTAGATGATCTAAAGGCAATAGAAAGAGAATTACATCATCACACATTCATCTACTAGTATGTCCTTTGAGTTTTTGTGCATCTAGAAAATTAAATGTTAAAAATACATAAAACAGAAGAATACTATTATTGCTGTTATTTTTCAGAAAAGTAACTTTGACTATGATTTTACAAAGACAACAGAACTTATATATTTTAAGTCAAGCTATGTCAATAACATAATTTTACCTGCAAAAAATTCAAAATGTTTCTTGTTTTCTTCATTGAATTGACAGCCTTTTTAAAATTGATTTTTACAACTGTTACAGTTAGGCTTTGTGTCTCCATCCAAATCTCATTTTGAATTGCAATCCTCATAAACCACATAATCCCCACCTGTCCAGGGAGAGACCAGGTTGGGGTAATTGAATCATGGGGTGGCTTCCCCCTGCTGTTCTCATGATAGTGAGTGAGTTATCATGAGATCTTATAAGTGTCTGGCCGTTCCCCTGCTTGGACTCATTCTCTCTCCTGTCTCCATGTGAAAAAGTTGCCTGCTTCTGCTTCCACCATGCTTGTAGGTTTCATGAGGCCTCTTCAACCATGTGGAACTGTGGGTCAATTAAACGTTTTCTTTATAAATTACCCAGTCTCAGGTATTTCTTTATAGCAGCATCAGAACAAACTAATACAACAATGTTGAGTAATCTAAAGTATCATCAAGAATTTAATGTTCCCTTAGGTATTTTTTTTCTTGGCCCTATTTATAAATGTTTCTACAAGTTTCTGGAGTATAAGACAGTCAAATCACATGTTTCTATTTCATTAGAAAACTAGTGCTAGATAAATGTATGTAATAATATTTCATCAACTTTCTTTAGTGTCGAATCTTTTCTTTTCCTTTCTTTTTTTTTTTTTTTTTTTGTTTGTTTGTTTTTGTTTCTTTAGATAGGGTCTGGCTCTGCCGCCCAGGAGTGTGGTGGCATGATCTTGGCTCACTGCAGCCTCCACCTCCTGGGCTGAAGTAGATACTCCTACATCAGCTTCTCCAGTAGCTGGGTTACAGGCATGAGCTACCCCACCCAGCCCTAACAGTGAATCTTCACCTCAAAAACTCAATGACAAATTTCCAAAGAGGAAATACCTTCTTTAATAATTTTCATCTCAGAAATGCACACAATCCAATATCCTAGAAATTGATAGAAGGAACACAAATTTCTGTTCTTACTGTATTTGGCTCAAAACTAGAGTTGTTTTTTATAATTATTATCTTCTCTACTTTTTCATGTATTTCTATGGTTTTTTTCCTCTGTATTTGTCTAGTATTCTTGTAATTAGAATCATGTTTTATTTATTGTCTTACTAGATGAATAAAACTTGAATTTAATGTTAAATTTGAAATAGGACATACATTTTCAGAAATACTGTAGGACTCAATTTAAAATTAAATCGAGGGCTCATTTATTTTCTTCATTAAATAGCAAAATAGTTGCCGCAGGACAAGAAGGAATCAAATGACAAATTTATTTTGATTAATTATCGAGTAAATAGAGAATATTATATTACTTTCACTTTCTGATATAAGACCTAACTTGTGGGCCTGAGCATGTCATTGCCCTGGGACCTCTGCTGCATAGTAATTGGTGCCAATTATATATTTGCTTCTCTCTCTCTCTCTCTGAGACACCCTCCTGTCACCTTGCTTTCCTATCAACATGTTGTTTTTTAGAAGGTGCAGCAGAAAATAGGACGAACATAGATCTCAACCTGAGCTAAGCTCTCTGGTGTCTAACAGTTATTGTCTATTGTACATCAACAATTGTATTGGACCATCCTTAAGATTTTGCCATACCCATATTTCTTCTCTGTTACTATTTACTTAATAATATTCTCCGTATTCACTTTTTTAGTAGTTACCTGAAAACACATTAAAATGAAAACATAACTAATGACAGGAAAATTACCTTGCATTCCACCTAAAACCAACTCAAATGCTCCTAGGGGTATAGGTCTCATAGCATGAGAAGTACTGCTCTATAGTAGTCATTTGTCAATGAATAGGAATACTACATGATGTTTCTCTTACCCACTGAGCAGTTAAAATATTTTTAATGCCTTCTGATTCACACCTTTTCTTGTCACCAGAGATCACAAATTTCTTATAAGTACGAATTATAGCAACCATAATAGCCATCATTTTTAAGTCTTGAAAGCATGAAGCAAGATTCATGTTCCTAGTATGTGCTCAATTAAATATTTGATTCTCACCTGCAGATTTTATATAGATCCCCATCCTGCTTCACTTGCCTTATCTCCCTTATATATATTTCCTTATCAATGTTTAACTTCTTTCCCATTTTTTTGCATCATTCATTTTTCTGTACCTTCATTCTCATTACTTTCTCTGTTTAGAGTAATCTTTCCCTTTCTCCAATGGATAATGCCATGCTCCTGTTTCAGATGAGTGAAGGCATCTACAACTCTCCTTGGCAGATTTAGCCATGTGCTCTCCTGTGTCTCTTGCATATTCATATTTCATAGTTCACATTTTATATTCCTTACTACCTTCATAATGGAGTCTTGTTTCATAGCCTGAGTTGCTTGAGGGCAGTGATCTGCAGTGTCTAGTAACATTTCTAGGACATGGTAAGTGCTTAATGAAATTTTAATATAATTTGAGTTGGTTTACAATGAATTCAATTGAAGTTAAGTAAAATCTAATTGAAAATTCAGAGCAGACATCTTCCAATTGTTGCATACTGCATATTCTCAAGAACACTAAAGTGAAGTTTAAATAGAAACCTGAGTCAGGTAAAAGAATTAATTTTATTGCTGTAATAGCATCAGAGACAATGTTTTTTGCTTACCAAATCCCTGAGTACAAAGTTAGACTGCATTTCTCAGCTTCCTTGAAGCCAGGTAAAGCCATGGGATGAAGTTTTGGTTGGTAAAATTGGAGCAAAATTTGCTAATCAGCATAAGCATCTAAAAATGCTCTATGGGACCCTCCATGCTTGCAGGTTTTCTTCTCTCGAATTCTGTCAGGTGTGGAGGATCCAATGGAATATTTAAAGGTCCTAGGTTAAAAGAACTTTGGGTTCTTAGATAAATAGGTGAGAAGAGCTTCTTGACCCACCAACATTTGACCCTTGATCTGAACAAAAATAAATGTCTTATGTGCTTTAAGGCACTGAGATTTTTAGTTTTATTGATTGTATGTGTATTGTTTGTTTGCCATAGAAAAGTTGTTCTACCCTAATACATAGATGGAAGTTATTTTCTTTTTTTTTTTTTTTTTTTGTATTTTACCTTTTTAATGAAGGGTAACACTTATCCCCAGTGACTCCAAATTCCATAAAATATATATAATTCTGTATACATATTAGTATCTTTGAACTATAAATACAGAACTGGCTCAAATTAGATCTTACAAAGTTTATAGTATTAACACAAATCAGTGAAGTAACTTTAAACCTGAGGTTTTAATTGTTCTGCTTCATCTTTCCAGTGTATATATCATGAGCAGTGATGGAGGGACAGCTTTTAAGGGTAGTAGGAAAGAAGATAATTAAATTCTTCTTTTAGGTATATATGTCTTTAACATAATGAAATGCTTATAGATACTAGGAATATTAGGAAATAGATATGTAGTGTTTTATCATTATTCCAAATTGTAGTATTAAATGTCTTTTCTTGAAAATTCTAATCACTCACTTGGAATTATCCTTATGGAAGACTTATTGCCACTGTACATATCTGTGACCTGCTTCCAACATATTTAATTTAAAATTTAAATGCATATTATAACCCTAATTCTACTTTCTAGTTAAAACTAAGAGTCTATAGCCTTAAGAATACGTTAATATATAATTAAGTTGTGAAACCTCAGTCTAAAATTCTTTTAATGTACACTTTGAACTAAGATATTCAAGTAAATGTTTGTGAATTATATTATCAATTAATTTTAAAAGGTCTGATCTAGTAGTTCTTTAAACATTTGCAGTAGTTGCAATTCACTCTAATAATTTTACCATGAATAGCAAAAGGCTCGTCTTCAGAATTAAATAATTCAGAAATTAACCTGGTCACGGTTTTTTGTTTTTTTTTCACCACACTTTTTTTTGTTTTTTTTAGCTTCTCTCTAGTAACATCAATCATTCTGCTGGACTTGACAGAGGATGTGATGAGGGTCAATATATATCTGAGTACCTCTCTCGAAAGCAAATATCAAATGCTCATATGCTCGCAGGTTTCCTTCCACAACCCCTAAAAAGAGAGGCTATCTTCAAAATTCAAATGAGAACCATTTCTGCTCCATGCTTCTTCCTTTTGCAAGAACTAGCTCCAGAGAATCTTCTAGCAAAAGATCTGAGGAGGAATGCTTAATAGCAATCTTTGAATTTGTTTTAGAAACTACAAAGTTCTGGTACTTTACCCTCTGTCATTCTTCTGTCATGTTGGCCTCGGGGTCATTTAAATAAAGCAAGCCTAGGATATTCCAAAAGTTAGAATGTACAGTAATAGGTTTCTCTCAGGTAGCTAAGAAGTTGCGTTGGGCAGCAACGAAACAGGGTCACACACCTCGGAAGAAATCACCAGTTTCATTTCGTTAGATGCAGAGAAAATGCTAAGTTATAAAAGCATTAAGGTATTATATTTCTGCTTTAACTAAACTTGGGACTAATTTTTTAAATGAATAAACTTTATTTTTTAGAGGATTTTTAGGTTTACAGAAAAATTGAACAGAAACTGCCAAGTTGCCATATGCCCCTTCCCCTTCAAACATGAGTACATACACAGTTTTCTCTATCATTAACCTCTTGCATTAGTCGTGATATATTTGTCAACCATTGAAGATTCAATATTTATGCATTTTTATTAACTGAAGTCCATACTTTACATAATTGTTCATTTTCTGTGTTGTAAATTCTATGGGATTAAGAAATGCATAATGATAAATATTCTCCATTGCAATATCATACAGAATAGTTACACTACTCTAAAAATTCTATGTTCTACTTATTTATCCCTGTATCCCCTCCTCAAAGCCTCAACTATTGATCTTTTTACTATCTTCATAGTTTTGCCTTTTCTAAAATGTTGTATAGTTGGAATCATACATCAAATACCTTTTTCAAATTGACCTTTCTCATGTATCAATGTGCATTTAAGGTTCCTTCATGACTTTTTTCCTCTTGATAACTTATTTCCTTTTATTGCCAAATAATATTCCATTGTCTGGATATACTATAGTTTATTCACCTACTGAGGAACACTTTGCTCACTTTCAAGTTTTGGCAGTTACGAATAAAGCTGCTATAAACATCTGTGCTCAGGCCTTTGTGTGGGCATGTTTTCAGTTCCTTTAGGTAAATACCACAGAACGTGATTGCTGGATCATATGTTAAGTACATGTTTAATGTTGTAAGAAACTGCCAAACTGTCTTCCAAAATGACTGTAGTATTTTTTCATTCCCAAGAACAATGAATGACAGTTCCTGTTGTTCCACATCCTCATCAGAATTTGGTGTTGTCAGTGTTCTGGATTTGGGCCATTCTAATAGGTGTATAGCAGTAACTCATTGTTATAATTTGCATTTCCTGATGATATATGTTAACTATGGGTTTCCATATGTTTATATGCCATCTGTATACTTATTTAGTGAGGTATGTTTTGATCTTTTAGTTGTATTTTTATTGGGTGGTTTATTTTCTTATTATTGAGTTTTAAGTGTTCTTTGTATACTTTGGATGCCAGTTCTTCATCAGATAAGCAAGTTGCAAAGATTTTTCTCCTACTATTTGGCTTAAGAAATTAATTTTTAAATAATTTTTAAACATTTATGCTGTAATTTTTTAAGTTATATAATTTAAGAAAATATTTTTAATCAGTTTATAAAATTAAAGATACTGACTCATCAATTTTATCTGATAAATGAGTTAAATTATCTAAATCAAAGTATGGTTTATAGCAAGTATTACATAGAAGTCAAGTACTTTTTATTGATAACTATTGTTTAGATTGTGTCAGAATATTTTCATAATATAATTTTCATTATACTTAAAATGAATAATAAAATTTGATAAACTCATGTGACATAAAATATTTTTGTTTTGATGAGATTATTCTGAAAACTCACAAGAAAGAGTCTATTTGATATTTTTATTCAAAATTTATAAAGAAGCTCATCTTGTAATGAGAATATACCATAATGTTTCACTTCAATTTAATTGGGTAGTTAAGTCTTTTGTAGTTTCATAAAGATTAAGCAGCGATCATACTGTATTGACAAGAAAAAGTGTTTATGAACATCAAATCAATACATGGCTTAGAAAAAGTCGATTCACATATTTCATCTATAAATTGTCCACCAAGGATTCTATTTACCTTTTTATGAAAGCACTTTTACTTTAGAAAAAACAAAAATCAATGTTTTGTCATCTAAATGTTTACCTTATAGTTCCCAATGACCTCAATTTATTTTCAACTGTTCCTATTAGTACAGATGTTGAATAGAAAGCATCAAGAAATAAAATTCCTTTCACTGGAGAAAATTGTGGTGACACAGCTTAGGAAAAAAGATCAGTTTCTCCCAAATGCTGTCACTACTCCCTCTGCAAAAAGCCTGACATCTCATCTTTGCTTGAAATACTGCATTAATAGATTTCTCTAATTTACAGTGTATTCCTTTCCAACTTTAAATAGATCCAGTTATTAATAGTGTTTCTACATATTTTGACACAATTTTCTTTCCTCTCTTTTTTTCTGAAGTTTATAGAGTCATCGTAATTGTTCAAGCCATTTAACATTATAAACCAGGCACTGTTTTAGAGGCTGAACATATTACAGTGAGTACAACAGACAAAAATCCCATCATAGAGCTTCTAGGGGATGTTCAAAAAAATTTTTTAATATGTAAGAATATATTGTTACAAGTACAGGCATGAATAATAGGCATGATAAAGAGGATAAGAAGTGGGAGGTGGGGAAAAAGAGATACAATTTTAAAAAGGTAGGTCAAGAATTCCTCAGATAGGGTTCACCTTTGAATAAAGATATGAAGGTTGCTGTGAACTATTTGGGGGGGAAAAAAGAGCTAGTGCAAAGGACCTAAACCAGAGCTGTAACCACCCAATGAGTTCTCTTTGCCTGCTGCCTAGACAGAGCCGATTTGTTAAGACATGGGAATTGCAATACAGATTTTAATTCACCCAAGAGCCCGCTGTACAGGAGACAAGAGTTTTATTCCTACTCAAATCAGTCTTCCCGATAATTTGGTGGGTAGGAGATTTGAAAGGGGGGAGTGCTGATTGGTCGGGTGGGAGATGAAATCATAGAGTCAAAGCCATCCTCTTGTGTTGAGTCGGTTCCTAGGTGGGGGCCACATGACCAGCTAAGTCAGTTTATTCATCTGAGCAGTGTCAGCTGATTCATCAAGTACAGGGTCCACAAAATATCTCCAGTGCTCATCTTAAGTTTTATAATAGTGATGTTATCCCCAGGAGCAATTCGGGGAAGTTCAGAAACTTGCAGTCTCCAGCTGCATGGCTCCTAAACCATAATTTCTAATCTTGTGGTTTATTAGTCCTGCAGAGTCAGGCTAGTCCCCAGGCAGAAAGGGGGATTTGTTTAAGGAAAGGGCTGTTAGCATCTTTGTTTCAAAGTTAAACTATCAACTGAGTTTCTCTTACAGTTAGTTCAGCCTTTACCCAGGAATGAAGAGGACAGATTGGAAGTTAGAAGCAAGATGGAGTCTGTTAGGTTAGATCTCTTTCACTGTAATAATTTTCTGTCATACTTTTTGCAAAGGCAGTTTCGGAACAAGCTTGATATGCTTGATAAATTGAAGTCAGGTTTAGCTGCAGTATGAAAGAGGAGAAATTCAGAACAGAATGAGAGGACTTAGGTCATGCAAACCAACTTATGTCAGTCTCCAGAGAAAATGAGGTGTATTCATTTCCTATTGCTGCTGTAACAAATTATCACCAACTTAGTGGTCTAAACAATTTAAATATTTTATAGTTCTGGAGATCAGAAATCTAAAAATGTATCTTCTAAGGCTAAAATTATTAATAGTGCTGAAGAAGGAAAAAACAAAAATATTTCCTGATGCTTTCCCTAAAACAAGTTTCTTGGGATTTTATGTTATTTCTCATCCTCAGGTCTTACGCAGGAATTGCTTTGATTTGTATCATTAGTTTGATAACTTTTAAATTGATCACCATAGTAGAACTCAGGATGAAACACTAATCACAATTTTATCTGTAACTTAATATTTTATTAAACTGAAATTTTACTGGCAAATATGTAATATGAAAGATAAGTCTGACTAGAAGAAATTAAACCTTAGAGAAGGGGATATTTTTATTTGGAAAGGCTGGTTTTTAAAACTTACTTTTCCCTTTATATTGTGGAATATATAACCTATTCTACTCTGAAATATATGATTTATAGAACTGTGATGAAAAATAAATGAAATAAACGAATAAAATGATGATAAAAGTGATTTTCTTATCTGTGAGGTAGGAATGGTTAGATTCCTATAGGTGTGTTTTGTAGATATGGTTACACCCAATTAATTCATCTAAATAAAGACAAATTAGAATTTGAATATTAAACATTGCCAAAAAAAAAAAAAAGGAACAGTAGACAATCTAGTCAGCTAACCTTGTGACTGAGGAATAGGCAAAAAAAAAGTTGGTGGTCTTATTTGTTAAAATGAAAGCTTTTTTGAACCCTTGAACAAATTTCTGTTACATTTTGTTCTCCCCTATGCTGCTTCATTGTAACTGTTCTCTCCCTCCTTTAATATAGGGTTTAGCATTTTTTTCTGTAAAGGAGAAAAAAATAAATATTTTAAGCTTTGCAAACGATATGATCTCTGTTGCAACTACTTAACCCTGATTTATAGCAGGAAACAGCCTTACATGATACGTTAACCAATGGGTATGGCTGTGTTCCCACACAGCTTTATTTACAAAATCAGGAACGGGGAAGTCCCATTTGTCTCATCTGTGTCACAGTTTGCTGACTCTCCTTAGATTATCACTTTTAGCTCCAATACTTATTAGTCTATTTTTTAAGATGGAACATTAGTCATGTAATTTTAGAAACTTCGGGTTAATCTCAGGGTTAAATAATTTTCTAAAAGTATGACTTTACAGAACCTTCAATGAGTTTCTATATATGTTATGTAAATCTCAAAGTGGATGTGGTATGCAGGATTTCCAAATGTATTGGGGAATGAAAATATTCTTAAGAGCATCCACTGGGACTATTATATCACATGAAACATTTTGGAAAATTTAGAAATACCAAAGAAATGTCCATCTTGTATAATTTACAAAAAATTCAGGCACTGGCTATAAAATGATGACAAATACAATAGACCAATTTTGGAAAACAGTATTCATAGAAGGTGGAGCCTGCTGAAGAATATAGTGAAAAAGACTAAGACGTAAACAAGATGCTATGAGAAAGAATAACAGGTAAGTATAAGTGTAGACTGGGGAAATAAGAAGGCCTTTTGATAGAGAAAGAAACAGACACATTAATAATCCAGTAGGGATGTGTGTACTTTTTGAGGGATAGAGTTGTAAGATACTAGAAGTACATGCCAAGGGAAGTTCTGAAAAACTTATGCCATACTAAGAAGTTTGGACATTATCTTGAATGAAACTAAGAGCCAGTAAGTGTTTTTTTTTTTTTTGTTTGTTTGTTTGTTTAAATCATAAAAGCAGCATCTCCAGTTCTTTGTTTTTAAAAAAATATCTTGGACATCAGTTTAAAGAACGTGCTAGAAAGAGTCCAGAATAAATACTGAGATGCCAGTTAAAAGAGTCCAATAATCTAGCCAAGGGCATTGAGGCCTTTACCAAAGTACTGGCAGTGGAACTCAGAGGAGGTGAAATGTCAGAAAGAGATATGAAATAGGTGGAATTAGGTGAATTTGGCAACTACTTGACTATGAGGGATTGAAAAGAGGAAATGAAATTGAAGATAACTCTGAGTTTTCTCATACAAACTCCTCAATGGCCAATCATGATGCCATTAGTAAACATTGATAAAAGAACTAATACAGATAGTATAGGAAGTACAGGTTTGAAGGTAACACATTGTAAATCCTTAAAAAGTTGGAATGTATTCAGAATACAAAGTACTACTTATTTTCCCTTTTTGTATAGTTTGTGGAAAATGACTGTTTTAGAACCTTGAAAATACTGTTTTTAGAATAGGAATTGTTGAATTAAGGTGAGCCTAATAAAAATATTTATCAACAGATACATGTATAAATTAAAGTGTGGCAGACCAAAATCTGATAATTTTTCATTATCAAGTACTATTCTTAAATCTAAGAATATAGGGCTTGGAAGAAAGCCCACTGTGCTCTTATTGGATCCAATGTGGATGGAGTACAGCCTTCCCACCCACCCCGTACTTTGTCCAAAACGTTAGATGCATCCAGCATTTAGTTCATAGAAACCATGATCAAACATTATAACTTGTCAAACCCTCATGAAGAGAGACAGCAAAAAGTTTACACAGACTATAATTTTGGAAAATTACATCTTTTTAATTTACACCCTCAAAATACCCTATCTTATTGCCCTATATCAATGGTTTATGCCTTTGTATGTATTAAAACCATGAGCCATTTGGTAAAACATGTAATTCTTGGTTCCAGTTTCTGATTCTATAAATTTCGTAGGAATCCTAGGTTACTGTATTTTTAATAAATGCCTCAAAGATTTCTGCTGTATATGTTCCCTGTACAGGGGAGCAACATCCTTATATAAAGAACCATGCCAGAGTGGTTTAAACCTTCTATTTCAGTTTTTTTGTTTTGAAGTTGCATTTGAAGTAATTTAGCAAATGTTTCCATTTATATTTGTCATGTTTTTAATCTTGCAAATATTTCCTTGCACTCCTTCTATAACATGGCTTTCTGTTACTGCCTGGTCCTTAATGTACATACGGAGAAGGGGATATCTGGGGCCTGAAGCCAACTAATGTAATACCATATTTGCTATTAGAAATATTAACCCAAGGTAGTAAAATCACTCTCACATCTTGTGAAGGTACATCAAACTGAATAAAATAGGTGTGAAGAATTGGAGAGACTGAAGTCATTATTTTGTTCTTATGTAGCTTTTAAATCTTAATATTTGCCTGAATTTTTTTTAGCAAAATAAAAAATGTGAGTGCATTTTTTTTATATCCAGCAATGACATATTTAGGAGACAAGTAACATTAATGTCCATCCACTTAAGTCTTTCTAAGTAAAGATGCATTGTGAAAAAGTAATTTGCAGAAGCATTGACAAAAATCCCTTCTGATTAATTTATTCTTTCTAAAAATCTCCATACTTTCATCCATCACTCTTTCCCAAGAAACTCATGCTACAAAAATGTAAAGGGAGTGAACTCACCACATAATCACTCGAGACCTCAAACTTAAACACATTCTCTTGCTCTATGATTCTCGGCACATTCTCTGAACAGGTGCTGGTTTGCTCTAACTCATCAGACCAACAGTTAGAAAGCTTCAGCTGACAAATACCGTAACCTTCTCTTGTCATTAGCAGTGGTTGCTGGAATAATAAAACATCTGGCATCTTCCTTTACTGATTAAAGGGGTCATTTCAAAGACCTGTCATCCAGCCCTTGGGCACAGACTTGAGTCTCCACATTTTTCCCCGTTAATTCATGTTTTGCAGATGCATGAACAATCTATGTATGAATTTATAAAAATCGGATAAGGCTAAATGATTACACATGTATTATAAGGGAGTGCTATAGAGGACCCTTAATCACAGATCTTTATTTCTCTTGTAAAAAAAATCATGAATATAACAATTTGAAAAAATAATGAAATTCAATGTAAATAATACTATATGACTCAGGAAAAAAATGTCCAAACTTTAATTCGAATGTAATAGAATAGGAATTGTCTGTTACCACACAGGAAATGAATCAGACTTTGAGAATATGATGTAAAATTATCAATAAAGCATTGCTGCTTGGAAATAGTTGGGACTTTGGAAAAAAAAAAAAAACGGTTTGCCACCTCTGTGCAAACATAGGCATTTGCACCTGAAAAATCTGTGTGGATTCTGATCATCAATCCTTGCAGAAAATAAAATGGAATTGTAAAAAAGAAAAAAAGAAACAGAAATAAACGATGGTGGAGAAAAAAAAGATTAACAGAAAAAAGATTAACAGAAGGACATAGTTTTTTTTAATAGACTAGAAATTTCAATGTTTTAGTACATGCAAAGGTGGTGATTAAGAGAATTATTTAGAATCATCATAAAGAAATAGCCAGGATAAATCCTTTTTCTTTGATGCTAAAATTTGGGAAAAAACACTTTTTTTATATTTACTATATATATATATATATATATATATATATATATATGTATATATGTGTGTGTGTGTGTGTGTGTGTGTGTGTGTGTGTGTGTGTATGTATATATTAGAAACATTATAAATTCATAGATAAAATACAATAGATTATTACCGAGAAAAGCTTTGAGACATGTCCCAACTCTTGGATGAATCCTCAAAAATTCCTGATAGAGGGACATGCTAAATTGAAACTGTGACAATCATTATGTACCTAACATCTGACTTTGGAACAGGTGACAAGTCTTCAATAACAAAACTCAATTAAGTGGATACCCCTCTCCTCACATATCAGAGTTTGCCAAAATTTATTCTACAGAAACTAATTTTATTGGGTGTTAATATCTATTATTGGTGTTATTGGGACAAAAAAGGGTCCTGTGAATAAATAAATTCTAGAAATTTTAGAAAATTCTGTATTGGAGATCTTCCTAGCACTCTTAATATTCTAAAATGTGTTTTAAATGTCTTACAGAGTCTCTTGTCCACTGTCCTTTTCAAATGTATTGATTTAAAAAAAATACTTTTTCTCAGATACTCATCAGAACTAGTTATCCTTAGCACTAATTTTGGGAAATATCACCAGACATTGTAAGCAAAATTTCTCTATTCCAGAAATATTTGAAAATTCAGAAAGATTGCTAACATCAGCAATGAGTTGCTTTCTTCATAACTATTTATTTCACATATGTTTTAAGAGAAAAAAGTTTCACCACTTTGATTATACATGATAATAATGTGTTGATAATTATGACAGTTTCTAAAGATTTAGATAAATTTCCTATGAAATAAATTATACTTTGTGGAAATACTTTCTACTTGCTGACTAACAAAGGGAAGATGAGCTTCCTACTCTTTTACCTAAATATGCCTGGTAACGGAATATATGTTAACCAGCTGTTATTGATTCTCATTTTAAAAATTCCAAAACCTGCTTCAAAAAAGTCTCAAAAAAGGTATAAACACATAAGCCATACCCGAAAATAATGCAACATCTCTAAGTGATTCAGGGGATTGGAGAGAGTTAAATTAGAGCTCCAGAATGTGTTCGTTATCTGCGTTCTTCTTCACTTTTTCCCGTCATCTTATACGTTCAAAAAAGAAAAGCAAAAATTCATATGCAGATTCATTATTTTTAAACTTTCTGTTAATGAGATTTTCAAACTCAGAGAACGGAATGATGTACTCATTACCAACTTCTACAGTTACCAACATTGGCCAATCTTGTCAGCAGTTTCATTGGAACTGCTGGAGTTTTATTGGAAATAACACATCTGAAAAATATTCTTGATAACTCTTGGGAAACAGTACTAGATACTCACTTATATGATTAAGGGCCCAGAATCCTAGAAGTTTACTGATAAAAAACGCTTAACAAATTATAAACCCTTCATGTTTTAAAAGTCACAAGATGGCCGGGCGCGGTGGCTCACGCCTGTAATCCCAGCACTTTGGGAGGCCGAGGCAGGTGGATCACGAGGTCAAGAGATCGAGACCATCCTGGTCAACATGGTGAAACCCCGTCTCTTCTAAAAATACAAAAAATTAGCTTGGCATGGTGGTGCGTGCCTGTAATCCCAGCTACTCGGGAGGCTGAGGCAGGAGAATTGCCTGAATCCAGGAGGCGGAGGTTGCGGTGAGCCGAGATCGCGCCATTGCACTCCAGCCTGGGTAACATGAGTGAAACTCCACCTCAAAAAAATAAAAAATAAATAAATAAAAATAAAATAAAAAAATAAAAGTCACAACAGTATGATGCTTTCCCCCAACATAATAAAAAATGACTTCTGTTCATGTGCCGGCAGACATAGAAATCAATTACTTAGCATAAGTCCTCTGTGCCTGTTTTAAAATTATGAGGATTGCATCTTTTTAAAAGCCTTTCTTTTTTTAGAATAATATTATCATTAAAGTGCTTCGATAGATTTGTGTACCATATATCATATCTGTAAGCAATCTTGTACCATATTGATTTTTACATAGACCCTAAAACTTAGTTTACTATGAAAAATAATCTTTAAATTTTTTAATTACCACAACCTTTTAGGCTGGCAAAATATTTTAAAGTACATCCCTACAATATATAATTACAATGAAGAATGACATTTGTGCAAAATATCTGAACATTTTAATGAGTATTATTTATTACTATGCAAAAAAAAGCTAATAAAACTCATTCCTGTGGCAACCAAAGCGTCCAATTAGTTTGACTAGAGACACGTTACTATATTATCATCTTGAAAAAATTAATCTCATTTTATTTTTAAATGTTTATTTCCATAAAACTGATTTAGGAACTATCTTTATGATTCTTCAACTGGAAAATAGTTACTTCCATTATCCTTTATATATGTTTATCTATTTCAGCATATACTATGTAAACTAATAGTATTTTGTTAGGGCATTTAGGATTTGATGCTTTATGTTCATCCAAAAAAAATTCTGGAAACAACTGACTAAATATCTTAGAAATTTAGTAACAATAGTGAAATAATATTAATAGCTTATATTTTTAGAATCAACTTGATTCAACAGCTGAATTCAGTTGGGCATTATGAATGTATCCCCCACTACCCTCAGGAAATTAAAAATATAAATGACTTGCACAGTCATAGATAGTAAGAAGCAGACTTCATATACTCTGATGTTGGAACTCAAACTCTTAAATTACTTATTGTACTCTCTCTGCTGTTCCTAGTTCTCACATAAATCAGGATAGTATATCTGCTGAAACAATACCCATATTTCAGCTTATCACAACTAAAGTTTATTGTCCACTGTATGGTTGCCTGGGTCAGGAGAAGGCTTGTTCCATGAAGTTATTCTGGCACATAGAATTCTTCCATGTAATGTCACCACCATCATCAAAATGAAAGTTGATGTTTGTTATGAAGGGAGAACAGAGACTATGAGACATTTTTGTTGCCAGGTCTAGAACTCATACGTGACTTCATGCCCACTAGCATTTGCCAGATATTAGTGACATGTTTCCTAACTTGAAGGATTTTTGAATGTAGTTTAGTTTTATACACCGGAGAAAAATAAAATGTGTCTTTTAAACTTAGCAGCTATTCTCTGTCACAAACTCACTGACAAGTTTACAGTTAAGTCAAATTTACTTATGTTCATTAATACGTTTACTTAATACCACCTAATAAAATTTGTCTCATTATTTTTACTGTATATTATTGAGTTCATTTTAATTAATTTTACTATTTAAATAAATTTGTATACAGCTCCAGTCCAAATTTGTATGAAGTTCTGAATGTGTGTAATTAGGTTCAAATATATTCAATATCAGTAAAGTCATTTCTAAAAATAGAAAAAGTAAATAAAAGCACAGGAAAGGTCTCATTATATAAGAATAAAAAGTAATGGTGCCAAATGAATGGATATAACTATGATGGAGTAAATGTATGTTAACTATTTAATGAGAATCAACAGCGTATTTGGCAGAAAATGTCTTGATATTCAGAAACCCTTCAGAACAGTAAAATAACTCTTCCAGTATTCCCGAAATTCGTGAAATTTCAAAGTTTTTTCCAAATCCACAAATTTTACTTTTCTAGCTAAAAGAAACTATTTTGGGGAAAGAAATAGAGAAACTGAAGGAAAAAGCAACAGAATTTTATTCTGAATGCTTTGATGTGTCAAAATTTGGAAGTTTTTGCTGAGGGAAACTGAAAGTTACAAAATATAGTTATATAACCAGATATTCTCATATTTCCTAAAGAAAAAATAAAATTTAGAGCATATTATACCCTTAAAATTTTGGTAATATTTTAATATTCAAAGAAAATCATCACATAGCAAAAGATAAGCTTAACCTATAGCAAAATGTTGAAAGCATAACAATCAAAGGACATGAACAGGCAATTACAAAAGCATAAGTACATGTGAATACATTCAGCCATTCATACAATAAAAGTGGTTTGAGAAAAACAAACAACTCGTATACACCTAACATTATAGTTAGCACTGGAGATACAAAGAGAGAATAGAAGACATAGTACCTGCTCTACAAGAAGGTGTAGTGCCCTGAAGGGCATGTGCAGTTAAAGAAATAATTACCACAATATTTACCATAATAATTACCACAATAACTGCTGTTGCAGAAAAAATACACTGAAGTCTTTACACATAAATGATTGCTTCATAGGAGTTCAGGAAGGCCACCTGAGATGAAAAGTCCATTACTTAGCTCAGGATTTAAATCTGAAGCCAATTCATTGAAAGGAATTTTTAAAATTGGATTAATTACAAAAAGAAAGTAGTGTATTTTATGAGATTTAACTCGTTTGAAATTCACTTTACAAACTATAATTCTTACAAATCTAATATCTCAATATTTTATTCTTTCTATAGCTGAAGTTTCTAAATGCGCTGGAATTTAAGAAGATGGATACTTGATTACTGTGCTAGTCATTTATAGAACAGGTAAGTTTATATTTCAGCACCAAATAATGATATGTACCATAATTATGGGACATGTGATTCCAATCTGAGCTATTTTTCACTGTGAGAAGGCCAGTTAACAATGATATGTTAAATGTACTTAACTTTGAATCACTGAACCCAGTGTGATGAAACTTGCTGGATCACACAAACACTTTTCCTAATTTATGTTTAAGAAGTCCATGGTTACCATTTCAAATCTTACACTAAATTATTTTGATCATTTTATAGCTTTTTTAGGATACTGAACTATTTTTAGTATGTGTGATGGTTAATACTGAGTGCCAACTTGATTGGATCGAAGGATGCAAAGTATTGTTCCTGGGTGTGTCTCTGAGAGTGTTGCCAATAAGATTAACATTTGAGTCAGTGGACGGGAAGAGGAAGACCCACCCTCAATCCAGGTGGGCACCATCTAATCAGTTGCCAGCGTGGCTAGGATAAAAGGAGGCAGAAGAATGTGGAAAGACTAGACTGGTCTGAGTCTTCTGGCCTCCATCTTTCTCCCGTGCTAGATGGTTCCTGCCCTTGAACATCAGAGTCCAAGTTCTTCAGCTTTTGGTCCCTTGAACTTTCATGAGTGATTTGCCAGGGGCTGTCAGGTCTTGGGCTACAGACTAAAGGCTGCACTATCTGCTTTTGTGGTTTTGGGACTCAGACTGGTTTCATGGCTCCTCAGCTTGCACATGGCCTATTGTGGGACTTCATCTGGTGATCCTGTGAGTCAGTTCTAGTAAACTCCTGTTCATATATTCACCTATCCTATTAGTTCTGTCCCTTTAGAGAACCCTAATACAGTATGCTTTTTAAAACCAGGTGCACTAACTTTTTTGGCTGTGGTGCATATGCATTTTCTTCTAAAAAACAGAAGAGTGAAAAGTATGTAAGCCGAATATTACAGTTACATGTCACTTAATGACAAGGCGACATTCTGAAAAATGCATTGTTGGGCAATTTTGTGGTTCTACAAACATCATAGAGTTTACTTCCACAAATCTAGATGGTGTAGGCTTCTATCCACCAAGGCTACATGGTCTAGCCTGTTGTTCCTAGGCTGCAAACCTGTTCATAATCCTACTGTACTAAATGCTACTGTACTAAATGCTACTGTACTAAATGCTGTGGGCAGTTGTAACCTAATCATAAGTATTTATGTATCTAAACATAGAAAAGGTACAGTAAAAATATGACATAAAAGATTAAAAATAGTACATCTATATAGTAATGGAGCTTGCAGGACTGGGAATTGCTCTGGGTGAGTCAGCGAGTGAGTAGTGAGGGAATGTGAAGTCCTTAAGATATTATGGTACAATACTGTAGACTTTATAAACACTGCTGGTCTAAATTTATGTTTTAAAAATCACACTACAATGTTACAGCAGCTACAATGTCACTATGCGATAGTGAGTTTTCAACTCCATTATGGTCTCATGAGACCACCATCATAAATTCAGAATGTTGTTGACTGAAATGTCATTATGTAGTGCATGACTGTATATTCTGGATACAGTAATTCAACCAATCTACCTGTAAATAAGAAAAGCTGCAATAAGTAACAAGTAAAGAACATTTATAAATTTAGATCTAAAGCTGTATTTATTTCAATATCCCCCCCAAAAATACCCAGTTTTCAGATAAGCAGTCTTGTCTTATAAATATCCTAAAAGTTCCCTTTAAACTAGCTTTTAGATATTTAAAATGTAACTGTGTGACTTTACTTTTTTAAAATTGGCTTTTAGTTTTGAGCTATCCCAGGTTAATTAAGAAAAAAATATGTTGGAAAACAGCAGGATAATACACAGACATAATTGTTGTAGATTGAGCAATTTTGAGGACAAATGCCTTCATAACAATACACATGCCATATCTTCTGTGGTTTTTTGTTGTTGTTGTTTTGTTTTGTTTTTTACAAGTATCCTTTTAATCTTCAACCTCTCACCCCTGGAAAAACCAAACATTGTTTATTATTTAAAAATTAAGAAACCGCATTAAAATAAAACCTGATGTTTCAACACTGACATTCTTGTGTAGAATAAAAAACATTAAATAATGATATTTTCTGAATTTACAAATTGAACAGTGATATTTGCAGGGTAAAAAAAGTGCTATCTCTAGTCATTGTGGTTATGACAGAGATGTACTTTGTAGAAGGAAAAGCTATTACCTGAAATTTGTGCAAAAACATTCTGTTATATTCATAACATAAAATGGTTACAACTGTGGCTCTTTTGGTTTCGTTTCTGAGGTTTGCATTTTATCTCTCTGCTTTGTCACATGGAAGTAATAACCCACATTAGTAAGCATATTTATTTGTGTATACCTTTAAAACTTTACTTAAAATGCAAAATATAAAGGTACTATTAAAACTGGGTAAAATACTGAAGAGAACCAAACTTACATCAAGGCAATATACTAAGTAATTTGTTGTTATAATGATAGCAGCTGAACTTTAGTGATAAGCATTTCATCCTAAATTTTGTTTGATTTAATCCAATGACAACCCTCCAAAGTAGGTGATATTATTTATTAATGCCATTTCCACTTAACAGATACAGAGATTAAGGCTCACATAGTTGAACTCTAGTTTAATAGTTGCACAATTTTTTTTTTTTTTTTTTTTTTTTTTGAGACAGAGTCATCATGCTCTGTTGCCAGGCTGGAGTGCAGTGGTGCGATCTCAGCTCGCTGCAACCTCCACCTCCCAGGTTCAAGGGAATCCCCTGCCTCAGCCTCCTGAGTATCTGGGACTACAGGCGCCTGCCACCTTGCCTGATCAATTTTTTGTATTTCAGTGGAGACAAGGTTTCACCATGTTGGCAAGGATGGTCTCGATTTCCTGACCTAATGATCCACTCACCTTGGCTTCCCAAAGTGCCAGGGTATAAGCATTCGCCACTGTGCCTGGCCACAGTTGCACAATTTTTAAAGTTGTAAAAGATGATGTTCTATGATTTAGAATTTTTGAGACTACTCTGAAGCAGAAAACAGAATCCATAAAAAATTTTAAATATTTTAATTACAGAAGATACACATATAAATTTAAAAAGATAAATTGGTAAAATATTTGCAATGTTCATAACCCATTGAAGATTCATGTCTAAAATAGATAGATGGATGGATAGATAGAAGGATAGTTTGAAGTTTACAAATTGAACAAAAAAATCGTAAAATGACAAAAGTTATGAATAGGCAAGTTAAAAACAAGCAAATTCAAATATCCAATTAACATGCTTTTAAAAAAACAACCTGATTAATATTTAAGTAAATATGAAGTGAAAAATAAAACTACTGAGCTATTTCTCATCTTTTAAAATAATGATACCCAAAAATATTAGAAAAACGTAAACTCAAATATTGTGATTACAAAGATAAGTCATTACAAACTTTTAAGAATATAAACCAGTAACATCTACTAAAATTAAGACTGTACAGACCCCTTGACCCTGAAATCTTAATAGAAGATAAGGATATATGTATAGGGACTTCTGTTGCCCACAAAAAATGAAACAAATTAATGTTCTTACTCATTTAAAATTACTATTTTCTATATATACCTATATGCTGATATAGTTTGGATATTTGTTCCTTCTAAATCTCATGTTAAAATTTCATCCCCAGTATTGGCAGTGGGGCCTAGTGAGAGATGTTTGGGTTACAGGAACAGATACTTCATCAATGGCTTGGTACTGTCCTGGGAGTAATGAGTGAATTCTTGCTCCGTTAGTTCCCCCAGGAATTTACTGTTGAAAAGAGCCTTACTCCTCCTCTTGCCTCTTGCTTCCTTTCTTTTGCCATATGATCTGCACACTCAGGCTCCTTCTTTGCCTTTCACTATGAGCGTACGCAGCCTGAGTACTTTGAAGAAGATGCTAGTGCCATGCTTCTTGTACAGCCTGCAGAATAATGCACCTCAGAACTTAAAGTATAAAAAAAAGAGAGATGAAAAAATTTAAAAAAAAAACTTATTTATGAAAAATATTTCTTTATAGCAGTACAAACAGACTAAGGCATATATGCCAAATAAAATGTTTGCAAGGCTAGTCACCATAATATTGGAAGCATGGATGTAATTTTCTGTATTGTTTGATAATATATGATTAAACTACCTTAGTTACATAGAAATATAAAAATTGTTTCATCCTAGAAAACAAATCAAATTAATTCCTGACTTACTTTTTAGGCACCTATGATAGATAATCTACATATCTGAAAGGAGGAATCAATAACTCAGGATCCAGGGGTGGGTTTTATTTTCTAGAAATCCTAAACTGAGGCAGAATTCTGATCCCTAAATAGCCTTTTGAGTAGGATACCAAATTTAAATCCCTTAGTCTGGAGTATTTCATTACATTTTAATTTACATATATAGCAGAAACAGATAGCTCTAATTTCACATTATCTTTTCAATCATTGTCAGCAAATCATTTTCTTCCTTTCATAAAATGCCTCATTAGAATTTGTTATTTAAAATTAATTGAGCTGGATCAAACCTATCCAATTAGGATTCTGGTGTACAATGGGCAAGTATGGTAAGCAAGCCTTACAGAATTGCTTGACAAGACCTACTTGTATCTGGAAGTTTGCTACTCCAGGATTTATATGTTGAAAATTAAATGTCATGAGGCAGGAGGGAGAAAAAACTAAGTTCCTTTGACTCCTCTGCCAACATGAAAGCTCTCCTGTAGATGAGCTTTGCAGCATTCGGCATCTGTTTCATTAAGTACTGCTAAATGATCAGATGTTCTCATCACTCATTCTTTATGTTCATGTCAGCTCAAGTAATCATACTCATTATTAATTTACAGAGAGTAATTTTTCAAAACTTTTTGGCTGAATCTCTATACTGTACTTTAAGGAGAAAACAGCATTATTCTTTGTTTAAAAGTGGACTCCTAATAAAACAAATGTATTTCTACCTGTCCTTAGGAAATTAACTACATCTTAATATAAACTTTGATGCATAAAAACTAGAAAACTCAATGATGTTGCATCTTTCTCTGAAAACAAAGATGTGTTTTGCATATATAATTCTTCCAGATATTTAAATTCTTTTGATAGTCAACTGTTTCTATCAAAACATTTTAAAAGCACAAATTTTTAAAAGCTATCCACACATCTGCATTGGCTACTTTATGCTCCTTTCTTCATTACTCTTTGGGTTCTTTATTAGTTCCAAGCCTGACGGCATCAGCAGAGATATCCTTCTGTCTGTAGGCGTGGAGGTAGGTGGTGCGTGTATTTACTGCCCAAGATTGAACATCTGTTTACTGAGGCAGGCAGGCAGAGTCATGTATTAAAGCTTTAGATCTATTATCTCTGCTCCTTTTCCAGTAACATCAAGAACAATACAAAGGTATTTTAATACTGTTAAAGCATGATTAGATCTTTAACCACCCTTTAACCCAAAAGGATAATTTTATTTTAAACAATAAGGGCCCTGGACAAACCACACATTGTCGAGGAGAGGCTTAAATAGCTAGTTTAGACTGGTTAGAATACAGTTACGTATATACAAGGTAATAGAGGTTGGAGAGAAAGTATAATACTCTAAACCAAAAATACCCATTAGACCAGGACTGATCTTTTGAAAATTCTTTAGTATCTAAATATGGAACTAGGAAGTTCAATTTATGAATTTAGTTAACAGTATTCTCACCCACTTCTAAATTACATATATAATGTTTTACCTTTAATATTCTAAAATATTATTTTTGTATGTTTATATATTAAATCCATCTGTAATTTGTTTTTGTATGTTATATATATTTTTTTCAACTCTTTTTTTCCCAAATGGGTGTTAGCTAATTGTACCAGCATTAATTTATTAAATAAAAAATTCTTTCCCATACAATTTGCATATACTGATTACCTGTAAATACTGTAAGCTTCTTCTACTCCACAGAATAATTTGTATATTACCACATTACATGATTATAGTACCTTTGAAGTAAGCTTTAATATCTAGTAAGACAAAATTCCTCACATTAAAAAAACAAAAACAAAAACATAGTGAATAGCATTGTTGTGAGACTGAAAGTCAAAGAAGTTTATAGACTTACTACTCAGGGCCAGGAAAATGTAAATCCCTTCTCATCTAATCCTGTCTGGCTCACGTGTTTCAAAAGGTAACAGGAGTAAAACATGTTAAAATTGCTGGTAAGGCATGTTCTGCAGATCAGGAGCCTGTGAAAGAACTTTTTAAATACCTGCTAAGTGTTATGCAGAAAAAGGATTATAAGGAAAACAGATTTTTGATGCTGATATGACTGAAGTCTTTTATAAGAATGTTAGCAAATGAGCCTGTATAACACAAATGGCCTCCAATGCTTCTGGCTTGAAATTATTGTAAGATCATGCAGTTAGTCATTTGTAAGAAGTATTTACTTTAAATAGAAACACACAGAAAATAAGATTATATATTGATCAGTTGGTGAAAATATTGTGACCCAAGGCTTATAGGAAGCTAATATTATATTTCCTATAGGAACAGTGGTTTCCTATATGTTAATTCAGTGTTTACAGCAACTTTCCAGAATGTAACTATTGTAAATAACAAAGATAACTGTAATTTGTCTTTATCTCTTACTGTACAGTTTTTCTCTTTCTTGTTCTGTAGATTCACTAGATAAGGATAGGCATAGAATTATATTTATTCAGTTTGAGACTCATTGCATTCCTGAATCTAAGGATTCTCATCTTTCATTAATTCTGGAAAATGCTCAGGCAAGATCTTTTCATATGTTCCCTTTCTCTTACTCAATATTCTCCATATCTAGGATTCCAATTAGATGTATCTTAGATCTTCTAAGTCTATCTTCCTTCTCTTCTAATTTTTTCAGATTTTTCTTTTTCTCCTCCTCTGTGGAGTCTTTTAATTCACCCTTCCCTCTTTGGCTGTGTCTAATCTGTTGTTTTTCCAAGTTGCTGGGTTTTAAGTTTGACTAATATATTTGTAGTAGCTTTTTTGTTTGTTTTGGAGACAAGATTTCACTCTGTGGCTCAGGATGGTCTTGAGTACCTAGTCTCAAGCACTCTTCTTGCCTCTGCCTCTGGAGTAGCTGGTATTACAGGTTTATGTCACTGTGCCTGGCTGTATTTATAATGTCTTAAAGCTCTGTGTTTCTATTTGTTTTCTGTCTTCTTTTTCATATCCTAGTTCATCTTTTGCATATTTAATAATTTTAACAACACTTGCGTATATCTGTTTTGTTTAGTATGGCAGCCACTAGCCACATTCAAGCTTGTCAGCCCTTGAAATATGACTAGTCTGAATTGAAATGCACTGAAAATGTCAAAGACTTAGTATGACAAAAAAGCATAAGCTATCTACTTAACATGTTTTTGATTATATGTTAAAAATAACATTCTTCATATTTGAGATAAATTGTTTTACTAAAGTTAATCTTTTTTATTTTACTCTCTTAATACACCCATTAACTAGATGTAAAGTTACATATGTGATTCATATCATATTTTTACTGTGTAGTAGGTCTCTAGACTGAAACTCTATTTGCTTGAAATCATAGGGTTCTTACCTTGCTCTTCACTATTTTTGCTAACACATGCCTTTGGTGGCTTATATCCCAGGATGTTTTGTAATTTTCTCTTTTGTGTTCTTAGTTTGTTTTCCTGTCAGATGCACCCAAATGTGTTATATGTGATGAGTTCATATTAATTTCTCAGCTTGCGGTACCTCAGCCAATGTAAATAATGTAAATTTTTATCTTAATCCTTGTGATAACAGGAAGGTGTCCACAAATTCTCAAAGACATTTATCTCCATTCCAAGGTTCAGGTTGAGGCAAATCAGTTTTCTCCTAGGCTCCGATTTCTGGTGGTCACTTTTTCTTAATAGAACTTTTCATTATGTGGCCCTTTGTGAGCCTCAATTTTATCCAGGGTGTTCAGTTCAAACACCAATCTATCCTAAGCTTAATGCTTTATTTCCTGGCTCCACTTGGGCTCAGAACACAAAGTTCTTTTAACTCAAGATGAGCGAATGCCTCCAGATCGGGGAGATCACTGGCCTGGTCTTCAGCTTTCCCTTTGTTTTTGCATTCTCAGGACTTCTTTCTTTCAAGCTCCTATTCACTTACAAGAATGTTTTACAGTGTATGCAGCATTTTAAGTGTTTTCTACTGGAAATATTTTCATAGAGTAGTGCCCCCAATCCACAGGGGATATGTTCCAAGAACCCCTGTGAATGCCTGAAACTGTGGATAGTATCACACCCTATACAGATGCTCCTCAATGTATGATGTAATTATGTCCTGAGGAAACCCTCATAAGTTGAAAATATCATCAATCAAAATACATCAGGCTACATCCTGATAAACCAGTCATAAAGTCAAAAAATCATTAAATCAAACCATCATAAGTTAGGGACTGTCTGTATATACTATGTTTTTTCAATCAGATAACTACCAAGATGACTATTAAATGACTAATGTGTGGATAATATATACAGTATGGATATATAGGACAAAGGGCTGACTCGCAGCCCAGGTGCGATAGAGCAGGATGGCAGGAGATTTCATCCTGCTACTCAGAACGTACAGTTTAAAACTTATGAATTATCTATTTCTGAATTTTCCATTTAATATTTTCAGACTGTGGCTGACCATGGGTTACTGAAGCCACAGAAGGTAAAGCTGTGGATAAGATTATATTACACGACTATCATGTTACTAAAAATGGAAGACTTTATCATTATTTATTTATCTATTATGTGTTTATCTTCATTAGGACTAGTTTTGATAGAGGTACATATCTCTACATATTTCAATATGGAAACTTCAATGTAAAATGCTGTGAATCTTATCTAAACATAAATACATGTATGTCAATACAAAAATCTGTTAAATCCAAACAGTTTTGTGCTGAAACACTAAGATTTTCTTAGGATTAATTTGAAGCAGAATTGTGAGAAAAGAATGACATTAACATTCAGCACCACTCACCTGAAAGTCACGATACTCCTGGTCATACCATCTCCCTAGAAATTTTGGTTGACATGCATTTTATTTGTGTAAATATTATCAGGGTTGTTTTTTTTTGTTTGTTTCAGTGAATTAAAATTTATCAAATTTTCTTGTTTCTATATAAAAAAATCTTTTTATGTCAGAGTTATAAGCAAATTTTAAGGCATAAATTAATGTGCTTCATGCATTAATAATCCCCCAGATGTCAAGCACAGTGCCTGAAATATGGGGAATTCAATAAATTTTCTAAATTAGTGGAGACATGAATATTTTTATGTTTCTATTTTATCATCAAAGGGAAATGGTTTCTAGGACAGCTGGTCTGCATAGCAGTAAAGTTTGTGATAAAAGAAGATACTTCTCTGAGCAACAATAACTTCCCTATGTAGATATTTATATATATCTTGGGCTACAGATGATGTCTCCTAGATTAAGAATTATGTTCTGTCCAATAAAGTAGTATACTCTGTTCACCTTTTTTAACCTCCAAGCCAAACACTATTCCTACTAAAAATGCCAGGAATGTTGTTCAAAAAATGGAAAAATTACTGGACTTTGGATCAGAAATCTTAGAGTTATGCTATATAATCTTTATTAACTTGACTTTGGTTTCTTCATGTGTTAAGTGCAAACATTTGGCTAAATTGCCTAAAGGGTAAAATACTAGAATTCTATATATAGTGAGACACAGCCAATTATGTATGAGAGTGTAAATGTATGAAATGTATAGTAAGTACTTTACTGTAAAACATTAACTTTTTTTCTCTGTGTCTCTTAAAAGGTTTTTAGGTATCTGGTAATATGCTCATACTCTATGGGGATTGTCTCTGTGCTATTTCTATAATAGATCAAGAGATTCTTTATTAAACCTAGAAGCAAAATAAAGAGATTCTTTATTAAAACTAAATGGAAACACAGAAGGGATGTAAGGAAGTATTTTTTCCCCATCACTGGCCCAATATGCTTACAAATAACCATCACTTACACGTCTCACTAACTTGCCCTGGGTGAAGTATCCTGACTAAAGAAGCTTATGGTCATAGAAACAAAAAGCTGGCAAGCTGTGATTACCAAATCAGAAGGATCTTTAATGGAATGGGAAAGTCTTCATACTTTCTAAGGACCAGAGTATTTGCCTGCCTTTCATCCCCCCGTCATGATCAGATGTTCAGTCTCTACCTTCTTAGCCAGCTCGAGTAAAAGTGTTTCTCTGACCATGAAAAATTTTGATTAATATCAAAAGTAAATTTTGCATTCCAGGAGGATGTTAGTGTCAATTCTATTTATCTTCCTGTCTTTATTACTGAGATATTAAGAATAAAATTTTGCTACAGCAATCTGATTTCTGAGTTTACCATATTTCCCACTTATACTGGTTTACAGGATCAGTGTAACATGCAAATTCTGTATAGAACAGGGAAAGTATTAGTTTATGAAACTGAAGAACGTTAGGTGAGAATTGAATTCAACCAAACTTCATAGGAAATGGTATGAAATAAAATTTACTGGCCTTTATGTTCTAAACACTTTTTCATATATGGTTTCGTTTAATTGGTTTTTTCTTTCTTCTTTTCTGCACGTAGAATCTTAGGAGTTGGATAGATATGATTAATCACAGTTCCATACTAGTGGTATGTAATCATGCAACTAAGACATTATTAATTTGTGTTTTATTTATCTCTGTTCTCTGTTCTATTCCATTTCCGAACCCATGGACACACTATCTTGTATTTATGTCCTTCCAACACACATTTCATACTTGTCTTTTAAATATAGCATGTTTTTGTGCATGTTTTTTTAAAGTACACACAAGATTATACATTCTATAAAACACTTTTTTTCAATCCAGTATTATGTTTTTCTGAGAGACACATGTGAGAAATAGAATATTGTTTATGGTTTCCATTTACAATATTATAACAGATTGTACATTCATTCATTTTCCAGTGTGTATGAAGATTGTTTGAAATTATTTGATTTTATGACTAATAAATTTTCATGGTGGTTCATGCCTGTAATCCCAGCACTTTGGGAGGCTGAAGTAGGTGGATCATCTGATGTCAGAAGTTCGAGACCAGCCTGGCCAACATGGTGAAACCCTGTCTCTACTAAAAATGTAAAAATTAGTCAGGTGTGGTGGCAGGCGCATGTAATCCCAGCTACTCAGGAGGCTGAGGCCAGAGGATTGCTTGACCCTGGGGAGTAGAGGTTTCAGTAAGCTGAAATCACTCCATTACACTCCAGTCTGGGCAACAGAGCGAGACTCCATCTCAAAATTATATATATATATTTTTTAATATAAAATATACTATATACTATATATTTTTAATATACTATAAAATATATACTCTAACACATATATAGAAGAAACTAATTTATAGTATATAGCATACAAAAATAGTATATATACAACATATTTTTAATATACTATTATATATGTTTCTCTAACACATATATAGAAGAAACTAATTCAATCATAAAGTATAAAATATTTTAATATTTTACTGCCAAAATTCTGTTTAAAATAGCTGAAATAATTATCTCAAAACTATTTTTAGAAAATACAGATTTAGGCTGGGTGCAGTGGCTCAGGCCTGTAATCCCAGCACTTTGGGAGGCTGAGGTGGGTAGATGATGAGGTCAGGAGTTCGAGACCAGCCTAACCAACATGGTGAAACACTGTCTCTACTAAAAACAGAAAAATTAGCCAGGAGTGGTGGCAGATGCCTGTAATCCCAGCTACTCAGAAGGCTGAGGCAGGAGAATCGTTTGAACCCAGGAGGTGGAGGTTGCAGTGAGCCGAGATTGCAGTCTATCCTGGGTGACCGGTCAAGACTCCATACCAAAAAAATATAAAAAAAAGAAAATACATATTTACTCATATTCTTTCAAAACTGTAACGATACCTGACTTTTTAATGTTAATTAACATTGTATAATTAACATAATGCTAATTAACATAATATTAATTAATTAGCATTAACCCGATTAATGTCAATCTAGTGATTAGAGTGTTTTATTTCATTGTGTTTTTTTCTGAGTTTGTGCATTCCCTTACATATTTAACGGCCTTACAAGTTTCTTTTCCATTAATTTTCTGTTTATATCATTTTTATATTAAAAAATGTCCTTTTAAAGATGTATTTGAGGATTTTCTTCATGTATTTTTGTTGACTTTACTTTGCCTGCTACATGTGCCACCAGCACTTTTTCTAATGGATTGCTTGACTTTTAACATAGTATTATATTTCATTAACTAATTTAATATGGACTTAGTTTTCATTTATGATTGGTGTGGTTCTTCATTTTGTTTTCACTAAACCTCTACCAATTCTAACACCATAAAGATATCCTCCATATTTTCTTTTAGTTGTTTTGTAGTTTCTTTGCATAAAAGCATAATTTTAACTATGAGCACAACACCCTGAGATGGATACTATTATTATGCCCACTACATAGGCAAAGTGAAATGGAAGACAACAGTGAAGCGTCTGTTAGTTTGTTCTTACATTGCTGATAAAGATATACCTGAGACCGGGTAATTTATGAAGAAAAAAGAGGTCTGATGGACTCACAGTTCCAAGTGGCTGGGGAGGCCTCACAATCATGGTGGAAAACGAGAGAATGACAGCCCAGCAAAAGGGGAAACCCCTTATAAAAACATCAGATCTTATTCACTGCCATGAGGACAGTATGGGGGAAACCTCCCCCATGATGCAATTATCTCCCACTGGGTCTTTCCCACAACATGTGAAAATTATGGGAGCTACAGTTCAAGATGAGATTTGGTGGGGACACAGCAAAACCATATCAAAGCGATAATCACACCTTATTCTTGTTAGTGAAGTGTGTACGTTTCAAAATTCTAACTAATGTATAAGCCAGCAATACTCAGAGGACTGTGTTTAGGGGCTCCAATAATAGAGCTACATGTCAGATGTGTTCACTACACTCCATTTTCCCTAAACCCCTACATATTTACATGCAAATAAAAACAGCTAAAGCTTCTGCAGGCAATTAAACATACTAAAATTATAAAATTTCATTTTATGTTCTTATGATTAGCTTATCTAATCTATTCTCAAAATGATTAAATCAACACAGGTAAAAACAAAGAAGCGTTGTTCCTTGAAACAGTTTAGAACTTTTTCAACCAAGAATAAATGCCAAGCAAATCTTTATAATTCGTACACATATTTGACTAGGTTATTTTTAAAAATATATGCTTTTCCCAATAATTATGTTCAGGTAAACATTCATAAAATTGATTAAAGAAAAGCATAAAATTCTGTCTAAAGTTTAAATACATTCCAGGTGATTTTTTTAGTTTAATAAAATTAATTCATTCCTTATTTAGCAAAATGAACTCATGCTAATCATTTGTTATTGGTATTTGATTGGATTTTATAATTTATAAAATATTTTTATATTATTTCATATAATTATCTTTGCAAACACATGATAAAGTATTTTTCTTAAAATGAGAAAACCAATATTCTGAGAAATATTATAATTTGCTCAAAGTCAAGAAGCTAGTAAATAGAAACAATGAAATGAAACTGGTAACTATCATTTGTTCTCTTCCTGTTTCATCATGTTGAATATTCTAAGCACAGAATAGAAGAAATGGTGCAATTTTAAATGTTAACATAAAGAAAATGCTTGTGTGCTAATATCGAATTTCAGAGCCTCTGATTAGAAAATATCAAAAGAAGCAAGAGAATTCAGTTCTACTTATAATATAGCTACGACACAAGGAATATTAAGGGAAAAAGTATTAGAGACCATTTAATAATAAGCTGACAAGCAGGAAAATGACATTTTTGTCTTGGATATAAAAATATATTATAAATATATTTTTGTGATTAGACTTTATAAATAGGGATGCTGGATTTAAGATAATAAAATTTTTCTTTTTAGTCTTATTTCTATTCATCTATATACAGTGAGAGTAGCATATTTAACTTTTAAGAAGAGAAGAATGCCAACTACTCCAGTATTCCTTAATGTTACCAGCTGGTGCCGAGTAACAGACTAGAATAGTGAAACTGAGCCAACATGGTATGTGTTAACTTGCAACACTCTTTAATGCTTAGTTTGTTCATTATTTCCACTCCATTCATTCATTATGAGCCAGACACTATACTGGAAAGTGTTTCCTTTTAGAGCTCTTAGAGAGTGGACATGAGCTAATGTCCTACTTTCCTTAAGCAAACTAACATCATTCTAACCAAATAATATTCATGTATCAGTTGGTCATCTAATCCAATAATAAGAATTTTTCCAAATTTCACTCATTGTAGTTATCACCTCAGTATTTGCTGAGTACTACTTCTACTATTATTTACTTATCATTTTCTTTCATTACAATAAAGATGGTAATTAATGTTTAATGTGTCTGCCATGGACTACCTTAAATCATTCTACTTGGTATTAGAGAAATACAAATCACACTTGTGGAGAAACTAGAGTTAAGAGAAAAGAAAAAAAAAAAATCACAGCAGGTTCTGGCTGAAGCAGGAGTTTAAACATTACACATTTCTTTTAGATCCAGCTATTACTCACAGACAAATTACTGCCCAGCAACAGCAAGACTTTGACAGAGTTGTTATATCTAGTCGTTCAATATTCAGGACCAGTATTTAATAATGAAAACAAGATGGATTATTCCTTGTTACATGTGACAGGCATGATGAAATAAGAATTATCATAGCTATTTACTACTTTTGAAAGAAGAAATGTGATCAGAAATGAAAATGCTCACTGTGATACTTTAGAAACTTTGATCAACAGTTTGTATCTCATAAAAGTGTCCCCTGGAAATGCCTGAAATGTCTTCCCAAATGCATTTACTTTAATGTTTCTTGTAAAATATGAGACTTTTATCCCCTCGCTGTGTGCAAAACTTCACAGTATTTGATCCTATGATCTACTTGGCTTTGGCATGGAAATCATTTTATTCTTGCTTTTTCTGAAGTTAGCTCACATGATCAATCTAAGAGTTGAGAAAAGAAAAGTGCTAGTCCATGACCTGATTTGCAATGTCTCATTGCCTAAGAAGGTATTGTAATCCAACTTTCACAGGAAATACAAAGCTACCCTACTGAAAGCATGGTGGATAATAAAAATGATTTTCAGCTAACTTATATATTTTGAGAAAGGAAGCCAAAAGCAATGAACAGATTTAAAATATATGAGAGAATGTAGCTTTTGAAAACAGATGTCTACGAGCCTAATAATATGAGTTTTAAAGCATTGGTTTCTATGTATTTTTTTATTCCACAAATGTTAACTGAACACCTACTGTATGTTAGGCAATGTTCTAGATTCTGGGAATAGAGCAGTGAACAGCAAATCAGAAAGAAAATAGTTGAATCTTGTGGAGATACATTATTGTATGGGAACAGAAAATAAATTAAGTAGTTTACCCTTGAGCAACATGGAATTGACTGTGTGGGTCCACTTAAGGGTGGATTTTTTTTTTATAAATGTAGTTGAGCCTCCAGATCTAGAGTTTGGAAAATACGATATTGGAGGATGCGAAGATCACATATATGGAGAGCCAGCTGTTCCTGTCTGCAGGTTCCACAGGGCCAGCTGCAGGACTTGAGCATGCATGGATTTTGTTATGCATGTGTGTCCTGGAACCAGTCCCCCATGACTACCGAGGGATGGCTGTAAAAAATACATTAAATGGGAAAAAAGGTAGGGGTACAGGGATGAAGTAAGCATTGTATTTTTTAAAACGATGGTCAGGGAAGGCTTCCCTAAGACTATGTTTTAACAAAAAAAGATTTTGTAAGTAAGTGAACCTTGAATATCTGCAGAAATAACATTCCTAGAAATGGGAATAACACACGCACATTTCCTGAGGTAGGTATCTACCAGGCATCTAAGGAACAACAAAAAGTCTAGGGCACCTGGAGCAAAATGAGTAGTGGGGGAAGTAGTGAAAGATGGAGTTAGAACATTAAGAGAGAAAGATCATGTAGACCTCATAGAACATTATAAAAAAGTTTGCTTTTACTCTGAATGAGATGAGAAACTGGAGAGTTTTGAGCAGAGGAGAGAAATAATCTGACCTTGCTTTATTGATATCACTCTGGCTTCTGTGTTGAGATGGATATTGGATAATAGTAATAGCAGAAAAGCCAGTGAGGAGGGTATTTCAATAATCTGGACTAGAATCGAGCAGAGGCAAATGCCTGTAGTCCTGACTACTTGGAAGATTGAGGCAGGACTGGGTGGCTGATATAGGACAATCACTTGAGCCCAAGAGTTCCGGTCCTGACATATAACGGTGACAGACCCTGTGATTTGGACCAGGATGATTACAGTGAAGTGGCAAGACTGTGGATATGTTTTGAAGATAAAATCAAAAGATTTTGCTAACTAATTCAATGTAAAGTAGAAAAATGAGGAGAGTTAAGTATGACTCCAAGGTTTTTGGCCAAAAAAATTAAAGTTGCAATTAACTGAAATTGCAAAATTTGTGAGAGAAACATGTTTGATTGGGGAAGATGAGGAGTTTAGATTTGGACATTGATAAGGTTTGGATTTGTGTTACCACCCAAATCTCAAATATGTCAAATTGTAATCCCCAGTGTTGGAGGGGGCCTGGTGGAAGGTGATTTAATCATGGGGCAAATTTCCCTCTCGGTGCAGTTCTTGTTATAGTGAGTGAGTGAGTGCTCATGAAACATAGTTGTTTAAAGGTGTGGCACTATTCTGCTCTCTCTCTTCCTCCTGCTCCAGCCACATAAGATGTGCCTGCTTCCCTGTTTGTCTTTCTTCATGTCTGTAGGTTTCTTGAGGCCTCCCGAGAAGCTGAGCATATGTGGCCATGCTTCCTGCACAGTTTGCATAATCGTGAGGCAATTAAACCTCTTCTCTTTATGAATTACCCAGTCTCAGGTGTTTACAGCAGTACAAGAATGAACTAATACAGACATGCTAAATTGAAGATGTCTATTGGACGTCCAAGTGAGGAAGCTTAATCAGCAATTGCATGTAGGAATCTGGAGCCCAGAGGAAGGTCCTAGTTAAAAATATAAATTTGGTGCTTACCAATTTTACATAATATTTAAATCCATGAGCCTGGACAAGATCATCAAGGATATTCAGATATTCAGGAATAAAAAAAAAAAAAAAAGTTGGAAAAGAAGCCAAAAATTAACCAGTAAGTAAAGAAATAAACCAGAATTATGTGTCTCCTTGAAAAACAAATTTAAAATGTATCTCAATGAGGAGGGAGTAGATAATTGGTCAAATGCTGCTAAGATAAAGGCTAAAGATCAATCATTGGATTTAGCAATATGGAGAAGTTTTAAAGAGTGTGGAATTTGAAAAGCACAATGCTTTTAATGAGCCAGCCTCTCAAAAGGAGCAGGGAAATGAAGTGGTAGCTGGAAGAGTTAGGAGGTGTGTTTCTTTACTTGGTTTCTAATGGGAGAAATGATAGCACGTTTGTAGATTGATGTGAATTGATGAATAGAACTGAAGGTGGGAATGATGCAGTTCAATTTCGGTAATAGGAAGAAAGGAAAGATTTTGATAAAAATACTGATAGGTGAGAAAATATGCTATGGAATCTTAAGGGATTTCTCTGCTGCTAACTTCAAATTTCCAGGTCTGGAGATAAAATGACTGGAAATAGGACTGTAGGGCAATGAATGCATTGAGGCAATGGAGAGTCTGTGCCAGACAGCAATAAGGGCCCACTTTAAGATTTTAGTGAGAAAATTAAAATGAGACTGCTGCATGTGAATGTTCCTCTCCAGCCATGTTCAACTGCAAGGTAATAGGCACTAATGAGGGAAGAGTTAGATTTAGCAGGTGTTGTTTTTCCAAGTGTTATGACGTAAGAAAGAGGCTAGGATGTTGGTGGTATATACAAGGAAGAGATTATAATTGAACATGGAATTTAAGCTGGATTTGAAGAGAAATGAAGACAAGAGGTGGTGAATGATAATGATATCTGAAAATAGTAAGTAGGTTTTGGTTTTCCATATCATTATAGAATAAATGTGGAATTGGGTGAAGAAGAGAGCTTGAATAGGGTCAGAATGCTTGAAATTGATATTATGGATGAATTGTGTTAAACTCCTGAAAATATCACCAGCAATCTATTAATAAGGCAAAACCAGGCTTATTAGAATTCACAGCAATAAAGATGAACACCACCATGACTCTTAGCCATGTTTCAAAGGAGAAATTCAGGAAAGGATATCTATAGTGGCAGGACTCTGGGAACAGATTTTTAAGTTTTTGTTTTATTTGGTGTTAAGTATGGGAACTAGAAGCTGGGGTAAAATTTGTGACCTAGCAAAATTTAATGTGTAAGTGTTGTTAGCTGTTTTGTTCAGGGGAACTCATTTAGGTAAAGGCCTTCAATAAATTGATTTGCTAGAATTTTTTGAAGCTAATAATAAATATATTTACTGGCTTACAGTTTTTGTCTTACCTTTCCTAGGAACAGTTTTCCTGAAGCAAACAGCTCAGTTGTGCTAACACAGGTGGCCTCAGATACAAGCCATAAAAGCTGTCATCTTAACCGAGGTGATTTCAGTTCCATGTTAGTTACTATAAATGTCAAAGACAAGGTTTTATGACAAAGTCCCTAAGTACTTCACAAAGAATTGAGGATTTGATCATTGGAGAAGAGGCTTCAAAGAAACGAATATTGAGGCGACAAAGAACTAAGTTAGGAATAGTATGAAGAGTAATAGTGAACCGGTAGTCATAATTATCAAAGAATGAAGAAATGACTAGGGATCAGTAGATAATACAACAAAGAGGGATGCAGAGGAGTACAGTATGTGAACATGAGGTTCAAAATTAGGAAGTTTAGAAAGAAGAGAAGATACATGTCCTGAAAAAGACTCTTAAGAGCAAGGAGTCCTCCTAGAGCAACTTCTAGACTGCATGGTACCAGAGGTATAGGAAAGTGTAGTTTCTTAGACCTTTATGAAAAAGATAGACAAGCAAAGCCGTAAAGTTGCTTGGTATAAAGCTGGGCAGCTGAGCAAGGCTGAGCTTTATACCAAGCAACTGAAATAGTGATCAGTTAGAACTTAGAGCAGGGGGAGTATGAGGTAAGGAGGATGACGGGGAAGCCCCAGTGTCAGGAATGAGACCAGAGAGTAAAGATAATCAAAATCGAAAAGAAAATAGTTAGCTGAAGACACAGTGAAAGTTTGGAAATTTTTTTTTTTTTTTTTTTTTTTTTTTTTTGAGACAGTCTGGTTATGTCGCCAGGCGCCAGACTGGAGTGCAGTGGCGCCATCTCGGCTCACTGCATCCTCCTCCTCCTGGGTTCGAGCGATTCTCCTGCCTCAGTGCTGGCCACCACACCCAGCTAATTTTTGTATTTTTTAGTAGAGACGGGGTTTCAACATAGTCTCGATCTCTTGACCTCGTGTTCCGCCTGCCTTGGCCTCCCAAAGTGGTGGGATTACAGGCATGAGCCACCGCGCCCAGCCGGAAATTTTTTATTTCAATTTCTTTTTCCCAATATGGGATTTTTTTTTTTTTTTTTTTTTGAGGTGGGGGACGGAGTTTCGCTCTTGTTACCCAGGCTGGAGTGCAATGGCGTGATCTCGGCTCACCGCAACCTCCGCCTCCTGGGTTCAGGCAATTCTCCTGCCTCAGCCTCCTGAGTAGCTGGGATTACAGGCACGCGCCACCATGCCCAGCTAATTTTTTGTATTTTTAGTAGAGACGGGTTTTCACCATGTTGACCAGGATGGTCTCGATCTCTTGACCTCGTGATCCACCCGCCTCGGCCTCCCAAAGTGCTGGGATTACAGGCTTGAGCCACCCAGCCCCAATATGGGCTTTTAAAAATTTATTCTTTTTATAAGACTTTAGAAGAGCTTTTAAAAGAAAGGTTAAAATTTTCTGAATTTATATCATAATAATCAGAGCCAACTCTGATTATGAAGTAAAAAGCTCAAGCATCTTGGAGATAATTCTAGATGTCAATGAACAACTTGCCTACAGGTGAAACTCTTTTTACTTAAATGTTTCATGTGATTAAGTAGAGGATGTACATCCATTCCCACTGAGATCTACTAATCTATTATTTGCCAAATGAAAAAGCACTTAGAGCAAATGATTAATAGTTGTGATGGGTGGTGGGCAATGGGGGATTCTCATAGCCATTATTATCTTCATGAATGTGTAATACATGATGAAACATTTAAAGGTTTTCCTTTTGCATTCATAACCAGGTTCCCCTACTCTGATTTTTAAAACAAAGAATATGATCCCAAAAGAGAATCTTTTCTTTTTTCAAATGGTTGTGAGCAAAACTACTTTTCTCTCATCAAGAAAAGAAATTGCATTTACATCAATTTTAATAGTCAACGTCTGATAGTCATCATTGTAAAGAGTAATAAAAGCATCGATTGATAATTTATGGTATAAAAATACATATTAAACTAATATTCATGGTAAAAATAACAAAATAAAGGGGGAACTTCCTCAACTTAATAAAAATCCACAAAAAAATCTACATCTAAAATAATTCTTAATAGTGAAAAACTAGAAGTTTTTCACTAAAATAAGGAACAAGGCAAGGATGCTCTCAACAGTTATTTCATCATCATACTAGAAGCCTTAGCTAATAAAATAAGAGAAGAAAATAAAATATGTACAAAATGGAAAGGAAGAAATAAAATTGTCTTTGTCTGCAGATGATATTATTGTATATAATGAAATAGAAAATCCAAAAGAATCAATGAAAAAACACCTTGAACTAATAAGTGATTATAGCAAGTTTGCAGAAAATAGCAGTAATATACAACACTCAATTGTTTCTCTGTATTCCAGCAAGGAACAATTGCAATTTGAAATTAAAAACACAATACAATTTAAATTAGTACCAAAAATATAAATATTTAAGCATGAATCTAACAAAAAACATGAAGTGTCTATAGAAATAAAAATACAAAACCCTGATACAAATCGAAGAAATACTAAATGAATAGAGAGATATTTTGTATTTGTGGAACAAAAAGACAACATTGTTAAGATGTCAATACTTCCAAACTTGATCTATAGATTCAATGTGATCCCAATAAAAATTCCAGAAAGTTATTTTGTGGCTATTGACAAACTAATTCTGAAGTTTATGTAAATAGTCAAGAGACATAGACAGCACAATACTGAAGAAGAACAAAGCCAGAGGCCAACTTCAAGTCCAACTTCAAGTGCCAACTGACACTGGCCAACTTCAAGACTTACTATAAACTTATGGTAATCAAGTGTGGTAATCATAAAAGAAAGGCCAAATAGGTCAAAGGAACACAATAGAGAGCTCATTATTATGTTTGTGAGATATATATATTATAGAGAGCTATAGAGCTATAGGTCATTTATTTTCATAGCTGTCATATAATCTAGTTTATGAAGATATCGTATTTTTTTCTCTATTTTACCGTTAAATGGATATTTGGGCTGTTTCCAGTTTTTAAAAGTTGTTTCTTATATTGACTTTTTTGCTTTATGTATTAAGAAAGGTGTGTTAAAATTGTCCACTAAGTATATAAAGGTAAATGTATCAATTTTCCAATGATAAAAAAAGGCACAAAAAGACAATCACTATTAGGCAGCCAAAAAGAAATAAAAGAGAAAATATTTGCCATTTTGAGAAATGTCTGTTCAGCTTCTTTGCCCATTTTTAAATCATGTTATTTGTTTTCTTGTCATTGAGTTCTTTGAGTTCCTTATACATTTTGGATATTAGCCCCTTATTAGATGTATGGTTTGCATATATTTTCCTCAAATCACGGACTCTCATCACTGTTGTTTCTTTTACAGTGCAGCTTTTGTTTTATGCAATCCCACTTGTCTAATTTTGCTCTTGTTGCCTGCAACTTTGAAGGTCTTACCAAAAAAATTATTTCATAGATCAATATCATGGAGCTTTTCCTCTGTTTTCCTCTAGTGACTTTACAGGTTTGGGTTTGACATTTAAGTCTTCTAGGGATTTTGAGATGACTGTTGTATATGGTGTGAGCAAAACATCCAAATTGTTTCTTCAGCATGTAGATACCATTATTCCAATACAACTTACTGAAGTGGCTATTCTTTCCTCATTCTGTGTTCTTGCCACCTTTGTCAAAAATAAACTGACTAAATTTTTGGGTTTATTTCTGGACTGTCTATATTGTTCTGTTGGTCAATATGTCTCTTTTATTTCAGTATCATACTGTTTTGATAATAGTTCAATAGATCAAAATATTATATCAAAATAAAATCAGATAGTGTGATACCTCCAGCTTTGTTCTTTTGCTCAAGATTGTTTTGGTTATTTCAGGTCTTTTCTGGTTTCATAAAAATTTTAGGATTTTTTTTTTTATTTCTGTGAAAGATGACATTAGAATTTTGATAGGAATTGCATTGAATCTCTAGATTGCTTTGGATAGTGTGGACATTTTCACCATATTAACTCTTTCATTTGTAAACATGGGTTACCTTTCCATTTATCTGTGTCTCCAATTTATTTCATCAATGTTTTATAGTTTTCAGTTTATGGATCTTTTGCCTCCTTTTCTAAATTCTATTAATGCTATTGTAAATTTGGTTGTTTTCTTAATTTCTTTTTCAGATAGTTTATTGTTAATGTCCAGAAACACTACTGATTTTTGTATATTGATTTTGTAACCTGCAACTTTACTGAGTTTGTTTACCAGTTCTAAGAGATTTTTCGTGAAGTCTTTAGGGTTTCCTGTGTTTAAGATCCTGTCATCAGCAAACAGTGACAATTTCACTTTTTTCCTTCCTAAGTGGTTCCTTGAATCTCTTTTTCTTGCCTAATTGGTTTGACTAGAACTTCTAGTGCTGTGCAGAATAGAATTAGCCAGACTGGGCATCTTTGTTTTATTTCTGATCTTAGAGGAAAAACTCAAATTTTCACCATTGAGAATCATATTAGCTTGAGAACACATAAACACATGGAGAGGCTGGACAGTGGGAGTGGGGAGAGGATCAGGAAAAATAGCTAGTGCTGGGCTTAATACTTGGGTGATGGGATGATCTCTGCAGCAAACCACCAAAGTACACATTTACCTATGTAACAAACCTACACATTCTGTACATGTTAGCTGTGGACTTGTCATATATGACCTTTGTTGTTTTGAGGTACATTCCTTTTATAAGTAGTTAGATGAAAATTTTCACTATGAAAAAAATGTCAAATTTTGCCCAGTGCTTTTTCTGCATCCATTGAAATGATTGTGTGATTTTTGTCCTTCATTTTGTTTTTATGGTGGATAACAATGACTGATTTACATAGGCTGAACCATCCTTGCATCCTGAGGATGAATCCTGCTTAGTCACAGTGAATGATCTTTTTAATGTACTGTTGGATTTTGTTTGCTAATGTTTTCTTGATGACTTTTGCATTTGTGTCTATCAAGGATATTGCTTTGTCATTTTCTTTTTTTGTTATGGTTTCCTTGTGTAGCCTTGGTGTCAGGGTAATTCTAGCTTTATAAAATGAGTTTGAAAGTAGACCCCCGTTTTTCAATCTTTTGGAAGAGTTTAGGAAGGAGATTCGTATTTGTTCTACTTTAAAATCTTGGTAGAATTCTTGAGAGATGATTTATTAGTATGTCTTCTTACTCATTATTAATCTGCTCAGATGTTCTATTTCTTCTGATTCAGTGTTGGAATATTGCATGTTTCTACCAATTTATTTATTTCAGGTTATTTAATTTGTTGGTGTTTGCAGGTGGTCCCTCACTTACTATGGTTTGATTTATTATTTTTCAACTTTGCAATGATGCAAAAGGCATACTCATTCAGAATAAATTGTACTTCAAATTTTAATATTTTCCTGAACTAGTAATAACTGGTATGATACTCTTTCACAATGCTGGACAGTGTCAGAAAGCTGAAGTTCCCAGTCAGCCACATGATTCTGAGGGTAAACCACAGATACTTTATAGTGTACTGTGTTGCCACATAATTTTGCCCAATTGTAAGCTAATATAAGTGTTCTGAACATATTTACAGTAGACTGGCCTAAGCTATGATGTCAGGTAGGTTAGGTGTATTAAATGCATTTTCAGCTTTTGATATTTTAACTTATAATGTATTTATTGAGACATGGTTCTCCTTTAGTCAAGGAGCATCTGTAGTTGCTCTTAGTGCTCTCATGACCCTTTGTATTTCTGTGGCATCAGTTGTAATAACTCCTCTTACATTTCTAATATTGAGTCTTCTCTCCTTGTTAATCTTGTGAAAGTTTTGTTGATTTATCTTTTCAAAAAATCAAATTTTAGGGTTTTTTATCTATCGCTTTTCTAGTCTTTTATTTTTTTCTCTGATCTTTAGTTTATTTCTTCTGCTAATTCTGAGCTTATTTTTTTTTCTTATTTCCTTGAGGTGTAACATTGGGGTATTTATTTAAAAAAAAATTTTTTTTTTTTTAGAGACAGGGTTTCACCATGTTGTTAAGGCTGTTCTTGAACTCCTGACCTCAGGTGATCCTCCTGCCTTGGCCTCCAAAATGCTTGGATTAGACATGAGCCACTATGCCTGGCCTATTCTTTTCTGATATAGGTACTTATTGCTATAAACTTATCTCTTAGAACTGTTTTGGCTGGACACAGTGTCTCACTCCTGTTAACCAGCACTTTGGGAGGCCAAAGCAGGTGGGTCACTTGAGGTCAGGTGTTCGAGATCATCCTGACCAACATGGTGAAACCCCAACTCTATTCAAACTACAAAAAAATTAGCTGGACGTGTTGGTGGGTGCCTGTAATCTCAGCTATTCAGGAGGCTGAGGCAGAAGAATCACTTGAACCTGGAAGGCAGAGGTGACAGTGAGCCGAGATCACACCATTGCCCTCCAGCCTGGGTGACAGAGTGAGACTCCAGCACCCCACCCCCCCAAAAAAAGAGAGAGAGAACTGTTTCACTGTACACCATAGATTTTGGCATGTTGTACTTAAATTTTTGTTTGACTCGGTATATGTTTTAATTTACTTTTTCGTATTCCTTTTTCACCCCTTGGATGTTTAGGAGCGTGTTTGATTTTCACGTATGTATGAGTGTTTCTTGATTTCTCTATTACTGATTTCTAGTTTCATGTTATTATGGTCAGAAAAGATACTTAATATGGTTTAAATAATCCTGAATTTAGTAAATCTTGTTTTGTGGACTAACAAATGATCTATTTTGGAGAATGTGCTGTGTGTACTTGAGAAGAACATGTATTCTGTTGCTGTTTGATAAAGTGTTCTATAAATATCTGTTAGGTCCATCTGGTGGAAAATGTAGTTCAAATCCAGTGTTTTTTAACTGATCTTTTGTCTGGATGATCTGTTCATTTTTGAGAGTGGGGTATTAAAGTATCCTCCTAGTGTTATATTGTAGTCTATGCTTATATTTAGCTCCATCAATTTTTGTCTAATTTAGTATGGTGTTCCAATGTTGGGTGCATATATATTTAGAGCTGTTATAGCTTTTTGATAAATTGACCCCTCTATCAATCTATAATAACATTCTTTGCCTCTTTTTACAATTTTTAAAGTCTATTTTGTCTAAGTATAGCTACTCTTGCTTCTTTTGTTTTCCATTTGTATAGAATATCTGTCCATTCTTTCACTTTCAGTTTGTGTCCTTAGAGGTGAGTTTCTCGTAGACAGGATGTAGTTGGATCTTTGTATTTTTATCCATTCAGCCACTTGATGTCTTTTGATTGGAAAATCCAATCAATTTACATTCAAATAAATTACTTAGATAAAGGCTTCTTGTTTCCATATGTTAATTGTTTACTAATTAATTTGTAGACTATTTGTTCTTCTTTTGCTGTCTTTCTTTTTGGATTGATGATTTTCCATAGTGGTATGCCTTGAAATACTCTCTTTTTGTCTTTTATGTATCTACTAAGAGTTTTACTTTGTGGTTACATGAAACACATAAAATATATTACACTATTAACAGGATATTTTAAGCTGATAACAACTTTACTTTGATTATTTGCACAAACTCTACACCTTTACTTCTCCCAACACAATTTGTTTTCATATCTTTTAAAGCCTGTGCGTCTTAACAAATTATTTTAGCTACAGTTTTTTGTAATACTGTAACCGGTTTTTTTCTTGGATGCTGGTGAGGCACAGCTCCCCCAAGAGAATGCTGGGTTCTTGGTCTTCAATCTCTTAAAGACTAAGCAATGGGACCATGCAGGTGCACCATACGCTCATAAAAGTAAATATTGGACCGAAGAAGTGTTGCAGAAAGGTGATTTTATTTAGGTAGGGAAAAGAGAAGAAGAGAAAGACTTACGCAAAGAGTATGGAAGGGGATTCCAGAGGGAAAATCACAGAGGGGAAAGGGAGCTCCCACCATGTGGGAGGGGCTTCCAGAGAGCTGGAAATCCACTGTGGGTGAAGGAGCAGGGGAATTTATCCTGGGAGAAATTCCCACCTTCCCAAGTTCCTCTGGCCAATGAAAGGAGTTCCTCTAAACTTCCACTGGGGTGATTGACTGTTAGTTTCTTCCTGCACCCGCAAATTCAAACATAAACCGTGAAATCTCCCGAATGGAAAGAGATGAGAGGGAGACATGGTGCTGGGAAATTCTTTCCCTTAAAACTACACCCCCTCGTGGACCTGGAAAAAGAACCCATTCCCTCAATACTTTTGCCTTTTAACCTTTATACTAAATATAATTGATTTTCACACCACCATTACAGCATAAGTTTGACTGTCTAGTTTTACCAATGAGTTTTACATTTTTATATGTTTTCATATTGCTACTAAGTGGCATTATTTTCAGTTTCAAGAATTCTTTTTAGCATTTTTTTGTAAGGCAGGTCTAGCGGTGATAAATTTCCTCAGCTTTTGTCTGAGTAAGTGTTTATTCTTCACTTTTGAAGAGTAAGATTGCCGAGTGTAGTATTCTTGGTTGATAGGTTTTCTTTTTCTTTCTGTCAGCTTTTGAAATATATCATTGAGTTCCTTCTGACCTACTAAGTTTCTGTTGAAAAATCCTCATAGCGTCATGGAGAGGTCTCCTTATACATAACAATGCACTTTTTCCTTGCAGGTTTCAGTATTCCCTCTTTTTCCTTAATTTTTGACAATTTGATTGTATTGTGTCTTGGAGTGGGTCTAAGCTTCTGGTGAGATCCATCCACTTGATCAAAACATGGTGGAGAAGGCCAAAGGAGAAGTAGACACATGCAAAGTGGCAAAACCTAGTGGGCATCCTGCTTTGTAACAACTCGCTGTTGCAGAAACAAATCCATTTCTGTGGAAGCTCATCTAGTCTCATGAAAGCAAGAACTCACCCATGGCCAGGAAGAATGACACCAAAGCATTTATGAGGGATCAGCCTAAAAGACTCAAAGACCTCCCACTAGGCACCACCTCCTAACACTGTCACATTGAGGATCAAATTTCAACATGAGTTTGAGTGAGAACAAAGTATATCCAAAGCACAACATGCTATAAATATTTTTAAATATTTTATCTTGTTAGAGTTTTCAGGAAACAACCAGAAGGAAATAAACATTATCAAAATGTACTTTACTCATGCTATTTTGTTTGTTTTATATTTAGTTTCAAATTTCAGTAGTTAAAAACTTTATACTGGCAGAAGTACCACATAACAGCAAAGTTACTACACTGCACTAGATGTTATTTACATTTAGTAAGAGATACCTATGGTGAATAAGGTTCTGCTAAAACGGTGAGGAGGGTTTTAGGTAATTCAGAACTATTCCTGTTATTGGTTGTGCTCTCTAACTATAAGCACAGCAAATAAATCTTCTAAAATTAGAAAACCACTATTGTAATTTTCTTTATCTTTTTGCTTTTTCCCTATCAAATCTCAGCATTACAGTTCTCATAAGTACTTCTGAAGGCTTTGTTTTATTTACTGCGTTTAACACAAATACAGAGAATTTAAAATAAATAATAACCTTTTCTATGTGTTTCTAAGTAATTTTTAATCTCTTTGGTATTTTCTTGTATTTGATTATTTAAACTGACCTGTTGATAAAGGCTACCATTTATAGTATGTGTTTATGTGTATCAGAATATTATGAACCTTTAAATTTTTTCTATTTCTAATCATCAAACATATAATAACTTTTTTTTTTTTTTTTTTTGAGGCAAAGTCTCACTGTCACCCAGGCTGGAATGCACTGGCACGATCTACAGTCATTGCAACCTCTGCCTTCTGGGTTTAAGCAATTCTCCCTGCCTCAGCCTCCTGAGTTGCTGGGATTACAGGCACCCACCACCATTCTTGGCTAAGTTTTGTATTTTTAGTAGAGACAGGGTTTCACCATGTTGGCCAGTCTGGTCTCAAACTTTTCACCTTAGGTGATTTGCCACCTTGGCCTCCAAAGTGCTGGGATTATAGGCATAAACCACCATGCCTGGCCATAGTGACTCTTGACTAGGGTTTAATTTTGGTATAAAACTTGTTTCTTTACCAAATTGTTTTCAGAAATAGATTCAAGATAATAATACACCTTCATGAGCAGTGTTTAAGAATAAGACTGATTTGGGGGCAGCATTGAGTTATTGTTAAGGGAAAGTGGTGAGGGATTTGGAGGAGCAATATGGGAGATTTTTTGTGAAGGGCCCTTTTTTTTGACTTACTCAGAATATGCCAGAATGACAGTTTCTACAACCATTGAAAAGAGAATATTGAAACCAACCCAGAAACTCTGAAGATCTCAATGCTTGTATTACAGTGTCAACCCTGACAGTCACTGCATATTGCTGGCATTCAGAATATCTAGTAAAGATGTGCTAATCTTTCATCCCAATCCATTCTAAGGATCTATAAGTACCTAGTAAGTATAATGCTTTAACAGCACTTTCCCCCAGAATATCCCATGGTATCTTCATAAATGTTCACTTGGTATTCCTTCAAAATTGGTTTCTCAGTAATATTTCTGCTTCCTTTTTAGCAAATATTTTTTTATGAAAGTTTTTTAGAGGAGAATTATAGTGTCACTGATTCAGAAGCTGCCTATTATAAGGAAGGACAGAGAAAAAAGTCAGCCTCAGAAAACTTTTTTTTTGCTTACAGTAATATTCATACTTCTTAAATTTTGAAAAAATAATATAGCAGTGATTGTCTATCCTAGGCTGCTTTTGGATATACTGTTAGCTTCTAAAGCATCTCTGATTTTTAAAAATCATTTTTATGCATTTATATCCAAGAGTAATGTTCCTTCTTATGCTATATATCTCACTACTGAATGAGGTCTAGCTTAGGAGCATAGAAAACCCAGATGAAAAACTGGCAATTAAAAATCCCAACAAGGTAATGCCAGATAACAATACTTTTCTCTCTGCAAACCACTTTAATTTAAATCTGTGAATAGTACTGACCTACACTGAGCTTCACTGAGTTTTTTAAATACTTATCTTTTTAAAAATAGAAAGTCACCAATGCTTCAATTAATTATAAAATTTGGAGGTCCTTCAAATTTTCTAATGAAAGTTAAAAATGAAAACATTTTTTCAAAATTTACCTGTGTTTTTTCCCTGTAAATTGAGACCTTTGCAGAGAATGCACATTCTTGCCCAAGGTGCCTGCGGTTTGCCTGAACACTTTGCCTGTGGTAGTTCTGTCCTGAAATGCAGTGAACTCTGCTTCAGTAATTTCCAGTCTGCAAAGTAAATGAAAAATTGTGGTGTAACAGGCAGGGATTTTGCCACCAACCATCTATTTGTATTAATTGGATTTGTAAAATGAAATTCCTGCATGGTTTAATGAGAATAATATGCCGAAAACCTCATTGAACTCCAACTCTTGCGGACAGACTTCACCAGACAAAGAAAGTAAAACCCCTGCTACTCCTCATCACTCTGGGCCTTCTAATTAGTGACATGCATGGCAACAACACTCCTGGCATGCCTGTGCTTTTCATTTTGGGTTAAATGGTTGCAAATGAAAAATAGGACCCATATTTTGTCAATAAAATTTATATTTGGTCAAATGTAAATTATAAATTATAAATATTAACTATTCCAGAGCATAAGACTCTGTAAAAATGACCTAATTCACAAACATTTTAAGTCTTTATATTTATGATGAATAATTTTAAGTAGTTTACCATATTAGAAATTTATAATGTCAGGCGATACATTTTTCATAGTAAAAATGTGTTGTTTCTGAGGTACTGGCACATACTTGCTCCCTAACATAAAGGCCTAGATCTAGTAGTTATCATCAAAAAATAATAATCACATGTGTTGTATGAGTTTCACACTATGGAGTTTTATGATCAATATATAGTAAATAATCTGTTTATTTGAAATTTTCTTATTAAAGATTTTAAGAACTATTTTATTTTACTTATGCCAAGTCGTACTTAAAGCCTGGGTTTTAAAAAAGAAGTGTAGGCATGGGACTATTATATTTTGTAACACTTTTAAGATTTTAAGAACATTTTAGTAAAATTTAAAGCATCCACTTCTGCAGCATTAGTAAAATTGAAGGATAAGTGAATTTGTGCCTGTCTGTTAGAAATTTAGTGGCCAATTTCATTGAAATTATCCATTAATGAGTCCTGAACCAACCTTTTCAAAACAATTACTTTGACATTTCCATGCTAAGTGAGGAGGATGCAAACATGAATGATTTCTAGTAGTCACAGCCTTCTGCCTGTTAAAAGAAACAGATGTATGGAGCAAATATTCACAATTCAATACAGGGCGCAAAAAGTGATGTTGACACAGAGAAACAGAGTCTGTTTTCCTGTAGATTCTATGTGGATTATATCATATGGAGAATACAGTTCAATTTTAAAGGGGGAAAAAAAAGGTGTATCATGAAGATAGTAAAGATATTTCATCATTGAATGACATGCATGGGCCATATCAGCATGTAATATGATATGACAGTAATTTCAGAAACTCTTTTGTGGTAATAATATTTCCAGGTTATTAAAGCCAGGAGAGCAATTGAAAAATTTGATGATAAAATTATAAGATCAATAACTTTTTCTTTTTTGCCACAAAATAAAAGGCAGATATTGGCAACCTATAAGTATTTGTTGAATAAATGAATACACGTTACATATTTTTGCATAAAATGAATTATTTAATATTTGCAATGAACCTACAAAACAGATAAGCAAGAATTCTGACCTCCATTTTAGATAATAAAGTTTAAGATAACAGACTTTAAAAGAATCCACCAAGATCACCCACATAGTAAGTGACTGAGTAGGGACTCAAACATATCTTGATTTCAAAGGCAGACACTTTCTGTCACATAATACCCTTTCTAACTATACGTTGTTTATATATTCAAATTTCAAGATGTCTGGAGAGCAAGGAAACGTGTTTAGGACAAAGATAAGTGAGAAGTAGAAGCCCTACTTTGAGATTTATCGCAGAATCCCCTATCAAAATCAGGGATAGCTCTATGAATAGATGTAGTATGCAAGAATATATGTAATGTAATTCAACATCAGAAAGAGTCACTTTCCTCTAAGCAAAGAACTCTTGAGTCAGAAAACAATGACTGTAACACTCAGAAAGTAAATTTTCAAGCATTTTCTTAGTCTTACTCCAATGTGCTAATTCACTTACCGATTAGTCCTGTTAACATTGTCTAAACAGCATCAGAACACTTGGGAGAGACAAAATTATATTCACAGGAGGTTCAATGTAGTCAGGGTCTCAGTGATATTGAACTATATATAGATGAGCATTGAGAGCACAATCTTGTGGCCAAGATAGAGGAGAACAATCTAGAGAGCACCGTACATGGCCAGGAAGTCAGGAACAAGCAGGTAATGAGGGGGAAATGCAAAAATGGAAAAACTCATTATTTTACTTATGCCCAGTCATAAGTAAGGTCTTTAAAAGTCTGGTCTTTAAAAGAGAAGAGTAGGCATGGGGCTGTTATATTTTGTGATACTTTCCCCAGACTGTTCTAGAGTTTTAAAAAAACATAATCCAGTATGCTTCATAGGAATAATATGACAAAGTGATATAAAGTGATGTAATGTCTGAGATCATGCAGTTACTTGTAAATTTTCCCCAGTGCCATGGCCACAGTTTCCTAAGTTAGATGAGAACCAAAGTTACCAAGAGTAAAGCAGTGGATTGCTGTTAGTTCCCTTATAAAATAAAATAGAAAAACTGTCTTTAAAAAATAAGATAGCAGGATTCCCGGCCAAGATAGCTAAATAGCAACAGCTGTGGTCTGCAGCTCCCAGCAAGACCAATGCAGAAGGTGGTTGATTTCTGCATTTCCAACTGAGATACCTGTGTCATCTGACTGGGACTGATTAGACAGTAGGTGTAGCCCATGGAGGGCAAGCCGAAGTAGGGCGTGGCGTCACCTCACTTGGGAAGTGCAAGGAGTTGGGGAATTCCCTCCCCTAGCTAAGGGAAGCCGTGAGGACTGTGCCATAGAGTTATTCAGCCCAGATACTACAGTTTTCCCATAGTCTTTGCAACCCAGAGACCAGAAGATTCCCTCGGGTGCCTACTACACCAGCACAGCCCTGGGTTTTAAGCTATTTGGGAAGACACCAAGCTAGCTGCAAGAGTTTTTTTTTTCATACCCCAGTGGTACCTGGAATGACAGTGAGACAAAACCATTCACTCCCCTGGAAAGGAGGCTGAAGCCAGGGAGCTGAGTGGTCTTGCCCAGTGGATCCCACACCCACAGAGCCTAACAAGCTATGATCCACTGGCTTGAAATTCTCGCTCTCAGTACAACAGTCTGAAGTCTACCTGGGACACTCAAGCTTTGTGGGGGAGGGTCATCCACCTTTACTGAGGCTTGAGTAGGTGGTTTTCCCCTCACATAGTAAACAAAGCAACTAAGAAGTTTGAACTAGGCAAAGCCTACCACAGCACCACAAAGCCTCTGTAGCCAGACTGCCTCTCTAGATTCCTCCCCCCTGGGCAGGACATCTCTAAAAGAAAGGCAGCAGCCCCAGTTAGGGGCTTATAGATAAAATTCCCATCTCCCTGGGACAGAGGACCTGGAGGAAGGGGAGGCTATGGGCACAGCTTCAGCAGACTAAACATTCCTGCCTGCCAGCTCTTAAGAAGGCAGAAGATCTCCTGGAATAGTTCTCAAGCTCTGCTAAGGGACAGACAGTCTCCTCAAGTGGTCCCTGACCCCCGGACCTCCTGACTGAAACACACCTCCCAGCAGGGTTTGACAGACACCTCATACAGCAGAGCTCTGGCTGGCATCTGGAGGGTGCCCTCTTGATGAAGTTTCCAGAGGAAGGAACAGGCAGCAATCTTTGCTGTTCTGCAGCCTCTGCTCGTGATACTCAGGCAAATAGGGTCTGGAGTGCACCTCCAGCAAACTCTAGCAGACCTGCAGCACAGGGGCCTGACCGGTAAAAAGAAAACTAACAAACAGAAAGCAATAGCATCAACATAAACAAAAAGGATGACAACTCAAAAACCCCATCCAAAGGCCACCGACATCAGAGACCAAAAGTAGACAAATCCACAAAGATAAGGAAAAACCAACACAAAAAGGCTGAAAATCCTAAGAACGCCTCATCTCCTCCTAAGGATTACACTTTCTTGCCAGCAAGGAAACAAAACTGGATGGAGAATGAGCTTGATGAATTGACAGAAGTAGGCTTCAGAAGGTGGGTCATAACAGATTCCTCCAAGCTAAAGGAGCATATTCTAACCCAATGCCGGGAAGCTAAGAACCTTGATAAAAGGTTACAGGAACTGCTAACTAAAATAACCAGTTTAGAGAAGGACATAAATGACCTTATGGAGCTGAAAAATGGTACGAGTGTTGGGGTTTGACAGGCAGATGCTGACCCCACGACGGATGAATAAATTCACTCAGACACAGAATACCATGAGAGAGTGGGCTATGGGTGTTCATGGTCACTCACAGATACTCCAGGAGAGTGCTGTAAAGAGTTAGCAGCTACTGTCCTTGACTCCTGGCCTTGCTGGCCTTTATTCAGCACACATTAAATGACAAAAGATTTGAGTCAACAACATTAGAGAGTAGATTGAAGGCCAGGTTCTGAGGCCTAAAGCAAACACCATTTGCAGGTGATAAATCTGGTCACCCTCCCCCCAAAAAGCCACCTGGCAAGCGAAAGATTAAAGGTTAGCTTTTAGGACCACGTGAGTAAACAGGCTATTTAGGTAAATTCCCTTACATTTCTTTGTTATTTTCTTTTCTTTATCAACTAAAGGTAAAGGGGATTAGCTGCCTTCAGCTGTTATTCTACCCTGAGGCTTTTACAAAATCTTCCGGCCTTGCAAGATCTGTGACTATTTTCTATAACTTTCTCTAATATTTTTCCCCTAATATTTTTGCCACCACCTTGACTGAACTACTGCATCTCCCCCTTTTCTGTTTTCTGCATCAGGTGTTATTGATTGAAGATTACAGATGTATGCAGTAGCAGTTTTATCAGGCAAGGCCGTCATTGCTCTTATTCCAGCTTTGCATCCTAGAATCAGTAAATAACATAAGAAAATCATGAGTGTAATTAGCAACATTCTTTTCCGATCAAAGAATGACCCCCAGGAGAGGGGAGTCTATCCAGGAGAGATGATCTTGCACACACTTCCATATAGCTGTTTTTTGGGTGTGTAGATCTACAGTGTGAAATGACTCTAAAATTTTTGTTTTAAGTTGCTTTATGTCTGCTGTTAAATTGTCATGAAAGGTTCCCAGAGACTTTGCTTCACCTCATCCCAACTATGTATTGATTGATTCCATGGTAGAGAAGTGACACAGATATGTTTGTCTTTTCAGTCACAGTTTAATTGCTGTAGGAATGCCAGCACATTCTGTTGCTCCCCTGCATATTCCACAGCAGCCTCGAGGGCTGGCAGACATGCAAGCATTGTTTAATCTATACCTTGCTCTAAGAGAAGCTCATTAGACATATTTTTGGCCAGATTATCTACAAAGGCAGCTGTTTGTACTGACTCAGTAGTAGATGCCACAGCAATGCTAGCAATTGACAAGATGACTATGGCTAAGACTATAAAGACTATAAGTGTGCCTGGGAATCTTTTTTGTCTGACCTGGGACAGGGCATGTTCTAAGGTGTTAAGTAAGGTCAGAGGAACAGCATTGTTAAAGAAAAGGATTTTCAACTCAGAATTTCATATCCAGGCAAACTATTTCATATCTGACAATTACTTCTATTTTACGCTTACTTAGAATTGACTTCATTGTAGAAATCACTTTGAAGTTATGTGATTGAAGATGTGCTCAATTAAATGGTCATTTCATTATTGTTTTCTTTGTTTAAATACAGTATTACTTAGGAAACTCATACTTAAAATAATCTTAATCTTCCAAGGGAATTTGATAGTTAGAAATTGTGAAAGATTATTTGTCTGATAAATACATTTAATCAGTATTTTTTGAATGTACATTTTACGGTATACGATTTACACTTCTCTTGTAGTGTGTAGCCTTCTGGAATAAATCAGAAGAGTGTGGTAGAATGCCATGAGGCAAAAGCTAACAAGTGCTTTAAAAAAATATGTAACACTCCTTATCATCTTATCTCCTGTCACTCCTAATACACGTTACACATTTGAACCTGAGTATATTATATGCCATACATACACACTGTACATGCCCCCTCAACCTGTTCATGCTGTCACACCTGTATTCATGGGCTCTTTTTGCTGAGTAACTATACCTCTTCCCACTCCCTGAATGACTCATGAACAATCGTACTGTATCTTAGTTTCTGATCTTATATATGGGGTAGTGCTTTTCACTGCCACTAGTTTATACACACACTTTTGGGCTTGAAGTGTCAAAGTCATTGTATTTGTTAATTATCTTTATTAAAGCTACAAATTCAATTGTGTCAAACTTAGTCAAATTTTCCCACTTTAAAAAGAACTTGGCAATCTTAATATACCTTTAAAAACTTAACAACTGTCAGAAATGATATTAATTTATAGTTTCTCCTTAAGGTTAGTGAGATCCTATCAAGTGGAAGGATCCTACTAAGATGGTGTCTCTTTGGTATCTTGTGGGCAATTGATTTTTCCAAGTTGTAATGAGATTTAAATGCTTTACGGGCAATAGAACAGCAAACATTGGAGTTTACCCAACAATTTATTGGCTAGGAATAAGAGAAATCTAATTCTAGAGGGTCCTAAAAGCATTGGAGAATATGTGATACTGTAATAAAATGCCTACATAGATTAATAAAAATTATTAGAAAGATACAAATTGAATAATTGTGAACAATTACCATAAAACAATGTCCCAACTTCAATTTTTATACCTTTATTTGTCTTTATACAGTACTGTGAATTTTTTTTTATTGTACTTTAGGTTCTGGGTGCATGTACAGATCATGTAGGATTGTTGCATAGGTACATACATGGCAATGTGGTTTGCTGCCTCCATCCCTGTGTCACCTGTATCTTGCATTTCTCTCCATTTTATCCCTCCCCCTTCCCACTCTCTGCTCTCCCTCCCCTAATCCCCACCCCCAAATAGACCCCAGTGTGTGATACTCCCCTCCCTGTGTTCACGTGTTGTCATTGTTCAACACCCGGCTGTCGGTGAGAACACGCAGTGTCTGATTTTCTGTTCTTGTGTCAGCTTGCTGAGAATGATGGTTTCCAGATTAATCCATGTCCCTACAAAGGATGTGAATTCATAGTTGTTTTATGGCTGCATAGTATTCCATAGTGTATATGTGCCACATTTTCTTTGTCCAGTCTATCATCGATGGGCATTTGGGTTGGTTCCAGGCCTTTGCTATTGTAAACAGTGCCACAATGAACATATGTGTGCACGTGTCCTTATAATAGAATGATTTATAATCGTTTAGGTATATATGCAGTAATGGGATTGCTGGGTCAAATGGAATTTCTATTTCTAGGTCCTTGAGGAATTGCCACACTGTCTTCCACAATGGTTGAACTAATACACACTCCCAGCAATAGTATAAAAGTGTTCCTGTTTCTCAACATCCTCTCCAGCATCTGTTGTCTCCAGAATTTTAATAATCACCATTCTAACTGGCGTGAGATGGTATCTCAATGTGGTTTTGATTTGCATGTCTCTAATGACCAGCGATGATGAACATGATCATTACATTATGGCTGGGAAAATCAGGCCCATCAGAAATTCTCAAAAGCCACTGGCCAAAATTTACCAGAAGCCAGAGGTGAAGAGAACCATTGCTGCAGCTCTTTCATTCAGCCCCAGAAGCATGGAGCAGAGTGGAAAGGGTGAAGAAAGGACATGGGGTTCCACAGAGATGATTTCAGCTGTCCATTTTTATTAGAAAAACTTAAAATAACACTGATTAACTTTTCACCTAGTTGCATACAAAATTTTACAGCTTGTTTCTTTCTTTCCCTCCCTTTCTTTTATTTCTCTTCTTTTTTCTTTTTATTTGAAAAACTGGGTTCTTATTAAAGGGGTAATTTTTTAAATCTTACTAAAGATTTTTGTAGTAGCACTGAGGTACATCTCAGTTGCTACACATAACAGCAAGAAGGGGGGTGAAAACATCTGTCTCAAAAGTGCCTTTGATTATCTCATCAGATTAACATGCTTTAAATTGCACTTAGGCTTTTTTTTCTTCCTCTGAGTAATTATAGATTAGAAGTTTAATTTCAACCTAATATAGTGTGGCTGTATAGAATGAAATGGTGTTTTGATATTTTAGCAGGATATATAAAAGGACTTACAAAAATACTAGTCTAAAATAATATTGTTCTGTGGTGGTCTATAAATTCTGTCATATTACATCCTCATTTTTCATAGTTCAATATCCTTGTCTACTAGAAAGATGCATATTCTTTATTTTTGATACATTGGTAAAATAATTACTTAGAAAACATACCCAAAGAGAGCTATCTTATGCAAATTCCATTTAACCACAAGTGGCATTTGACAATGATACAGGTATTCATTTTTGATCAAAAAATTTAGCTACCCAGAACTGTTTACAATAAACATCACAGAAAATGCCATTTGTCTCGGATAACTGCTCTATTTATTTAATTGATGTTTATGATTAAATTACAGTGCAAGTTTCCAGATATGCATATTAATAAACTAGATGTAACACTGTAAGTTTCTATATTATTTTTTAAAGTACTCTGTGATCCAGTGGATTTGATGTTTGCAGCTACTGTCTAGTTTTACTAATCCTTGCAAATTCTAAAAAGGAAAAATGAATAAAATATAACTACAGCTGACACAAATATCTGCATGTTACTCTTTGAACATGAATAATTTATAAAACTTGCTGAGTGAAAGTAAACATCAAGATTATTTCTATTTTTTATCTTTCCTTGACTTTCTCTTTGGTGGAAATGCTAGCAATCAAGATAAGCAGTAATCCATATTCTAAATAAATTATTAATATTATACATATATATCATTAATTGACATTATATACAACCTAGAAAGGTTTTTTGTAAAGCAATGACAAAGATTGTAGACCTCACATTAAGAAATTTATGTCATTAGTCTATACTTTTTTTGTGTTGTCTCTTTTCAGTGAGAAAAGTACTTGATTAATAACAAGGAATATTTTAAGTTGTGTTTTGGTTTAAAGGTTTCATGAGGGCAATCTGAGTGTGTTTATTTAAATTTAAAATATGCGTACCCTTTAAGCAATTTCATTCTGGGAACTTAGTTAACCAAAAAAGAAACCTGACAATACATAAAGATGCAATTAGAAGATAGATTTATTACCATATTATTTATATTGACAAAAAAGTAGTAAGCTGTCAAAAAGTCTATCAATAAGAGAATGTTTAATAAGATTAAACATTGGGTTAGTCTGGTTCTTATGAGATACGGATGGCAAGACAGAATTAAATATGCAAAGATTTAGTAGGAAAACTGCATGTAAGAGAGAAAATTGGATGGGAGTATCTGAAACTACCATGCAGTCTAAAGAAAGTTCAGCGAAGCCATCAGGGAGTATGTGAGCCTAAATAGCAAGAAGGTAAGTACACTTTCATGCACATGGAATCTTTGATACGTACATTGATAAGTCACGAGGCAGGGCAGAGTTCATAATACCCCAAATATCTCCATGTTTTCTTGCCTTTATGACTGATGGTACCAGTCTCTCTACCAGGATTCATTTCTGTGTCTACTAACCCAGCTTCAAAGTTCAGCTCAAATATTATCCTCAAATAATTTCCTCTCTATAATATTCTTGAAATAAAATTATAGAGATGAAGGACAAGGTTAGTGTTTGTGAGGAGTTAGGAATCCAAAGGATGTGGCTGTAAAGGCGTACCGCAAGGGATCTTTATGACAATGAAATAGTTCTGTATCTGAGACCCAAAGATGTTTATTAGCATATATTAACATTACATGGTGTGGTGGTAATATTCATCTGCTCAAGGGACGAAATTGCATAAGAGTACACACACACAAAAATATATAAAACTGATGAAGTTTGAGTAAGCTCTGTGGATTGTATTAATGTCAATATCTTGGTTTTGCTATTGTAGTTATCATTCGAAGAAACTGGGTAAGAGGTACACAGGACTACCTTGTACATATTTTGCAACTTCTTATTAATCTATAATTCTTTGAATATAAAAAAAAATACGTGTACAAAAAAATTCATGACCAAATTATTTGTAAGTGCCCCAAATTGAAATAAAATTAAAGGACCGTGAAGAATAGAATGAATACAGGAATTGTAGCATTTTCACACAACAGCAGCAAAGCAATGCTACAATGCAACACAAATGATTTTCACTAATGTAACAGGGAACAAAAGAAGCCAGTATACACTGTATTACATACTTTTCTTAAAAGTAACCTCTGTGCTATATATCAGCGTAGTGGTTACCCTGGAAGGGTAGTGCCTGGTGAGAGGCATAAAGATACTAAAAATGTTTTATTTCTTGTTTGGGTACCAGTTGCATGGTATGTTCACTTGTAAAATTCTCTAAGCTGACACTTGCATTTTATACTTTAATAAAATATATGTTTGAAGAATAATTGCTAAGGAAACCAGGTATATATTTTTATCGAGTTTTGTCTGATTGATAGGTAAGAGTGAGTAAGACTTGATACAAAATAATTAAAAATAATAAAATTTTTTATTCTGTGCTTTAAAAAACAAACTTTGGAGAGTATGCAAAATTAAATGACCATTTTTAACTCACTTGCTTTCCTAGTGAGGGCTAAAAAAAACACTGGGCTGATAGAGGATTCTTTATTATTTTTTTTTAATGATGTCCTGATAATCCAAATAAAAAGATGAAACCAATAGAAACATATTCATATGTATTTGTATGTCTTGTTTATGACTTACATGTGTCCAGGCTTGGACAAATTATCATCAAAGCGACAACTGTCCCTGAGGAGCCCCGGCTGGGGAAGGTGCAGCTGAGGATAGTTATTAGCACATGTAACATTACATGGGACTCATGTAACTTGACAAATGCTGCAAGACAGTGGAGTTTATATATTTACTGTATAACAGCAGGTGCTAAGTTTTATATTCAGTAAGAATAATTTATTTTGTTACTCTTCTCTCAGCCAATGTGGGATGATTAGTTTATTAATCGTATATACTTAGCCAGAGATTTTATAGCTATAATATCAGCACAGATTTTTAGGGTATAAGTGGTATACTGAAGATCCTTAGGACTGTATTTTCCTGTTTAAAAAACGTAAAAGCCTAAAAACTCAAGAGACCATGCCCTGATTAAAACATAAAGGTAATTTCACTACAGAATAAATAGTACATCAATGACAGCCCATGTAGTATGCCTTTGGAGTTTTCTCTGAGCTGTTGCCATGTTTTTCCATGATTCCTTCTTGGGCATTCAAACACACAAATAAAATACAGAGGAGGCCAGGCACAGTGGCTTATGCCTGTAATCCCAGCACTTTGGGAGGCCAAGGTGGATGGATCACCTGAGGTCAGGAGTTCAAGACCAGCCTGGCCAACATGGTCAAACCCCATCTCTACTAAAAAAATAGAAAATTAGCTGGGCATAGTGGTGGGCACCTGTAATCTCAGCTTCTCAGGAGGCTGAGGCAGGAGAATTACTTGAACCAGGGAGGCAGAGGTTGCAGTGAGCCAAGATTGTGCCATTGCACTCCAGCCTGGGCAAAAGACCGAGGCTCTGTCTCAAAAAAGAAAAAAAAAAAGAGGGGAAAAGAGCATTATAGAAAGAATTTAGATGTGTAGATGTTTTTATAGCCAATTTTATCACTATCTTTTTGTCTTATTTTGCAGATCTCTCTACTTCTTTCGTCCTAAATTTCCCTCTCACAAAAATATCAACTCATTTTTGTAGTGTTATTATTGACTGATAAGTGACAGAAAAATAGTAGGTGTGAACTTTTTGTTTCAACAAATTATCTGTTATATTTGCACAGTAGCCTAATGAGCACAATGGAGAAATATTGACTGAATAAGAGTTTAGTTCGTTGGTTTGCACTTTGGTTGAACGAGGGAACATGTATCAAAGAGATTGTTGGTTCCATTAGTATCGCCTTAGAACCTGCTGTTGAAGGGCTCATTCATTGTCCCAGCGCTGAATAACTCATTCATCAATGGCTTGTATCAGAGTATGATAATATGAGTCTCAGATATGGAGTTGAAGCTAAGAGGTAAATCATATATATGAGATCATATTATCAGTTACTCAAAAGATCTGGACAGGACTCAGACTGTTGCCGTTAGTCTTAAAGGTGGGAAAACTTGGAGATATTTGGGGAATTGTAAAATCTTTCCTACCTCAGGGCTTATCAATATACTTATCAAAGAGCCGAGATCAGGCCACTGCACTCCAGCTTGGGCGACAGAGCAAGACTCTCTCTCAAAAAAAAAAAAAAAAAAAGATTCCATGTACATGAAGGAACATTTGCCTTCTGTGCAGGGTCCACAGAAGCTGTACATATCTTTTCACAGAAATCAAATAAATCTAAGGCAAATATATAACACCTCATGGTAGTAGGTCTGCAAAAGGCAGCTTAGAAAATTTTGGATGAGCATCAAGTTCATCACATTAACAACATAATGTGCCTATCAAAAAATAGCAATAATCTTGCATAGGATCCAAAGTAACAAAGCTAATAGTCATATTCTACACTGGTTGGACAACATCTAGTGAGACTAGTTCATGGCTCCAGAAAGAGGACTCTGATAAATTATGGTATACCGCAATATTGAATTTGGTAAAGGAACAGAAGCAATGCTATGAGAGTACTGTGGAGGTGCCTGCAGATGTATAGAGGAAAAACAGAGAAAACAGGATATAGATCATGAAATATTTGAGGAGCTATCAAGATTTGATCAGGAAATTCTTCCCCACAGTGTCAAGTTATGGGAAGATAGCTTTTTAGTCAATGTAAACTAAAAGCTGTTATTAGAGATGTCAAACGATTAAACGAGGCTGGGTGCTGTGGTTCATGCTGGCAATCCCAGCACTCTGGGAGACAGAGATGGGGGGACCACTTGAGGTCAGGAGTTCGAGACCAGCCTGGCCAACATGGTGAAACCCCTTATCTACCAAAAATACAAAAACCAGCTGGGCATGGTGGTGGGCACCTGTAGTCCCAACTACTCAGTAGGCTGAGGCAGGAGAATCACTTGAACCCAGGAGGCGAGGTCGTGGTGAGCCAAGATTGTGCCATTCCACTCCGGCCTGGGTGACAAAGTGTGATTCTGTCCCAAAAAAAAAAAAAAAAAAAAAGATTAAATGAGCTACCCTGAATGATGCTCTCCATCTCTACTGTCACTACCTTTTCTAAGCCATCATGAACTTTGATCTGGAGCCCTTCAGTAACTGCTTAACTTTCAAATCCATCATTCTTCCAATTCATTAAGCGTTCAGGAGCATGAAGGAGCTTTTGAAAATGTGTATCTAAAGTAGCTTAAACTTAAGCATCCGTCCGTCTACTCCCAGCTTTCTTCTAAAATATTTGGCAGGCATTACAAGGCCTTCCAAAATACAGTTTCTACTCACCTTCTTAGCCTTGTCTCTGTGTCACTCATCTCCTCCATCAATTCTTCTGTGACTTCGAGAACTGCGGGCTTGTTCTTACAGTTGGGCAACGCTGTCTCTCCCACTTTTCTCGAGAACACCTACATGTATTCATGTATTTAGAGCTCAGCTAACCGTTTCTCAGAGAGGCCTTACGAGGTCACATCCCCTTGTATCTTTCATGTTCTGTATATGTATTTATAAGATTCAGTCTGTTTGTCTCTTCACCTAGATCATTTACAAGCTTCATGGCATCTAGAGCCTTGTGCGTATGTTTCCTGGGTCTCACCCAGTGTAGATGCCAATATATTTATGGAATAAATGTAGCAGTAAGGAGTATTTTAGGACTTTTCTACCTATGTGACCTATAGGACCTGAACTGGGTGAGATTCTCTCTGGTTTTCAATGAAGTTCAAAGGATAAGAAGTCAATAAGTAAATAAATAAATAATATTTACTGCTTCTGGTAAAAAACACAGTGTAATTTAATGTCATATTTTTGTGAGCACGAGTTTTCTTAGTGAATTATGGAGCATATGTTGCCCTATGACTCAGAATGTGATCCACAGACCAGCAGCATCAGCATTACCTGGAAGGTTGTTGGAAATGCAGAGTTTTGAGCCCACCCCAGATGTACTGAATCATAATCTGCATTTTACCAAAACCCCCATGTAATTCAGAAGCACATTAAAAAATTGAGAAGCACTGATCCACAGTGTCTTCATGTTTATACTATTAATAATTTAAAAGTATTTATATTTTTTAATATAATTGATATAATAGAACATATAACTGGAAAAATAAACTGAAAAGCTGATAGTTGATTTCCATCACTGTCCAGTGGATGTCACTTATAAGAAAATGCGCAGGCCATGTTCTGCTGTCCTCATGACGAGGGCAAGTTTACTTGACTAGAAAGCAAACAAACAAACAAAAACCTTCAAAGTCAATTTAATAGAGAAAGCAGATGGCAGACAGCCTCACAGTTTACAATTTAGCCTGTACGCCCATTTTGCATGAAGATGTGTAATATAAGCAGCTAGTTTGTAGCCTGTCATTTGGCATATACCTGCAAAACAGACATTTCTGAAAACTTTCATTTCAGTAACTGGGTTGCTGTGTGCAACTGCCGTTATTGAGAGTGATTTCTAATTATTTTGGCTTCCTTCCGGTAAATTACCAGAGAGAAGTCTAATTTACCATATGGTTTGCTGATACACTCATATTCACAAGCCATCGTTAGATGCAGCTAATCTGTAGTCAGGTGCTCTGTTTGTTCAGGCATATTGGAACAACCACTGATTAATATCGCTGAAGAGAGTGGTTAATTTTATTAGCCACTAAGAATTCTACTGTGAATAATCTTATTTGCTTCATGTGAACATTTATCCAAGAATGTGCATTCCAGAGAACATATTTTAAATGCAGGCTCCCCTTGAAATTCATACTAACACTGGTAATGGAGTTCTATAACAGGCACTGGACTTTGTTCAGTTCGCAATCTGGGATTTGAGGGGTTCTTTTTCTCCACTGTACATCTACTGCTATTTTTATTAAGTGTTGCAGTTTTTTTCTGTCAACTTCACCCGAAAAGACATCAATCCCACTCCCATAGGGCTTAGAATCTAAGCCAGTATGACAATACAACTCAGACATGTTTTTAATAATCGTTTAGAAGCTCCATGACAGAATTCTTTTTCCATTCATCAAGAACTATACACAGGCATTTTGATCATTGTCACAATTTAGAGAGCAGGTAACAGTAAATGTGCTGAGAATCCCCCTTCTACATCCAGTAATAGCTTTCTGTTTGAGGCACGCGCATTTAATGAAAACAGAAGACTTTGAATGTAGAATGCATTTTTCCACTTTCATGGCTCACCCATAGGGTTTCACTCACTCCTCCTCCCTTGCTTATGATCCTCTTTAGATGCTATTTTTCTTTTTTCCAAAAGAAGTAGTAGAGACATGTTAGAAACAGAATTTAAATATGTTTTAGAATAGATGGCATTCTAAATGCATGCTTTGTCTCTTTTGATATCCATCCACTTTAAAAATTGCAAGCATTTGTTTTCACAATTTTACTACACTGTAAATTGTTGTTTATAAGAAAAGAGATTGCATAAGTTGGGAGAGGTTTGAGTAATTTTTCAGTCCTCGGATATCTAAATTTTGCTCCATGTTGCATGTTATCTTACATTATAACAATTCTCTGAGCTCTTTGAAAATATTCCCAATAATGGAAAGAAATTTGGATATTCAGTACCTAGCTATTGCTAGTATGTGAAGTATCACATAAAATAATGGAAATGATTCCAAAACATATAAAAATAACTCTTTATTTCAATATGTCCTACCTGTGCTTATGTGTAGACATAACCAATATATTATGTGTCCACTGCATTGGTGGCAGATAGAGCTTCTGTTTTAGAGTCATGCAGAAATGAGAATGAGTTCTGTTCACTTCTTACCACTCTGACTTTGAGCAAATTGATCTCTAAACATTTTGTTTCTGTCTGTACTGTGGGGATTACATCTCCCTTATGATACATGTATCAGGATTAAATGGAAGAAAAATGTCTACAAAACTTAATGCAGTGCTTGCCTGTCAAAATAAATAATAAAATGTAGCCATTTATATTATTTGTTTAGATATATTTAAAAACAAACATGACTTTATATTCTTATGATCAGAACAACTCAGTGTTTACCTATAGGTGCTTATTGGTCATTGAATTCAGACAGTGGCTCACTGGTGGCCAAAGCAAAGTTCTTTTTGGAAGCAAAAAACCCGCCCATGGGTATATTAAGGCTCTGTGACCCGCACAGTACTGCTTCATGTTTTAGTTGAATACAACAATGGGAATATAAAAACAGCTAACAACAAATTTTACTGTGCTTTTGTGTATGCAAGTTTTATTCCTGAAAATAAAAGAATGAGTAGAATACTTGGCTTTCACAATCTTTGTAAAATTTTCTTTCTATAAAAATGAGACAGTGTATTATTTTTTAATCAAAATAAAGGCCAGTATGTTAAAAGGCTTAAAAAAATGATAACAATTGTTCAGTAGAAAGGATATTGCTACAGAAGTGACTCCAAACATACATATGTCTATGCACATGCCTACTAGAAAATAAGCAGTTATCAACCTTTACAATAGGTGCAATTCCACTTGTCACAAATAACAATGTTTGAGAGACAGGTAACTGTAATTTTCTCTATTTTCATTATCTGGTATCCATTTCTGAAATGTGTATCCTTTTTTTTCTTAGTAAAATGCGTATCCTTTTTTTTCTTTCATGCTAATATTCTTTTTTAAAATCATTATACCATGATGGCAAACCCAAATGTTTTAAAAATACACAATTATGTTGAGAATGTAGAACAGTGAATTACTAAGAAGTTTTTTAAACTTCATATAATACAACTTTATGTTCCTCCTGAACTTAAAATAAGATTGATTACAAATGTAGTGATTCTAAAAGATAACAAATTATCCGGTTGCTATATGCATATTCTTCTGGCCATCCAAAGATAGTATAAGCATTAAACAATAATTCTGACTATCTGCAAAAAATACCATGAGAGCTTGGCTTTCCCCTCTGGTAATTAATGAAGGCTATGAATTACAAATATAATTGTGTATGCTTGTTGGAATATCTGAGTGGTGGCTGCTGCATGAAATGGACTCATGAGTAGCAATGGTTAATGGTATATACAGTTCTCCTGGAAATAATTAATACCTGGGGGACAAGAGACCAGACCAATAGTGTTTATTTTTCCATTTTCACTTATGACCAGAATAGCTTAATTTTATGTCTAACATATTTTTACTTAAAATTCTTGTATTTTGAATAATTTCCTTCACATATAGTGTATTTTGTTAAGGTACAAAAGTAGTGATTACTGGTCAGAACAGTTCTATGAAATATTCGAATCTCTAGTAGACTGTTGCACTCTTGTTTTTCAAAGAATTACAAAAAGGACAATAAATGAAAGAAGTTAAAATGTATATTTTCACTCCAGTTAAAAAATGGTTTTAAATGCCAAAATTTAAATTATTTGGGGTGTGAATAAGAGAGTATACAGTTATATTGGGGGGAATTTATATTTGATGGATTTTGGTTCTTTGTGGAGTCTTTTTGTTTGCTTGTTTTCTGTATTTTTTTCTTGGTGGTGGTGGTGGTGGTGTTTTGAGGCCAAGTTATTCAGTTATTTATCTAAAAGGAGAAATTAACTCACATTTCACCCACAGTGGGAGTGGGAAAGAGAGATATCTGAGAGTCAGCCACAGCACTCTGATAGGCAAAATAATCAATATCTGTGCTTTAAAAAGTGTTCAGGTCCATAAAATTTGCACCTTCTATTCATTGTCTGAACTGTTTAATTTTGCACAGGCTTCGTAACTGTTAGCTGTTATAATGCGTAAATAAAAATCATGCACACAAATTGTCAATATTCCTATGCTGAAGTTACTGTATCTGTCAATCTTGATACTTAAATGACTTTGTAAGGATGTTGAAAGAGGAATGTCTCTTTGTTGGCTTTTTTCCAAGAGACCTCAAAGGATCATATATTTTTTGGTGTTTACTTTGGTCCTTCATTGTGTAAGCCTCAGAAGTTTGATTTTTATCATAATAAAGCAGATGATTCTAAGAAATTTTTACCAATTCACTTGCATGAAATAAACTAGAACTAAATTGCCTAATTTATTAGCTTACATAGAAGAATACATCTGCCAAGAGGAGAGAAGTTGAAGATATGCATTCTCTGTCCAGAATGTTCCCTCCCTGTTGGAAAAGCCATTAGAAGCCAAATCATAATCAAAAGTTTGCTTGACGATTATGTGATCAGAACAAGAAGAGTGATTTGTATGATTTGTATGTTTAGTGGCACTAAACCATAGTGGGAACTATCAGTCTGCACAGTTCACTTGATATCTGTCCCTGAGAGAGATTAGGTCTTTGTCAGGGCCCCGTCTCCTAGAGAAATAAGCTGTCTCATTGGTGCTTTGCCAACTATAGCTCTTCTGTCTGACCCAGTCATTTATTAGCTTTAGTCTAGCCTTGTTGTGTTCAGAGAGTCAGTCTGTGCTTCTAAGTTAGTTTCATGACTTTTCTACCTCAAATCAGGCTCCTTTTATAATTGTAGAGCCAGGAGCACTTCCATTCCCCTGTTGTCAAGTTCCAGGGGAGGTATTCCTTACACCCAGCAGAGACTTACTGAACAGGCTGGTAAAATCAGAATCACTATCTTAAATGAATCTGTCTGGAAAGTGATAAATAATAAATTTCAACCACACTTTAAAGCTAAATTAGTTCTTTTCGATGTATTGTCTCATATGATAAAATAGCGCTATTTTTTCAAACTGAGGGGAGCCAAGGGAGAACAATTTAAGGAAAGAATACACTATAAATCAGCGTGAAAGCTCTGTTAGATATATTGTTGTTTTTATCATAAAAAATTGATACATTTGTCTTAGATCTTTGGCTCTGATTTTTTATTTTAATTTTTATTGTGTTTTTAAATGTGGCAACCATGAACAAAGCAATCACTTGGTAAAGAATATTATCGTTAGAATTTCTCTGAGAGACCATTACAATGTCAGGCAGTAGGCACTGCACTGTAAAGCATGACTGTGTAGAATTTTGAATCGGTGCAAGGGGAAGTTTCCTTTAGTTTCAGAGAAATTATAGTAGAACAACTATGTAGCATGTAAAGAAAAGCAGTGCTTGTAGAACAGAAAATGGCAAAAGAAAAGTTAGGTGTGAAGGGTACTGGAGACCTTCCCCACAATAGTCAAAGGCACTCGATGATGATTTTGCCATGCCTTGTATGGATGATATAATCTCTATAACAAGTCAAGTGAGACAGATAGTATTCCTATTGCCAACATGGAAATTCCCCATTTTCATTTTTTAGACAGGTAGGAGAAGTAGGATCTACAGAATTCTTATTTCACTCTGCGATATCCTTTTCGGTGCTTGCTTCTGATGGTTTAGCCATAGGCTATTTGTTGACTGCTCTTCCCCATGAAAGTATATTTCATGCACTGTCCTGAGATTCATGTCTGTGGCTTCATTTGCTCACTGGACATTTCCACTCAGATGTTATGTGAAAACTAGCAGCTTGCCATTTCCAAACCTGTGCTTGTCTTTTTCATATGTACTCCTGTCTCACCTGACATGTCCTTGACTTCAGTTAATCATATTACCATCAATACATTCTCTCAATAATATGCTCAGTCATCCTCTACTCTTTCCTGTATTTAGCTCAGCACCCAAATTCAGCTGCCTGTATTTCAGAAATGTTTTCTCTATTTTACCTCTATTCTCCTTGCTGCCACTGCCTTTGTACTCTAATCACCAGTTTCCATGACCTACCTTCCCCCTCACTAGTCTAATCCAACTCTAGTATAATCTTTATATTGTACCCAGGTGATCTCATAAGTAGCAAATATGACAGTGAGACTCCCCAACATGAGAAAACACTAGTCTCCCTTAGACTAGCATGTCAAGCCCATGGCAGAGACTGGCCAGCTATTTGTCATTTTCCTTTCCTCCTGGGCAGACAATGATATTACACTGCCAAGCCTTCCTTGCAATTAGACATGGCCAAATGACTGGATTTGATCTAAACCATTTCTGGGCCAGACTGCCAGCTGTATACTGATGCCTAGCAGTACATCAGAAACTGCAAGTTAAAGATGAGAGCCTTTCCACCACCCAGTATCCCTGAAAGGTCAAGTTGGCCAGAGCCCCCACCCAGCACAACTAGGAATATGCATTTTGGACAATAGGTGAATGAGAAATCACTTTTTTATTCTTAAGCCACTAAGATCTTAGGGAATATCTATTATAGCTGCTATTATTTCTTTAACTGGTCTAAAGCTTAATCATCCTTCTTAGGCACACACATTCTAGCTTAGTCCCAAATCATCCTGCATAGCCCTGTGCTCTGCACCATTACCACACTCTACATATTCTCTCTCCTTGGCTTAAAGGCTTGCAAAATTGTAAGGCATCCTTCAAAACTAAACTCAAATATTACTGTTGCAATGGTTTCCAATGTTCCTAAAATTCTGTGAATATATATATCTCAGCCTTTACTATAGACCCATAACTATGAGTGTGATAATTTTATAGAACAATTCTTGAAGGCAAAGACTGTGTTATGAATGAACACACTGCTAATATCCTGCAGTTGTCTATCAATAAATTTTGTTAAATGAATGGAATAAATTAGGTTCTACATACTAGGATTTCATAACAAAGAGAAAACCGGTAACTAGAGTTTCTCTATGAAAATCATTCTTCATTTGCACAGGCATATTTGAATAAATTATTTTCTGAAAATATTATTCACAAATCTTCCAGGTATCATATGTAAACAGTGGTTGTTTTCTAGGGATAGCTAAGACTAGAGTACATCTTCCTTGTCTGTTTCTACAATTTTCAGTTTTTTGAAACTACTGAGATTTACTTTTCTAACGCTTTTCCATGCACTATTAAGCAGAAAACTGAAGAAAGTAGGTCAGGTTTCTGACCTGTTAGTCTTGCTTTGGTTGTATTTTTACACAAAGACACTGGCAGGCCTTTAAAATGCAGAAATATGAACAGGAAGTACAATACCTATGTCAAAATCTTCCTCTCCATTTATGTTTTTTGTTGTTCTCACAAAAGAATGATTTTGACAATATGTTGTACGCAAGAAAAAATAGTTTAAAATGCTGCTACTGGCTAGAGCTTCATCTAAAACAGACCTATGCTCCCTCATCTAAGATATTTTAGTTTTCTTTCCCATGTAGCATCAACTAAATAATCCCATGAAGTGCAATTTCTATTCAGAAATCATGATTCTTTTATTCTAAAGTAATAGAAAATATGTAAGAAACATAACACAGTTAATCTTCATCTCTTTGTGTAATGTTTGGAATTAAATCATTAAATCTTGCATTGCTGATTTTTCCAGGATGGGAAAAATTTATCACTGTATTTATTAATGTTATTTTATGCACATAGTCAAATACATATACACCTGCTACAAAAGTCTCTTAATGATGATACTTGTCTCAGAATCTCTGACATAATGTAAATTTGATTCAAAATGAAGTATAGGGTACATAGCTTCTTTAAGCTGGGTTATTCTATACTCAAATACAGATTCAGAGCCTTAAAATACTGAATTATCTTTATTATATTTACTAGAGATGCCAAAAAGATCTTGATTGTGGTTAAGAGAACTTCTGAATGTTCAGGGGTCTTTCAGTATTTTTGACTGGGAAAAAGAGAAATTATAACTTTCTATCACTTCATCCACACTTACCTTGTCTAACTTCATTTGTTCTATTACCCTAAGTCTTGATATATTCTTCCAAGATCTGCCCCCTAGTCCTCCTAGAAGTCTTCTCTTTCTTGAAAATTTAGTTAGATTTTATTATGTGTAGCCAGCTGTTTAATCTGTTCATGTTTGTTGTCTAACATGAGTAAAGCTAACTTTCACTAGAACTTAGTTATTCAAATAGCATTGGATTCCAAACATATGCATTTATTCTATTAATGCTAAGTCTCAAAGCTGATATCCTCATAAGATCCCTCTTAATCACTGGGTAAAATCAAGGTGTTGGAAGGGCTGTATTCTTTCTGAAGGCTCTAGAGGAAAATCTGTTTCTGTGCCTTTTCCAACTTCTAAAGGCTGCCCACTTTCTATGGCTTGTGGCCTTTTCCTCTGTCTCTAAAATCATATGTGATGGACTGAGTCCTTCTCATGCTGCTATCTCTCTCTTTTTCTTCTGCCTTCCTTTTCTTCCCTTCAAGGACCTCTGTGATTACATTGGACCCATCTAGATCATCCAGGATAATCTCCCTATTTTAAAGTCAGTTAATTAGAAACATTACTTCTATTTGCAACCTTAATTCTTCTTTGCCATGTTGTATTAGTCTGTTTTCATGCTGCTAAGACATACATACCCCCCAAGACTGGGTAATTTATAAAGGAAAGAGGTTTAATTGACTCACAGTTCCACATGGGTGGAGAGGCCTCACAATCATCGTGGAAGGCAAAGGAGAAGCAACGTCATGTCTTACATGGTGGCCAGCAAGAGAGCGTGTGTATGGGAACTCCCTCTTTTTAAAACCATCTGATTCCTTGAGACTTAGTCACTATCATGAGAACAGCATGGCAAAGACCTACCCTCATGATCCAATTACATCCCACCAGGTCCCTTTCACAATATGTGGGAATTATGGGAGCTACAATTCAAGATGATATTTGGGTGGGGACACAGCCAAACCATATCATTTCATTACTGTCACCTCCCAAATCTCATGTCCTCACATTTTACAATTAATCATGCCTTCCCAAGAGTCCTCCAAAGTCTTAACTCATTTCAGCATTAACTCAGAAGTGCACAGTCTAAAGTCTCACCTGAGCCAAGGCAATTTCCTTCTGCTATGAGCCTGTAAAATCAAAAGCAAATTAGTTGCTTCCTAGATACAAGGTGGGTACAGGCATTGGGTAAATACATTTGTTCCAAACAGAAAAAGTTGGCCAAAATTGAGGGGCTATAGACCCCAGGCAAGTCTGAAATCCAGTGGGGCTGTCAAATCTTAAAGCTCCAAAGTGAGCTCTTTTGACTTCATGTCTCATATCCAGGTCACACTGATCCAAGAGATAGGATCCCATAGCCTTGTGTGGCTCTGACCCTGTGACTTTGCAGGGTACAGCCCCCTTCCTGCCTGCTTTCATGGGCTGGCATTAAGTGTCTGCAGCTTTTCTAGGTGCCTAGTGCAAACTGTCAGTGGATCTACCATTCTGGGGTCTGGAGGATGGTAGCTGTCTTCCCACAGCTCCACTAGGCAGTGCCCCAGTGGGGATTCTGTGTTGGGGCTTGGATCCCACATTTCCTTTCTGCACTGCCCTAGCAGAAGTTTCCCATGAGTGCTTTGCCCCTGCAGCACACCTCTGCCTAGACATCCAGACATTTCCATACATCTTCTGAAATCCAGATGGACATCCCCAAACCTCAATTATTGATTTCCGTCCACTTCTAGGCTCAACACCATGTGAAAGCTACCAAGACTTGGGGCTTACATCTCTGAAGCCACAGCCTGAACTATACCTTGGCACTTTATAGCCACAGCTTGAGCAGCTGGGATGCAGGACAGCAAGTCTTTAGGCTGCACACAAAATGGGGGCCCTGAGTCTGGCCCACAAAACCATTTTTTCCTCCTAGGCCTCCGGCCTGTGGTGAGAGGGTTTGCCACAAAGGCCTCTGACATGCCCTGGAGGCATTTTCTCATTGTCTTGCCAATTAACATTTGGCTCCTGGTTACTTATGCAAATTTCTGCAGTAGGCTTGAATTTCTCCCCAGAAAATGAGGGTTTTTTTTCTTTTAGTGCAAATTTTTCATACTTTTGTGCTCTGCTTCCCTTTTAAATATAACTTCCAATTGCAAACCCTATATTTATAAATACATTAAACTTTTGACAGCACCCAAATCACCTCTTAAATGCTTTGCTGCTTAGAAATTTCTTCCACCAGATACCCTAAATCATTTCTCTCAAGTTCAAAGTACCACAAATCTCTAGGACAGGAGCAAAATGCCACCAGGCTCTTTGCTAAAACATAGCAATGGTCCCCTTTACTCTAGTTCCCAAGTTCCCCATCTCCATCTGAGAGCACTTCAGCCTGGACTTTATTGTCTATATCACTATCAGCATTTTGGGCAAAGCCATTCAACAAGTCTCTAGGAAATTCCGAATTTTCCTACATCTTCCTGTCCTCTTCTGAGACCTCTGAACTGTCCCAACCTCTGCCTGTTACCCTGTTCCAAAGTAGCTTCCACATTTTTGGTTATGTTTATAGCAGTACCCCACTCTATGTACCAATTTACCTTATTAGTCTGTTCTCACACTGCTAACAAAGACATACCAGAGACTGGGTGATTTATAAAGGACAGAGATTTAATTTACTCATAGTTCCACATGGTGGGGGAGGCCTCACAATCATGGGAGAAGCAAATGAGAAGAAAAGTCATGTCTTACATGGTGACAGGCAAGAGAGCATGTGCAACTTACATGGTAACAGGCAAGAAAGCATGTGAACTCCCCCCTTTTACAACCATCAGATCTTATGAGACTTATTCATTGTCACAAGAACAGCATAGGAAAGACCTGCTCCCATGTTTCAGTTACCTCCCACCAGGAATGACATGTGGGAATGGAAGCTACAATTCAAGATGACGCTTGGGTGGGGACACAGCCAAATCATATCATTCCACCCTTTTTTATGTGGAAATATGACATATTCACAGTTTCTAAGGATTAGGACGGCCTTCTTTGGGAAGGCCATTATTCTGTCTACCACAAATAGTACAGGTGTGGTTTGCAAAACTGACATACATGGGTTACAAGTCACTACAAATTTATCTAGTTTTTTTACTGTAGTCCTCTTATGGGGAAAGTAGTACCTCCATCATTGAGTTACATGAGAAACAATTTTTTAAAATAAATCTAAAGAGGTTTTTTAGGACTATGACTGACATATAGTAAGATTTTAATAAATGTTAGTTATTATTAAAATTTTGGTAATCTCCTGACAGTATTGACAGTACTTAAATCGTTTAACAAAATGATTGAACAAAAGTTCCTCCTTCCTTCCTTCCTTCCTTCCTTCCTTCCTTCCTTCCTTCCTTCC